>NC_091476.1:109199969-109505354 GCF_036971445.1 Narcine bancroftii
ACTTGCGCTTAGAATTAGAAAGGGGTTAAGTTAGGTTAAGTAAGTCATTTGAGATAAGTTAACATTTGATTCTGTCTTCATGTTTAAAGATAATTAAAAGCAACTTTTGCTTAAGTAACCATTTGTCCTGGTGAATATCTATTGCAGCTGGGTTTATGGGTCCTCTGGGCTCATAACATTTTATGGGGTCTCGTCCTTTCGATTGAAAATTTGAGTTTGTGATTTATTATTTTATTAGTTTTTTTTTCAAGCTAATTTAAAGCTTGTGTGTGGAAAAACAGAAGCAATGGATGTTGATACATTTTTTTCACAACCATCACCTGCAGAGCAAGAGAAAAGAGGAACTGATGGTTATTTCTAAGGCATTAAAACTGACTGAATAAGCATTGGATGAGGAAAATACAAATACAGAGGATTATAGTGAAATATGATATAGGTGAGAAAGACTGAGAAATTTTCAAGAGGATAGATCTGGTGAGTTGGAATTAGAGAAATTGAGGGTGGAAGAGGAAAGAGAGAAACATAATTTTGAGTTAGAGACAACAATATGAGGCAGACCAGGCTGACAGGCAAAGGGGCTGGACAGGCAAAGGGGCTGGACAGGCAAAGGGGCTGGACAGGCAAAAAGGGGCTGGACAGGCAAAAAGGGGCTGGACAGGCAAAAAGGGGCTGGACAGGCAAAAAGGGGCTGGACAGGCAAAAAGGGGCTGGACAGGCAAAAAGGGGCTGGACAGGCAAAAAGGGGCTGGACAGGCAAAAAGGGGCTGGACAGGCAAAAAGGGGCTGGACAGGCAAAAAGGGGCTGGACAGGCAAAAAGGGGCTGGACAGGCAAAAAGGGGCTGGACAGGCAAAAAGGGGCTGGACAGGCAAAAAGGGGCTGGACAGGCAAAAAGGGGCTGGACAGGCAAAAAGGGGCTGGACAGGCAAAAAGGGGCTGGACAGGCAAAAAGGGGCTGGACAGGCAAAAAGGGGCTGGACAGGCAAAAAGGGGCTGGACAGGCAAAAAGGGGCTGGACAGGCAAAAAGGGGCTGGACAGGCAAAAAGGGGCTGGACAGGCAAAAAGGGGCTGGACAGGCAAAAAGGGGCTGGACAGGCAAAAAGGGGCTGGACAGGCAAAAAGGGGCTGGACAGGCAAAAAGGGGCTGGACGGGCAAAAAGGGGCTGGACGGGCAAAAAGGGGCTGGACGGGCAAAAAGGGGCTGGACGGGCAAAAAGGGGCTGGACGGGCAAAAAGGGGCTGGACGGGCAAAAAGGGGCTGGACGGGCAAAAAGGGGCTGGACGGGCAAAAAGGGGCTGGACGGGCAAAAAGGGGCTGGACGGGCAAAAAGGGGCTGGACGGGCAAAAAGGGGCTGGACGGGCAAAAAGGGGCTGGACGGGCAAAAAGGGGCTGGACGGGCAAAAAGGGGCTGGACGGGCAAAAAGGGGCTGGACGGGCAAAAAGGGGCTGGACGGGCAAAAAGGGGCTGGACGGGCAAAAAGGGGCTGGACGGGCAAAAAGGGGCTGGACGGGCAAAAAGGGGCTGGACGGGCAAAAAGGGGCTGGACGGGCAAAAAGGGGCTGGACGGGCAAAAAGGGGCTGGATGGGCAAAAAGGGGCTGGACGGGCAAAAAGGGGCTGGACGGGCAAAAAGGGGCTGGACGGGCAAAAAGGGGCTGGACGGGCAAAAAGGGGCTGGACGGGCAAAAAGGGGCTGGACGGGCAAAAAGGGGCTGGACGGGCAAAAAGGGGCTGGACGGGCAAAAAGGGGCTGGACGGGCAAAAAGGGGCTGGACGGGCAAAAAGGGGCTGGACGGGCAAAAAGGGGCTGGACGGGCAAAAAGGGGCTGGACGGGCAAAAAGGGGCTGGACGGGCAAAAAGGGGCTGGACGGGCAAAAAGGGGCTGGACGGGCAAAAAGGGGCTGGACGGGCAAAAAGGGGCTGGACGGGCAAAAAGGGGCTGGACGGGCAAAAAGGGGCTGGACGGGCAAAAAGGGGCTGGACGGGCAAAAAGGGGCTGGACGGGCAAAAAGGGGCTGGACGGGCAAAAAGGGGCTGGACGGGCAAAAAGGGGCTGGACGGGCAAAAAGGGGCTGGACGGGCAAAAAGGGGCTGGACGGGCAAAAAGGGGCTGGACGGGCAAAAAGGGGCTGGACGGGCAAAAAGGGGCTGGACGGGCAAAAAGGGGCTGGACGGGCAAAAAGGGGCTGGACGGGCAAAAAGGGGCTGGACGGGCAAAAAGGGGCTGGACGGGCAAAAAGGGGCTGGACGGGCAAAAAGGGGCTGGACGGGCAAAAAGGGGCTGGACGGGCAAAAAGGGGCTGGACGGGCAAAAAGGGGCTGGACGGGCAAAAAGGGGCTGGACGGGCAAAAAGGGGCTGGACGGGCAAAAAGGGGCTGGACGGGCAAAAAGGGGCTGGACGGGCAAAAAGGGGCTGGACGGGCAAAAAGGGGCTGGACGGGCAAAAAGGGGCTGGACGGGCAAAAAGGGGCTGGACGGGCAAAAAGGGGCTGGACGGGCAAAAAGGGGCTGGACGGGCAAAAAGGGGCTGGACGGGCAAAAAGGGGCTGGACGGGCAAAAAGGGGCTGGACGGGCAAAAAGGGGCTGGACGGGCAAAAAGGGGCTGGACGGGCAAAAAGGGGCTGGACGGGCAAAAAGGGGCTGGACGGGCAAAAAGGGGCTGGACGGGCAAAAAGGGGCTGGACGGGCAAAAAGGGGCTGGACAGGCAAAAAGGGGCTGGACAGGCAAAAAGGGGCTGGACAGGCAAAAAGGGGCTGGACAGGCAAAAAGGGGCTGGACAGGCAAAAAGGGGCTGGACAGGCAAAAAGGGGCTGGACAGGCAAAAAGGGGCTGGACAGGCAAAAAGGGGCTGGACAGGCAAAAAGGGGCTGGACAGGCAAAAAGGGGCTGGACAGGCAAAAAGGGGCTGGACAGGCAAAAAGGGGCTGGACAGGCAAAAAGGGGCTGGACAGGCAAAAAGGGGCTGGACAGGCAAAAAGGGGCTGGACAGGCAAAAAGGGGCTGGACAGGCAAAAAGGGGCTGGACAGGCAAAAAGGGGCTGGACAGGCAAAAAGGGGCTGGACAGGCAAAAAGGGGCTGGACAGGCAAAAAGGGGCTGGACAGGCAAAAAGGGGCTGGACAGGCAAAAAGGGGCTGGACAGGCAAAAAGGGGCTGGACAGGCAAAAAGGGGCTGGACAGGCAAAAAGGGGCTGGACAGGCAAAAAGGGGCTGGACAGGCAAAAAGGGGCTGGACAGGCAAAAAGGGGCTGGACAGGCAAAAAGGGGCTGGACAGGCAAAAAGGGGCTGGACAGGCAAAAAGGGGCTGGACAGGCAAAAAGGGGCTGGACAGGCAAAAAGGGGCTGGACAGGCAAAAAGGGGAAATTATGATACTGTTAAACAAGCTGTATTGAAACCTTTTGAGTTGGTTCCAGAAGCATATAGACAAAAATTTACGAGTTTGGTGAAAACATAGAATCAATCTTGTATGGATTTTGCTCTGAAAATATCTGTATGTTTTGACCATTGGTGTGCCTCAAAAGGAATAAATAATTATTTTGACAGATTGAGAGAATTGATGTTAATTGAGGAATGCAAAAAGCACTGAGGTAACATGATCAGTTTTGTTGATGTTGATCTTGGGTCAAGGATGAACAGGAAACAAAGGAGAACTCCTGTGTCTTTTTTTGTCTTTTACTTCCACCAAGTCAGCAGATGAGGCCTTATTTTATCTCTCAACCAAACCACAGTGCAGCATTCCGACAAACACCGCCATGTCATCCTGGATTATGTTCCAAAGATATTTTGTCTCCAAGGAGAGTGTCCATCGAGCTGCACTGACTCCGTTTCATAATTGTTCTGGTAATCATATCCATTGATAAATTCCTTTTCACATAATCGAGGACTCACCATACCCTCATTTATCATTGACCACTTCCATTGGGAATGTGTCTAGAATTATAGTCATTAATTGTGCTTGGAACCCACACGCAATTGGTGCAATATACAGAAGTCGTGCATGTCTCACGAGTATCAGAGGTTGAAAGATAAAACTAAAGGACTTAGATTTAGGGTTAGGGGAAAGAGACTTGGGATTGGGGGTAAGAGATTTAGAGAGGATCTAGTGTCACACAAAAAGAAGTGAAGACCTGGAATGCAAGAAAACATGATGGAATTAGGGGGTTTCAATGAGCTCTTAATTTACTTGGGTTTTGAAAGCTAGGGTTGGGTGCTGGAAAATAGAATTAATGTGGATGGATGACTGCTGGATCTGCTGGGCTGAATGGCCAGTTTCCATGCTGCATGACACTATTCGCTGGATACCAGTTGAATCAGAAGACTACATGGATATTTGAGTTGGACTTTCTTTACAATATGCGGGATGCAATCTATTATTTTGTAGCATCTTGCAATAGATCAGAAGAGCTAATTCTATATCTAATTTTATTCTGTTTATTGGCTGGATTGATTTTGAAATGAATGTTATCTAGAGAACATTAGATCTTTTGTTTTATTTGATCCAAGCTAAGGGCACGTGTCACAGTGTTGAACAAGGAGTTACTGTGTATGTGCTTTAGTTCTTATCTGAATTGCAGGAAACAGGCTTTTGTGGATGTATTTGGTTATTGTAATCCCAAACTAAAGATCTCCTGAGGATATTCAAATTATTTTCCCTCCTTCTAAGCACATATCAATAGGCATTGTAGATTATGTAATACCTTACTGAAGTGCTATACTTTCAGGTGGAGTTTGGATATTGAGAATCACTTGGCTATTCGAGCATTCCGTGCATCACTTCTGAGCAAGATGTATTTCATCCAGACATACTTGTACCCTCTGTGTGCAGCTGGTTTTTAAGTCTTCTGTTGGGGAGAGAGGCAATTTGGCATCGCTTATCTTTGTGGAATATTTTGTATCCACCTATCACCCTACATGCTCTTTCCCCCTCTTCCCTCATTACCACATCTCTGCTATGGTGCACACTGTAGTTTGAGTTGAAGAATGGCAGAAGCCAATCATGAAAGCTAGACTTTCATGCCTGTTTCTTTTAGTACAGTTGCCCTGAACCCTTCAAAAGAACTGTTTAGAACCAAGAAAAGCTGGATGGACTGGACGAGTCAGTTAACATCCATGGAAAGAAATGGTCAGTTAATGTTTCTGCTCGAGACCCTTTTTTTTTTGAGAGGCAGGGGGCACTGGGGAGGGGCAAGACGTGATTGGATTCTGGACCAATGAAGGTGAGAGAGGCAGAAAGACAGGTGGAGGAAGAGACCACTAAAGTAGGGAGATTGAAATTACGAGCAGGTGAAGAACAAATGGACACATGCTCCTGATCTACTTCTCTCAACCTCCCTTTTCAGGCTTGCTATCTCCCCTTCCCACTTTCAGCGTCCTGATGCAAAATGTTCTCTCTATGGATCTATGGATGCTGCTTGACCCACTGTCCCTCCAGCCGTTCTTTGTTCCCTCCAGATTCCAGCAACTGCCGGCTTTGTGTTGCTCTAGAAGTTTGTTTTGTGTGTGATGCTGAATCTGAATCATGGTTATGGAAACCAAAGCAACTATTTGTGTTAGCAAGACTTTTGTAGTCCTGTTTATGCTGCACGTGAGTTTTCTTTAACTCATCTTCATCTAATCCTGTCAATGTAACTTACTACTGCTTCCTTTCACCCAGCCTTGTTTCAAACCATTTGTTCCTCACTTCATACCTTGAAGAAGGGTTTAGGCTTTAAACGTTGGACGCTGCAAGACTGGCTTGTTTTCTCCAGCATTTAATCTGTTTTTACTTGCTTCATCTGGTGCATGTGGTCTTGACTTTCAGATTCTTGACACTTTCTGAATACACAAAATATTCCAAATTAACTTTGAGATTTTGTGGTGATTATTTTGTATTCATGGCTCTAAAATTCAGAACTTCAAAGAATCCTTTAATGATCTTAAATATTCACAACTAGAGTATCCCAATGCTAATGTTAAATCTACAAAAGAGATCAGATCTGTTGATCGTTTACCTGATGATCTCCCACCTCTAGTATCACCCTTGTCTTTTTTCCACATCCTCTCCTGTGCTTCCATAGTGTTTAAATATGTGGAACTGACTGAAGTATTGTAAATGTAATTTAACCAAGATCATCTACAAATTGACTTGCCACTTTCTAAAATTATCTGTCAAACTTGAACTTTTTTTGTTAATATGGCTTTACTAATTAGACTTTTAATGATTGGTTTAACTCTGCAGCTTGGATCCTTCACTTTCCTACTCCATTTTTTTATTTTTCAAAGCGTGCATGTGGTCCTTACTACTAAAATTCACCACTATACCCATTGAAATTTGCTATTTACATGTACTTTGCCTTCAATTTAGTTCTATTTTAATACCATCAGCGAAGTCAGCATTTGCCTTTCTTCTGCCCAAACGTATTTAAGCAAACACATTTAACGATTACTTTTGAAAAATACTTCTACGAATGATACAGTCCTGGACGAATGGAAATTTCCAAATGCTAAATACTGGTGAAGCCACATACTGTTCTCTAACCATGATTCTTCCCATCTGTCTGAAAGTGAACCAGATTTCTTCACAACCTTTAGTGCCATATTTGGTTCTATGATGGCTTTCAACCAGGTTGTCAGTCAAGATCCCAATTTTAAACACTAATGTTGACCATTTCTTTCCTGAATTACCTGCTGCTTAAACTCTCAGCTAATACTTTATCGCTAAACTTAACTAATCCATCACTTGATACTATTGTTTTTTTTACTGTTAATTCCATATGCCTTCAGGGTAATTCCTGTTGCTCATTATCACTGTGACTGTTGACTTGCAATAGGTAGTGGAAAAGCAGAGGGCCATTTTATGCCAGGCCTCTGCCTGGAGGCTGGCTGCCGGTGTGGAGGGAAAACTTAAAACTTGCCTTTCATAGAGCAGCCATTCATATTGACCCTCGTAGCGCCCTCTGGATCCGATGGAGGTGGGGTGACTGGCGTACCATCACTGTCATAAATACGTGGTAGAGCAATGGCTGTCTTCCCTACCCATAATCCCCCATGCAGCTGGAAAAGCTGTTTCCCAGAACAGTTCCAGCTGTGTGGGGCATTCTAGGTAGAGAAGACTGCTCTGCTGTGTTTTGAGCCACAGAGAGCGGCCCAGTGAGGGTCATGGAGGGAGATCCCTAACCAGCTGCTTTCAGTGACTGTACATTCAAGCCAAGTGGTGGAGCACAGCGCTCTGCTGATTACCCTTCCCCGAGAAGGGTTGGATTCGGCATCTTGGAGCTGGCCATGGCACACTCAGAAAGGTCTCTAGGTGTAAGGGTGGAGAACCTCCACCTTTACAGTTAGACATTTTCCTTGCTTGAAAGGAATGTAAACATTCTCAACCTTAATTTAAAATCTCTCACCTCCTGCATCTAAAAATCTCTTGCAATCTGCATTCCTCTAATTTTTATCTGTTGATTATCACTTCAGCATTGGGGCAGCTATGACTTCATCTCCTGCGTCTAAAGCTTTGGGACTCTGAGCTTTAAACCTCTCTTTCCTCCTAATGTCTGCCTCTTTGAATGTTTTTGTTCATCTTTAATCTGGACAATGTTTGATGTCAGGCTTAATGACCTTTGTGAAGTGGTTTACTGCAATAAAGATGTTAAATTAATTCAAGTTGTTGCATCTGGTGCTTGGAATGTTATAGCATTGAATATACCTGTGTGAAAGTAAAGTATGGTCTTAATTTTCACTCCTTCCCCCTGCCATCCCCCACCCCCACCCCCACCAGACAGCTGTTCAGCCAGTTCTATTTCTGGGCCTGCTATGGACAGGCAGGCCAGCACATTTCAATTGAGATATTTATGGAATTGTTAACTCAGCTGTCTTGTTCTGCACATAAAGTAGGCAAGGTTTTGACATGTACCTGAGAAGCAAGTCATTTATTACCAGATTCTTCATAATGCTGACATCTATAAATAAAATTAAATAGTGGTTGATAGGAATATTACATTTAATATGAAGCTGCATAAACTAATTATACAATGATTGCAATAAACGTGATCTTTGGCCCACCAAGTCTTCAGTGACAATCAAATGCAATACACAAATGTGCTGGGGAACTCAGCAGGTCACACAGCATTTATAGGAATTAAGGAGTAACCAATATTATGGGCCTGACCCTTTGTCAAGGTACAATCAAATACTCATTCACAACAATCCAATTCTACTCTTCCCAATAACATCATTGGGGGGGTGGGGGTGGAGATAACTCTCCCCAATTACATCCCTGGGAGGGGAGATAACTCTCCCCTGATTACATCACTGGGGGACAATCCACAGTGACAAATCAACCTACAAACTTCTTGATCTCTGGGAGGAAACTGGTGCATTCAGAGGAAACCCATACAGGTGACATTGCAAAACAAAATTGAACACGTCACTCACTGGAGCTGAGAGGCAACAACTCTGTTAGTTTCAGCACTGTGCCACAGAAGAAGGCCTTGCAGATTTTCTGTATTTGATTCATTGTTTAACTGACTAACTACAGCCTCGTGTACTTTTCAATTAAATGTTTTTCCTTCCCTTTCCTTTACCTGGAAGTCGGTGATTCCTCATCTTTTGCTATCCTGTAAATTTGGCCATGTGATTATTTTTCTGTAACTGCTCCATTTTTCACCTCTCTAAAAGATAGAATTAGGTTTAATATTGTTTCTTTAATGATCTTAATGCCTTGGAGTACATTAGAGTTGAAGGAATAGATGGTGAGGTAGAGAACAGGATTTAACATTGGCTGGACAGGAGAATCCAGAGAGTGGTGATGGATGATTGCTTCTTAGACTGGAGACCTGTGACTACTGGTGTGGCTCAGAGATTGGTGCTGGGACCATTGTCATCCAAATCAATGATCTGGATGATAATGTGGTAAATTGAATCAGCAAGTTTGCAGATGACGTGAAGATTGGAGATGTTGTGGACATCAAGGAAAGTCTTCAAACCCTATAGAGCACACATGTCAAACTCTGGTCCGCAGGCCAAATTTGGCCCGTGATAATTATATTTGGCCCGCAAGATAATTTAAAAAATGTATTAGAGGTGGCCCGCCCTGCAGCGAGAGCCGATGCTGTTTTTTGGTAATATCACCCCCACCATCCTCCCCCTTCATTGCACATCCTTCCCCATTGTAACACGAGAAGTCTGTCGATGTCATCAGCCGGCAAGCCAGTTGGAAGGCTCCCCGCACAACCAGTCACTTCTCCCACCTGTCGAGCGGTGCGGCAGATTGGCGAGCGCCTGTGATTTCCTGTCAGCGCGACGGGCATGGCAGGCTGCGCACGGCCCCCGGGCAGCGCGAGCCCTGCGCGACTGGCACCGGACGGCCCTTCCACAGCGTGAGCGCACTTCTCCCGGTCGCCACGGCCTTCAGCGCTTGCACCCGCGCGGACCCCAGGGACGGATGGTTCGGCCCTGCACGTGAAGAGAGAGATGGTGGCTGTCCGCAAAGGCTGATCGGCAGCGCGCTGGGCCTGAGTGGGTGGGTAAGCAGGGGTGGGCAGAGGGTGTAGGTGAGGAGTAATGGGCAGGGGAAGTTATGGTGGTGCGAGGGGCAGTTAGAGGGAGGGATGAGTAGAAGGAGGGGTGGATAGGGAAGAGGTAAAAGCGGAGGGGCAGGGCGAGTAGGGGAGGGGTGATTAGAGGGTGAGAGATGGGTAGAGGGAGGAACAGGTTGATGGGAGAGGCAGTAGAGGGGCGTGTATAGGATGGGGTGGGTAGAGGCAGAGCGAGTGGAGTGAGGGGTGAGTAGAGGTTGGGTAAAGGACTGGTCAGGTAGAGGGATGGTGGGTCGAGGGTGAATAGAGGCCTAGAGCCTGAGGAGTGAGCAGGAAATGCTGAGTCCTGATGCAGGCCAAAATGGACACAGCCTGTGAATGCTGACTACATCTCCACAGGGACCAAATAGGTTTCCCTCAGGTCAAGCAAAGGGTGAACTTGAGCTACCTACTCCTGACCTGTAACATTATCCTCCTAAAGTTATATCCTAAAGTTTAACATTACATAAGTTGAAAGAAGAGAAAACATGCAGATGTTGTTGAAAATTTTCAATAAATATTTAGTTCGGCCCTTGACTTAGTCCAAGTTTTTAATTTTGGCCCTCCGTGAATTTGAGTTTGACACCCCTGCTATAGAGGGATCTGGATCAGCTGGAAAAATGAGCTGAAAAATATCAGATTGAATTTAATGCAGACAAGTGTAAGGCATTGCACTCTGGAAGGACAAACCAAGAAAGGGCATATATGGTAAATGGTAGGGCACTGAGGAGTGCGGTGGAACAGAGGAATCTGGGATTATAGACACATAATTCCCTGTGTTATGTGTTCCCATTTGCAGTTCATTTTTATTTGACTGGGATTGCCACTTTAAGAGAACAAATCAGGCTGTAAGCCCTGCAGGCCCTGGAGATTGATTATGGGTTGACAGGCTGAGGACAGCATGTACCCAGATTTGATTTTTCTGAGGAGAGAGGATATACTTGGAGGCACAGGTGCAGAGACAATGTGACCAACATGTTAAAGCAACTGTACACTGTTTCCTCAGATGCCATTTTAAGGAGAGAGCACTTTGGAGCAAAGCTCTTGGAAGTAATAATGGTGCTGAAGTGGCTTTGTGTGGTAATAGATAATTTGTCTGATTTCTCTGTGTTCTAGGGGAATGAGTATGCCACACTGTGACCAAAAGGGATGGTCACTTTGAACGGTTGACCCATGAAAGAGTTCTGGAAGCAGAGGAATTCTGCAATTGGATTGTGACTATTGTAAAGGTCACTTGGAACAAGAAAGGGTTTTGGAAGCAGAAGAAACACTACATTTTGACTGACTCACAGCAAGGGTTCTGAAAGCTTTCTGAGAATCAATCGCTTCATGTGCCCTACACAAAGAGAAAGGGAGTTTGGATTTCCACTTGTCTGAAAAGAACATTTCTATGGAAGCACCTTGACAAAGATTTCTTGAGTTTATAAGCAGTCGATCAGTCCCCGTCTCACCCACCTACTTCGTGAACTTCTTTGCACCGATTTAAGAGTTTTCGTGTCAACACTGGATTTCTGAAACTGGATTTTGAATTGTCTTTTGAGAATTGGGCCTGAAATGTAATGGTTTGAGATATTTCCACACGGACACACAAAGCACAATATTTCCACGTAGGCGCACGCAGACAGTTGGGGGATAGGTTTATGTTGTTATTTTATTAGTACTTTGTGGCGCTTACAGAAGCTGAAGGAAATCACTGCTGCCATACCGATGGTTGTTAATGACTTTTTATTCAAATTCAACGTGCCCCTTTAAGGGCAGCATGAGCTCAGTCACCTGGTGCATTGTGACGTCCTAATCGCTGCCCAGGGCGCGCGCTGGAAGGGATGCTGGAGTCAGAGAGACGCCATTTCCCCATGGCTGCCCCGCCACGTGGCGATTCAAGCGGGGCCAGTTCGCCATGAGGATGTGCGCCGCCTCAACTTAATAATAAAAATATTACACTGTCTGGCTAATTTCTATTGCTGCTGTCTGGTATGTAATGCCTGAAAGTGGCATCTCTGGTAAATAGAGTTGTAAAGAGAGCTTTTGGCATATTGGTCTTCATAAATCAAAGCATTGAGTAAAGGAGTAGGGATGTTATGGTAAGATTGTATGAAACATTGGTGAGGCAAAATTTGGAGTATTGTGTGCATTTTTGGTCATGTAACTACAGAAAATGTATCAGTTGCAGGGAAAGGTTAAACAGGTTAAGACTTTATTCCCTGGAGCAAAGAAGAATGAAGGGAGATTTGAGGGGGACAGACAGACTAAGTGTAGGTAGGCTTCTTCCACTGAAGGAAAGTGAGGTACAAACTAGAGTATACAAGTTAAGGGTGAAAGGGGGGAATACAAGGGGAAACTTCTTCACACAGAGTGATGGGAGTGTGGAATGTGCTTCCAGCTGAAATGGTGAATGCAGGCTCAATTTTAACATTTAAGAAGAATTTGACAGGTGCATGGATGGAAGAGGAATGGAGGGCTATGGACTGGGTGCAGGTCAGTGGGACTCAGCAGAAAAATGGTTTGGCACAGACTAGAAGGATTAAAGGGGACTGTTTCTGTGCTGTTAAGGTTCTATGGTTCTAAATCCATGTGCTGTCACTGGGATTAAGGGATCTCAGCAGCTAATTAGTGCACAGTAAAGTTTGACCAGATCCTCTCTTTCAGGGTAAGGGTGAATATAGAGCAGCACAGGACCTTTGGCCCACGATATTCTGACCCATATATCCCTTCCAAAAAAAATCCTTTCTGCCTCATAACCCTCTTTTTCTGTCATCCATGAGCCTGCCTGATTCTCTTAAATGCCCCTAATGTCTCAGCCATTCAATGCATTCCAGGCACCCACAACTCTCATATGTTATCTCCTCTAAACTTCCCTCCCTTCAGTCTGTACATATCCCCTCTGCCCTGGGCAAAAGATGCTGGCCATCCACCCTGTCAATGCCTATCAGATTCTTGTAGACCTTTAAGTCTCCTCTCATCCTTCCACGATTTAAAGAGAGATATCCCAGCTCTGCTACCTTGCCCCATATATTTTCCAATCCAGGCAGCATACTAGTCTATCTCTTCTTCACCCTCTCCACAGCTTCTGCATCCTTCCTATAATGAGGTGACCAGAACTGAACACAATACTCTGTGACCTCTCAACTCTTGAGCTCAATCCCCCTATTAATGAAGCCCAACATTTAATTGGCCTTCTTAACTATTCTACCTATGCTAAAGCTCAGGGAATTGTCACTCTCTCCAAAATGCTCCCCCACCAAGAGGTCCGCCACCTGATCAGGTTCATTTGACACCGGACAAATTCAACCTTATCTATTCCTTTTATGGTCAGGGAGTGCCAGACTTCCATAACAACAATCCTGTAATTTCTGCACTTTCCAAAATCTGCCTGGTTATCTTTTCCTCATTGTCCCGAGGGCTATTTGGGGAGCCGATAAACTACTCCCATTGCAGTAATTGCTCACTTCCTGTTTTTGACTTCCACACACATGGTCTCAGGAGACACTCACTCTGCAGTGTCTCTTTCCCCCCCCCCTTCTATAGCTGTGATACTATCCCTGACTAATAATGCTTCTACCCCCATCTCTCCCATTTTATTCATTTTAAAACATTTAAACCCCAGTACCTGCATCAGCCAATCCTGCCTTTCCTCCAGCCAAGTCTCTATAGCAGCCACAACATCATATTTCATGTTCTGATCCATGCTCCAAGTTTATCTTCTTCATTCCTAATACTCCTAGCATTGAAACCCTCTGACTACATTTAAGTTTCCTCTCCTGTGTTATGTCTCTGGAGTTGCTTGGGAGACTTATTAAATAATTTGGATATGCAAGATTCAAATAACAAAAGAGACTTTCTGATGCCTTCCACCATCTCAGGAAACTATTCACACACCCTCCTATACATATACATGTACCCCAAAGTGGTGTACTACAGTGAGAAGGGTGTATTCTTAAGCAGTACAAAATAGTTCACATTATCCTGACTATATAACATCCCTCCTTCTCAAGATGAAGAAAAATTGTGCTCTTTATCACTTTTAGTGCATCTTAAGTAACTGAACTTGTACACTACTTTATTTACACAACTATATTTAATTAGTTCTTATCAATATTGCAGTATGTTGCTTCACCATCTTGTGGATTTAGCTGCGAGCGTTGGGCTCTGTGTGGCTGGTGCATGTGTAGGTGATGTAGCTTGTGGTACTTCACCTGACAACTGCTGTTGATGTTTCGGGATTAGTGGTTGTGGTCTCGCTGGTATTGAAGCTTTTTGCTTCATCACATTTTGTGACGGCCAGATGTGAATTCTGTTCCTCCTCAGCTGATTACCAGAGTCTATCTTGATAATGTATGATCTTGGTGTCTCAGCTTCTCTGATGACCTTTGCTGGGGTCCAATTTTTCAACTTCGGCTCTTGAATATGCACATGCTGCCCTCTGAAGAGTTCTGGCAATGTTTGTGCCTGTTTGTTATAATGCTGACATCCTTTTTTTTTGCATGTCAGCCAGTCATCTGGTTTCCTCCTGGTCTTCTGGAGGGCGTATTATGCTTGGCAGAGTTGTTTTGTATCTCCTGCCATTTAGAAGTTCTGCCAAAGACTTCATGTCTGCCCTTAAAGGTGTTGCTCGTAATGATAGAAGAGTGAGGGATGGGTCTTTTTTTGTTTTGCGACACTTAACTCATGTGCGTTTCACAGTTTGAACTTGTCTTTCAATGAACCCATGGCCTTTGGGTATGGGGATGATGTGGTGATAACAAACCCATACTCTGCAGCCAGCTTTCTGAATTCTTGTGACGTGAACTGTGCTCCATTGCCACATGTTACTTGCTTGATATTCCTTATTCACCAAGGTGCGTTCTCATTTTTGAGGTGATAGTTGGCGCACTCAGGTCTTTCACCCTTTTAACAAATGGAAACTTAGTAACAGGCTACTATTAAATTAAATACTAGTCTTGATTTTTATGTGAACAAATCTGCTCCCACTGTGTGCCATAGCTTGGCAGGTACTTCTGTGAAAATTATTTCCCCATTTTGTTGTGTTTCTGTTGATGCTTTTGGATATCTTCTTCTGGATCTCATAATTGCTGCTCCGTCAGTGTCTACCACGTAGAACAGACAGAGGATGTTATTTCCCTTATGGCAGCCATTTGATTTTGGCTCTTCTTAGCTGCTTGATCATGGGTCCATTATAGGCCGTTAATGTGACATGTGCTGTTTCCATTGCAGAGTCTTTTGGATACCCTTTTATCATGTCCTCTAGAAACATCTAGTGATAGAGTCTGAGTGGAAGGGTGTTGCTTTGTGGTCCAGTATCCAGCTTCGCCTTTAGGTTAAATATCACAGGCTTATTGCTTGCTTCCTTCTTTCATCTCACCCAACATCTCGTGAAGGTATATGGATTCCATGTCCAGTATCTGGGTTTCTGAGTCCTCCATTGTTGTTTCCTTTTATGTGGTAGATCTTCTTGTCTTTTTTATTCACTGGTATCACTGTTTTCTTCATACCAGACTTGTATATCTTTGTCCAGTCGTTTGCTTTACCACAGGCTCTACATTTAGAACCATATGCAGGGCATTTATTTCGGTCATTGAAGGGGTGTTGTCTGCCGCACTTCTTGCAGGTGTTGGGGGGTGGTTTGCCCTTTTCTGATTGTGTTCAACCCTTCCTTTTCTTTGCTGTGGGTGGGTCTGCATAGATGGGGATTTCATTTGCATTCTTGTGGCTTCAAAAGCTCTGTCTTGTCTAGATCTTCGGCCAGCTTCAAGCTATCCTTCCCTATAACGGACTTTTTCTCTTTGGGAAGAGCACTCCCTCATATTAGTCGATCAACTAATCATTCCTCTATATCACACGTCAAACACTGGCCCGCGATATAATTATATTTGGCCCGCAAGATCATTTCAAAAACGTATTAGAGGTGGCCCGCCCTGCAGCGAGAGCCGATGCTGTTTTTTGGTAATGTCACCCCCACCATCCTCCCCCTTCATTGCACATCCTTCCCCATTGTAACACGAGATGTAACACGAGAAGTCTGTCGATGTCATCAGCCGGCAAGCCAGTTGGAAGGCTCCCCGCACAACCAGTCACTTCTCCCACCTGTCGAGTGGTGTGGCGGATTGGCGAGTGCCTGTGATTTCCTGTCAGCGCGACGGGCATGGCAGGCTGCGCACGGCCCCCGGGCAGCGCGAGCCCTGCGCGACTGGCACCGGACGGCCCTTCCACAGCGTGAGCGCACTTCTCCCGGTCGCCACGGCCTTCAGCGCTTGCACCCGCGCGGACCCCAGCGACGGCTGGTTCGGCCCTGCACGTGAAGAGAGAGATGGTGGCTGTCCGCAAAGGCTGATCGGCAGCGCGCTGGGTCTGAGTGGGTGGGTAAGCAGGGGTGGGCAGAAGGTGTAGGTGAGGAGTAATGGGCAGGGGAAGTTATGGTGGTGCGAGGGGCAGTTAGAGGGAGGGATGAGTAGAAGGAGGGGTGAATAGGGAAGAGGTAAAAGGGGAGGGGCAGGGTGAGTAGGGGAGGGGTGATTAGAGGGTGGGAGACGGGTAGAGGGAGGAACAGGTTGAGGGGAGAGGCAGTAGAGGGGCATGTATAGGATGGGGTGGGTAGAGGCAGAGCGAGTGGAGTGAGGGGTGAGTAGAGGTTGGGTAAAGGACTGGTCAGGTAGAGGGATGGTGAGTTGAGGGTGAATAGAGGCCTAGAGCCTGAGGAGTGAGCAGGAAATGCTGAGTCCTGATGCAGGCCAAAATGGACACAGCCTGTGAATGCTGACTACATTTCCACAGGGACCAAATATGTTTCCCTCAGGTCAAGCAAAGGGTGAACTTGAGCTACCTACTCCTGACCTGTAACATTATCCTCCTAAAGTTATATCCTAAAGTTTAACATTACACATGTTGAAAGAAGAGAAAACATGCAGATGTTGTTGAAAATTTTCAATAAATATTTAGTTCGGCCCTCGACTTAGTCCAAGTTTTTAATTTTGGCCCTCCGTGAATTTGAGTTTGACACCCCTGCTCTATATCCTTAAATCTGCATTTTGCAGCAACAATTTTTAGTCTAATGAGGAAGTTATCAACAGCTTTATCAGTCTCTTGCATTAAGCCTTGAAATTCATAGTATTTAATTCTATGATAAGACCTGGGTTCAATGTGAGAAGCAAACTTTGCAAATATCTGTTCTGGATCATTTTTCTCCACCGCTGTAAGCTCCCAGCTATTAAATAAGTCAAGGCCTCGCTCCCTTGTCCAGATAAGTATATAATTGACCTTCTCCCCTGCTGTTTCATTTTTAAAATAGCTTTTGAATTCTCAATTGCACTTCTGCCATTTTTTGGTATTTTTTTTCTCTTTGTATTCCAATGACTTGCAATCAATTGTATGGCTTTATTCTTGTTCTCTTACACCATTGCCACCATGTTATTGTTTGGAGTTACTTGGGAGGCTTCTTAAATAACAGGCATGCAAAATTCAAATAACAAAAGAGACTTTACTTACTGATGCCTTCCACTATCTCAGGAAACTGTATGTATCACATTCATACTCACACTCACACTACAGTGAGAAGGGTATTTTCTTGCGTGGTTACAAAATAGTTCACATTATTCTGCCAATATAATGCACTTCCTGTCCTTCATCACAGACTCCGAACACGTTTTTGACCTTTGGCGTATTCTCCCCTCTCATATTCTTATTTTCCCCGCACCAAACTAATTTAAACCCTCCCACATCTTAAATTTTGAGCATTTCCACTGTTTAAATGCAAAGGACTTATTGGAAACAAGCTTGTCCATAGTCTTTGCTCGCAGAAGCCTTTTGAGCCAATGTCCCACTCCTACACTGGGCCACTCACACAATGACCACTATACCCTGGTTGTTCCATTTGAGCTTCCCCTTTTTATTTGTTACTGCCCCTTGTCTGTAGTACTCAATCACCATTTGTCTAACCCTTAAATTGTCCTCCACACCCTTTTTATATGCACTCATCAAAAGCTTGATCCTGGCACTCACTGTTCTCAGAGTCTCTTGCTCCTCCTCTTACAGTGACAGTTGCCCAGATTATCACTGATAATTTTCCTGCTCTTTAAAACCAGCATGGGGTGCTTACATCCATTTGATAGTACAGAACCTTTGGCTTATTGCCTGATCTTCAAGACAACACTGCCAAACTAAAATTGCACTGGATACCAAGGTAAGATCAATGTTCAGATCTATTGTCAGAGTACATACATGATATCACATACAGCCTTGAAATTCTTTTACCTGTGGGCCAGACAGAATTTGTGCAAAAAAAAACTGCTCAAGAACAGATAGGTACACAATGAGAAGTGTAAATAAAGAATGAAAGTAAACTGTGCAATACAGAAAATAAACAGGCAATTAAAAAAAATAACGTGCAAATTATGAGTTCTTAAATGAGTCTGAGTTTCTTGTTGAGGAGTCTGATGATGGAGGAGTAGCCACTGTTCCTGAACCTGGTGGTATGAGTCCTGTGGACCCTATATCTCATTCCTGATGGCAGCAATAAGAATAAAGCATGTCCTGGGTGGTGTGGATCCTTGATAATTGCTGTTGCTCCACGACAGCAGCGTTCCATGTAGATTTTCTCGATGGAGGGGAGCGTTCTGCCTGTCATGTACTGGGGTGTGTGCACTAACTTTTGCAGGGCTTTCTGATTAACTTCCTGGAGTGGGATTTAAGCCTACAATCTCTAATGAGGCAGATCAGAATATTTAACCAAGTTAAAAGATCACTATAATCAAAAATGCAGTGGATGTCGGGTTTAGTTTTTGAGCCAAGCTATTTACATGTATGTTAATTATGTTGCTTACCCGGGCTGGAGGGGCCTGCCTCCCCTCCTAGGTCGGTCCATACTGCCCGGACCGGGGCCGAGGCCGCCGCAGTTCACCCTGTGCCTGGACTGGGGCCACCGCCTCCCACTCCCTGCCCGGACAGGGGCCTCCGCCTGCCTCACTCGACCGAGGCCGGGGCCGCCGTCTCCCCCTTGCTCCTGCCCGTATCGGTGCCGCCGCCGTCTACCCTTCGCCCGGACCGGGGCCGGGGCCGCTGCTGCTCTCCCTGTGCCCGGACTGGGGCCGCCGCCTGCCTCACTCGACCGAGGCCGGGGCCGCCGTCTCCCCCTTGCTCCTGTCCGTATCGGGGCCGCCGCCGTCTACCCTTCGCCCGGACCGGGGCCGAGGCCGCCGCAGCTCACCCTGTGCCACTCCGATATAAAACCTACGACCCAAGGACCTCGCTGCCACGTCCCAGCATGCTTGGCCACGGCACACGAACCATGGGTGTAAAGGGTGGGGCCAGTACTGCGCGCACTGCACTCCACCTAAAAGCTCCTTTGTGCAGGCCCGAGGACAGGTCCACGTCCTCCCCCTCCACGTCCTCCCCCTCAAAAGATGCTCACAAACTCAAGCTAGCATGCTGGAACATCAGAACCATGCTAGACAAGACTGACAGCCACCGACCTGAACGTCGGTCTGCCCTCATTGCACATGAACTCCTCAGACTTGACATCGACATAGCCGCTCTCAGTGAAGTCCGCCTGGCAGATGTAGGCAGCCTCCAAGAACGCGGCGCGGGCTACACACTCTACTGGTCTGGCAAGCCTTCGGATGAACGACGCCTATCTGGTGTAGGCTTCATGGTCAAGAGCTTCATTGCCTCCAAACTCGAAAACCTTCCGACAGGCCTCTCGGACCGAATCATGTCCATGCGACTCCCACTTCAAAACAAGCGTCACATCACCCTCATCAGTGTCTATGCTCCAACCCTCCAGGCGGAACCAGCAGAAAAGAACAAGTTCTACACCGACCTGCGCAACCTCATCCAACGTACCCCTACAGCCGACAAGGTTGTCATCCTGGGCGACTTCAACGCTCGTGTCGGCAAAGACTCAGAAACCTGGCCAGGAATCCTGGGCAAGCATGGCGTCGGCAAGTGCAACGACAATGGGCGCCTCCTGTTGGAGCTCTGCGCAGAACAGCGGCTTGTCATTACAAACACCCTTTTTCAGCAGAGGGACAGCCTTAAGACCACCTGGATGCATCCCCGATCCAAACACTGGCACCTCCTGGACTACATCCTGGTGCGAGAAAGTGACAAACAAGATGTGCTCCACACCAGGGTCATGCCTAGCGCGGAATGCCACACTGACCACCGGCTGGTTCGCTGCAAGCTCAACCTTCACTTCAAGCCAAAGCCCAGGAACAATAAAGCCCCCAGAAAGAGGTTCAATGTTGGAAAACTGCAGTCAGACGAAGCGAGAGGAAACTTCCAGGCAAACCTCAAAGCAAAGCTCGACGTTGCAACCCGCCTCCCGGACCCGTCCCCTGAAACCCTCTGGGATCAGTTGAAGACTACCATACTGCAATCCACTGAAGAGGTACTGGGCTTCTCCTCCAGGAAAAACAAGGACTGGTTTGACGAAAACAGCCAGGAAATCCAGGAGCTGCTGGCAAAGAAGCGAGCTGCCCACCAGGCTCACCTTACAAAGCCGTCCTGTCCAGAGAAAAAACAAGCCTTCCGTCGCGCATGCAGCCATCTTCAGCGCAAACTCCGGGAGATCCAAAATGAGTGGTGGACTAGCCTCGCCAAACGAACACAGCTCAGCGCGGACATTGGCGACTTCAGGGGTTTCTACGAGGCTCTAAAGGCTGTGTACGGCCCCTCACCCCAAGTCCAAAGCCCGCTGCGCAGCTCAGACGGCAAAGTCCTCCTCAGCGACAAGATCTCCATCCTCAACCGATGGTCAGAACACTTCCAATCTCTTTTCAGTACCAACCGCTCAGTCCAAGATTCCGCCCTGCTCCAGCTCCCTCAACAGCCCCTAAGGCTAGAGCTGGATGAGGTTCCCACCCTGGATGAGACATATAAGGCAATCGAACAACTGAAAAGTGGCAAAGCAGCAGGTATGGATGGAATCCCCCCAGAAGTCTGGAAGGCTGGCGGCAAAACTCTGCATGCCAAACTGCATGAGTTTTTCAAGCTTTGTTGGGACCAAGGTAAACTGCCTCAGGATCTTCGTGATGCCACCATCATCACCCTGTACAAAAACAAAGGCGAGAAATCAGACTGCTCAAACTACAGGGGAATCACGTTGCTCTCCATTGCAGGCAAAATCTTCGCTAGGATTCTACTAAATAGAATAATACCTAGTGTCGCCGAGAATATTCTCCCAGAATCACAGTGCGGCTTTCGCGCAAACAGAGGAACCACTGACATGGTCTTTGCCCTCAGACAGCTCCAAGAAAAGTGCAGAGAACAAAACAAAGGACTCTACATCACCTTTGTTGACCTCACCAAAGCCTTCGACACCGTGAGCAGGAAAGGGCTTTGGCAAATACTAGAGCGCATCGGATGTCCCCCAAAGTTCCTCAACATGATTATCCAACTGCACGAAAACCAACAAGGTCGGGTCAGATACAGCAATGAGCTCTCTGAACCCTTCTCCATTAACAATGGCGTGAAGCAAGGCTGTGTTCTCGCACCAACCCTCTTTTCAATCTTCTTCAGCATGATGCTGAACCAAGCCATGAAAGACCCCAACAATGAAGACGCTGTTTACATCCGGTACCGCACGGATGGCAGTCTCTTCAATCTGAGGCGCCTGCAAGCTCACACCAAGACACAAGAGAAACTTGTCCGTGAACTACTCTTTGCAGATGATGCCGCTTTAGTTGCCCATTCAGAGCCAGCTCTTCAGCGCTTGACGTACTGCTTTGCGGAAACTGCCAAAATGTTTGGCCTGGAAGTCAGCCTGAAGAAAACTGAGGTCCTCCATCAGCCAGCTCCCCACCATGACTACCAGCCCCCCCACATCTCCATCGGGCACACAAAACTCAAAACGGTCAACCAGTTTACCTATCTCGGCTGCACCATTTCATCAGATGCAAGGATCGACAATGAGATAGACAACAGACTCGCCAAGGCAAATAGCGCCTTTGGAAGACTACACAAAAGAGTCTGGAAAAACAACCAACTGAAAAACCTCACAAAGATAAGCGTATACAGAGCCGTTGTCATACCCACACTCCTGTTCGGCTCCGAATCATGGGTCCTCTACCGGCACCACCTACGGCTCCTAGAACGCTTCCACCAGCGTTGTCTCCGCTCCATCCTCAACATCCATTGGAGCGCTCACACCCCTAACGTCGAGGTACTCGAGATGGCAGAGGTCGACAGCATCGAGTCCACGCTGCTGAAGATCCAGCTGCGCTGGATGGGTCACGTCTCCAGAATGGAGGACCATCGCCTTCCCAAGATCGTATTATATGGCGAGCTCTCCACTGGCCACCGTGACAGAGGTGCACCAAAGAAAAGGTACAAGGACTGCCTAAAGAAATCTCTTGGTGCCTGCCACATTGACCACCGCCAGTGGGCTGATAACGCCTCAAACCGTGCATCTTGGCGCCTCACAGTTTGGCGGGCAGCAGCCTCCTTTGAAGAAGACCGCAGAGCCCACCTCACTGACAAAAGGCAAAGGAGGAAAAACCCAACACCCAACCCCAACCAACCAATTTTCCCTTGCAACCGCTGCAATCGTGTCTGCCTGTCCCGCATCGGACTGGTCAGCCACAAACGAGCCTGCAGCTGACGTGGACTTTTTACCCCCTCCATAAATCTTCGTCCGCCAAGCCAAAGAAAGAAAATTATGTTGCTCACACTATATGATGAGAATACTGATTCCTTGCTTCAGAATCAGAATTTATTGTCATGAACAAATCACAATATTTGTTGTTTTGCAGTAGCATCAAGATGCAATTATATAAACCACATTACAACAATTAAAAAAAATAGTGCACAAAACGTCGAAGTCTCACTGATCATTCAGGAATCTGATGGCAGCAGGGAAGAAACTATACCTTCCCCCCCCCCCCCAACCAGTGACGGCAAAATGGAGAGGGCATGGCCTGGGTGGTGGGGGTCCTTGAGGATAGAGGCGGCTTCCTTAAGACCGCCTTTTGTACATTTCCTTGATGGAGTGAAGACTGGTGCCCATGATGTCACAGGCCGAATCAACAACCCTCTGAAGTTTTTTCTTGTCCTGAGCTTTGGCACTTCTGTCACAGACAATGATGCAGCCAGCTATAATGCTCTACATGGTACACCTGCAGTGGTTTGAGAATCTTTGGCTACATACTGAATCTCCCCAAACACTTCATGAAGTATATCCGCCATCAAGCCTTCTTCATGATTGCTTTGATATGGAGGCTACAGGACAGATCCTCAGATGTTGGCACCCAGCTATTTGAAGTTCTTGACCCTCTCCACTACTGAGCCTTCGATAAGAACTGAGTCGTGTTCCCCTGACTTCCTCCTGAAATCCACAATCATCACCTTGGTTTTGCTAACATTGAGCACAAGATTGTTGGTGTGACACCACTCAACGAGCTGATTTATCTTCCTACTGTAGGCTTCCTCATTGCCGTTTGTGATTCTGCCGAAAAATATGGTGTCATTTGTAAATTTATAGATAGCATTGGAATTTTGCCTGGCCACACAGTCATGGGTATGTAGTGAGAAGAGCAGTAAACTAAGCATACATCATTGAGGAGTGGCTGTGTTTTTAATAAGGAAGAGATGTTTGTTTTCAATCCATACCGACGAATCTTCTGGTGTGGGAGTCATGGATCTATTTGCAGAAGGGGATGCAGCGGCCCAAGGTTTGGAGCTTCTTGACCAGCACTGAGGGAATAATGGTATTGAAAGCTGAGCTGTAGTCTATGAAGAGCAGCTGTACATATCAGAGGTGAATCAGAGCTGTGTGGAGAACCAGTGATATTGCATCTACTGTGGAGCGATTGTGATGATGGGCGAATTGCAGTGGATCCAGATCTTTGCTTAGGTACGTGTTAATTCTGGCCATCATCAGCCTCTCAAAGCATTTCATCACAGTAGATGTTAGTGCTACTGGGTGATAGTCATTGAGGCAGCTCACTCTTTTTTTAGGCACTGGGATGATTGATGCTCTTTTGAAGCAAGTGGAAACCTCTAACTGCAGCAACGAGAGGCTGTAAATGTCTGTGATCATTTTGACTAGACGTGTGGCACAGAAATTTCAGTACCCTACCAGGTATGCCTTGCTAAGGTTCAGTCTCATGAATGATGTTCTGATATCGGCCTCAGAGACCGATATCATAGGGTTTTCAGCCCTTGCAGGGATTCTAGTAGGCACCATTGGGATTTCCTTCTCAAAACGGGCATAGAAGGTGTTCAGTTCATCGGGTAATGAGGCATCACAGCCATCTATGATGTTTGCCCTGACTTTGTAGGCTATAATGGCGTGCACTCCCTATCAGAGCTGGCATGTATCTGTCTCTTTAGCTATCTCTGGAATTGCCACTTTGCTTCAGAAGTAGCCTTCCACTGGTTGCACCTGGACTTCTTGGAGAGATCTGGATCCCCGGCCTTAAATGCTCTTGATCGCGCCCTGATCAGGTTGTGAAACCTCATGACTAGGATGCAAATGGTCTGTAATGATTTCATGCTGAGAAGGAACATTATAATTGTTTAATGATACATTGGTTAGGTTGCACTTACAATATTTTGAATGGTCACTCCACTACAGGAAGTCCTAGCAATAGAGAGAGCAGAAGGGATTCCCCTGGATGTTGCCTGGGATGGTTAAAGGTTTTTTTTATTGTCACATAATAACACAAAAATGTAATATAGATGATCAACTTCAACTTTTGTCTGCCTTAAGGCAAACAAAGCGTTGCCATGAGCATTGCCCGGTGCCACTAACAATAAGAGAAGCAAAAGAGTCTCTTCAGAGACCGAGTGTCCGTGGATTCACCTCCAGTGCTCCTGCAGCCTGACAGACTCCTGTTCAATCCAATGGCAACCTGAGATCCAGATCTAAACCTCCGATATGATCATGAAGCCTCAGCGCCCAGACCCTTCATGACCCTTTCTTGCCCTCAACACCCTCTTGAATCCCATTTCCGGTACCTGGTTCCCATGAGTCAGTCCTTCGAATGCAAGTCACCAGCAGCATGTTGTATCCTTCAGCCTCTGAGCCCTGTAAGAATGGTGGGCTGTAGTTATAAGGAGATATTGGGTGAGTTTATTCTAATTCTGTCGTTCCCAACCTTTTTCTTTCCACTCACTTACCATTTTAAGTAATCCCTATGCCTTAAATGCTCTGTGATTAGTAAGGGATTGCTTAAGGTGGAAAGGGAAGGTTGAGAATCACTTGCTCTAGACCCAATTGTTACTGAAATATTTTGCTTGAGAAAAATTGTCATTGGCCCACTTCCTTTGGAGATATAAAACCATGCACGTAGCACGTCAATTATGTATGTATGATTAATACAGTGGCTTTCAAACTTTTTCTTTCCACCCACAGACCACCTTAAACAACCCTTTACTAATCACAGAGCACCTATGGCATATGGAATAAAGTGGTATGTGAGCAGAAAGAAAACGGTTAAGGACCACTTCTCTAACTGGAAAGTAAGAGCCTGACCGGTGACCTTGGTTTAGGAAATTAAATGGCATCGATAGAATAGATAGTTGGTGTTTCCCACAGAAGGACATTTGGAATTGGTACTGGCTTAAAATGATGGGAGAAATTTTAAATGAGATCTCAACAGTACGTCTTATACAGAAGGTGGTGATTGTGTGGATTGAGCTGCTAGAGATGGTGGAGGTAGATAATTTTTTTTAGAGCATTTGAATAGGTACTTTGATAGGAAAGGCATAATGTGGTCAAATGGAATTGGCATGGATAAACATCATGATAGCTATGGACAAGGTGTGATAAAAAGAACCTATTTCTGTGCCGTATGTATGTTAGATTCTATGATAACATAGTGATATGTTACTGACATCGAGGAAGTCTAGTGATGTGTTATATCGAAGACCTATTTCTGAGCTGCACATCTAACCTCGTGATAAGTTATTAATAATGGGCGGCATGGTTGGTGTAGCTGTCAGCGCAATGCCTTTACAGTGGCAGCGATTGGGACCAGTCATGGGTTCGAATTCCATGCTGTCTGTAAGAGTTTGTATGTTCTCCCTGTGTCTATGTGGGTTTTCGCTGGGGGCTCTGGTTTCCTCCCACCCTTCAAAAATGTACTGGCCCATAGTTTAATGGGGTGTAAGTTGGGCAGCACACATTTGTAGGGCCAAATTGGCCTATTTCAGTGCTGTGTGTTTAAATTTAAAAAGAAATTTAAGCAGGTGGGTGGAGCTGAGTCCATTACAAGATCAGCCATGATCTTATTGAATGGTGGAGAGGGCTTGATAGCCAGATGGCCTTTTCCTTATGACAGCATTGCTCTGCCAGGAGCCTGGGTGCTGGAACCTGACATGTATCACTGCTCTCTATTGCTTTCCTTGTTTATGGCACAGTAAGGACACTGCTTGTGAGAGCTGGTATGAAGCAGGGTGAGAGGACTGATATCTGTGGTTTCACTCACTGTCCCCTCATCACAACCATCGGGTTTGATGCCACAGAGAGATTCCTGGGCTGGGGTGAGCTGAGCAGCCAACCAGGGAGAAGGGGAAAGAGCAGCTCCAATCAAACACTGGCATCCAGGTGGCTATCAGCACCTGGATAAGACCCCCCATCAATGGCTGATACTCACTGTGTTGTCTAGGGTGTAGTGCTGAGCCCCATTATCTCATTCTTGATTGGCAGTACTGCTGTTCCTGTGGGGTATTAGTAATTGGGTAAGCTACTTCATGAATCTGGGAAGCTTGACCCAATGCTTCTTCAGAATGGAGAAGAAGCATTGGGAATGATGTTGAGATCTTAAGTCTGTGCATCAGGATCTCACAGAAGTCATGTGTAAAAGACCACCACCTTGCAAATCTCCACCCACCTCTCTGATCAACCCTTTCAAAATAAGAGAAGTAAGGCATCCCTTATCTTTGATCCTGAGAGTTTGCCAAATAAATGATAGCCCTGATAAAGCTCTCCTCAAAAATAGTGGCTGTTAACTGAAGCAAAACAGGAACTGAAGACAGGAAAGACTAATTTACACAGTGATTTCCTGATTTTATAAAAGTTGCTTCTCATGGACAATTGCTTGTACAAACAATTTTACGAATTACATGATTATTGATTTTTCAAGCTTTGTTTTGCAATCAATTGCCTGTATGTATTGATGTTTGCAACTAAATTTTTTTTAAGTTCATTGGTAAATGTGATTGTTTTTCTTTAGTCAGTGTAGATAAGCAATATTTGTTGCTAATCATTTAAAGTCTAGCTGCAGCACTATCTGAATAGATTGCTGTTCTTTCTCTGTGCTAACTAACCAGCACAGATGTTACAGAACAGCTCGGTTGACAGAACACGACAGCCTTACTGAAGAGTTTGTAGATTGACATACAAGTTCCGTTGGTGTAGAAGGCTTGTGGGATGTTGGTGTCATGTGATGGTAAGTCTCATTTTGCTTGTGTATTTCTTGGGATCAGAGAATGGAAAGGAGTTTGCAAAATGGTTTAGCCAGCATTCCTCTCCCATAATATTTTATGTGATTCAATAGGTTTCTCTTTAGGATTTATTTCCTTGAAAGTAATGCCATGTTTCCAGAAAGATGAGATGAGGGGGCATAAAGTCCTCAATTAATTTGGGTGTCTATGAATTGGGCCAAATCTTTATGCAAGTGGGAGATGAGCTGGTTGGTGGCGAGTGAGAGATGAAGTTCTTGTGCGATTTCATGGTGTCTGTTACACCATGGCAGAACTTAAAATGCTAATGTTAAATGGTACATATTTTAATACCCAGTGGCCCAGTGCAGTACTGAACCCAATGCTTACTGTCAGTTTAACACCTCATTTTAAGACAAAGATCATGTATGATGAGGTGAGTGAAAGAACAACATGAAATACTCCCACTCCTGTCTTATAATCAGCTTTACCAACAAACATGTTGCTTTAATTTTCTAGAGCAAACAAATGCCACTTAATGCACTGCCCTAAATCACATTTTGACCAGTTACTGAATGAGAATTCAATTGTAGCAAAGCTTATTTAATCATAAATTCCTTGGTAATTTTCAAAATGCATATGTGTGTACTTGTGAACAGAGAAACAGTTAACATTTCAGATGAGAATCATTTACCTGGAATCGATCATGTCCCTGGAATGGGGCAATAAACTGCACCAAGGGTCACAAGGGAAAAGACTGTATGGATATGATTCAGTAGCAAGATTTTAATGATTTCAAAAGTTGTTTATGCAGTTTATTCCATTTTTTTCTTTCTAAAGCCAGTCTCCCATCCACCTTCTATTCATACCAGTTTTTTTTACAGGGCTAATAAATCTACTGTGGATGTTATTGCCACTATTCTTCACTTAGCATTGACCCACTTAGAACAACAGGGATGCTATGTAAGGATACTTTTTTTAGACCTTAGTTCTGCTTTTAATATTCTTATTCCAGGCAGACTTGTGGGTAAACTTGCTGACTTAGGATTTTCCAGATCAATTTGTCTATGGGTCAAGGACTTTTTAACAAACCGTTCCCAGACTGTAAAAATAGGTGCTCATTATTCCCCTACCCTCACACTTAGCACTCATTCCCCACAGGGTTGTGTGGTTTGCCAACTGTACAGCAGCAGATAAGAGGGGTCTTCAGAGGGTTATCAATGCGGCCCAGAAGATTATTGGGTGCTCTTTGTCCCCTTGGAGGATTTATTTCGATCTCGCTGTATCAGGAAGGCAGCTAATATCCTTAAGGATTCTACTTACCTGGGCTATCATTTGTTTGACCTATAGCCCTCAGGTAGATGATATAGGTCCATTAAATCATGGACAAACAAATTCAAGAAGTTTCTATCCCAGAGCCATTCGAGAATTAAAATCTGCCAATTACTGTATTTGTATTTTGTATTGTTTTAATGCTGTTTTTTTCTTATTTTTATTATTTTATATATTCTTTACATTGTATTGTGAGTACTGTTTTTAAATTTCGTTCCATTTTCTTACACATCAATAAAGCACTTACAACTTAAATAAAAATGTCTAATGACTTTTGCAAATTATCAGAATTAAATATAGCTTTTCAACAGTAATTGCATGTGTAATGATCTGGGTGAGCTTGTCTCAGAATATCAAAGCAAATGTGACATATTAAAGTAACAAGTAGTTTATATATGTGCTTATAATTGTGCCACCATTCTATAACATCTTTCGGATGCAGTGCTTGTCTTTACCTCTGATGGTAGCGTTGGAAGATGGGATGTACACATCATGAACTTGGCATTACTTCCTGCCTATCCAATTGTGTTATGAGATCTTTAACATTCATTAGGAAAGGAAACAGTATGTTTAAGTCTATTTTTTGCACTAATGGAATACTCCATCACTTGTTAATTATACATCTTTACCCAGTGACTGTAACATGCATGTCAATAGTTTATCTAATAGCCACAACATTTTTGAACCATGAGCATTGGTCACTGCATGCCACAGCTGCAAAAGCAATCCACTCAGAGATGTGCAGGTATTCCACAGTGAGTGATCGCTCTTGGGAACAGTCAAGTGGCCTTATTGCTGAAGTTATTTATAGTGGAGCAGGAATGTACTTTCTCATGTTATCTTTTTATGGTGCAATGGAAAATACTGAATAGGTCGACATTGTTGATAAAGTATGTAATTTTATATAGGCTTGCCTGCTTCCAAAGCCATTTTTATAGTATATACAATTTTTGTCATTCTTTGGAGCCAACTTCTTGTACTAACTCAATAATTTTACTTTATATTTAAAAATGTTGGCCTTTTGAGGAATAAAGAAGTTATAATATTCCTAGGTCACTCATCTCAAGATTTGGTTGTCTTGTGTGATTTAAAGGAGTTTTTTTTAATGGATTATGTTATTTTTTTGGCTCTGGGCAGGACTGGTATGGTCTGACTTTATTGTCCATTCCAAGCAGATCTTCAGTTGAGTAGCTTGTTCAGTCAGCAAAATTCTTTTGGCGAGACAAAGAAGGCAAGTTTTTTTGAAGAACCATCAGTGAATTGCAGAAAGCTCTGATCCAGCATCCTATAGTTTGGAAATTGTGATGATCTGGTTCATTCTTTAGTCCAGAGCGTGAGCTGATGATTCCAAGTTTGGCCAGAATTGGGGACTCATAGTGTGGCTGGGTGGCAGACAGTTTTTGCCCAACTGTTGGGCAACAGTTTTTTTCCCCCCCCAAGCCATCAGGCTCCTGAATTCACAAAACATATGTGGATACTGTACCGTGGACTTTTATTGTATATGTCTTAATATTTTAGCTTCTATTTATGTAAATCTGCTCCATAGTCCTGGAGAAACGCTATCTCATCTTTACTGTGCAATGCATGGAGCGACAAATAAAGGTGACGACTTGTAGTGAGACATTGCCGAAAATAGGTTGAGAATGGCTGCTGCACCGCACTCCTCCCTGAACTAGAAAAAAAAACATTCCCATAAACAGGAACAGATGGCGGTGAGGAGATTGTAGGAATGAAAAATAAGCTCAGCCCTTTTATATTCTACTCCCAGAAAAAAATAAATGTGCATATGTATGGGAATAAGGTAAGAAGGCAGAACCAATCACACAGCTCCTTGATTTTAATGGACATGAAGAATTTGCCATTTGATCGGATGTCAGGGTGGCCACTGGCACTTGGATCAATTACCCTGAAAGAAAGGGCTCCTTGGAGGGATAATTGTATGAAGAAATGATTAGCATAGTTGTGCCTTTTCCTGTGAAGAAATACTCTGAACAGTTCTACCTCTATAACATGTTATATGAGAAGTAGATTGAGAAACGGAGATGGCATTTGTGACCCTGATGAAAATAAATCCTTTGCCAGCCCTGGGTCCATATATGTCTGACAACACATCGTCTGCCCCTAGAGCAAAAGTAAACAAACTATGCAACTGCTTTTCTTAGCCACTGATGCACTTTATAGAAGCATCCAACTATGTGTCGGCTCTGAAGAGCGTGGAGTGCTTGATCAATGACATGTCTATCATTGTCCATTTGTCAGCAAAAGATATCCTTTTACACTGGGTGAAATACTCAACGAAAACCTCACCAGGTTGAATCTTGTACACAGTATCTGGAGAATCCATAAACTCTTCCTTCCTATTTCTGATAGCTATTTGACACATTAATGTAGCTAAATAATTGCTCACTTTATCTCAGCAGAGGACTTCCTTTCATAGTCGGCCCACTCCCAGGGACCTTACAATGGCATCAACCCTCTTGTATTGAAACCTTTTCTAAATATTGACACATTCTTGACAGTTGGTTGGTAGTGGTCAGTAGAGCAGATAGATCTCTGGTGGTCGGAGTAAAAACACAAAAATGCTGGAGGAACTCAGCAGGACTCAGCATTGATAGGAGGTAAAGATATATAACCAATGTTTTGGGCTTGAGCCCTTCTTCAAGGTATTAGCAGTAAGCAAGCAGACGCCTGACTAAAAAGGCTGGTGAAGTTCGAGTACTGTTACAACTTGGTTGATAGAGGAAGGTTCAAGAGCCCAGATTTCAGACCTCCACACCTTCTGCCTGAATGTAGCAGCAAGAAGAGAACATGGTGATTGGGTGGTGGGGTGGGGGGGGGGGGTGCGGGGGGAGGGTTCTTTTATAATGCCTGATTTTTTTTTAAGGTATACATGCAAGTTCTCAAAACAACTGATCAAAATAGCAGATTCTCCATATAAAACACTTTGGTTAAAGAAGTTTTTCCTAAATATAACATTACTGAAAAAGGATTTTGTAGAATGAATTGCGTTTTGGAGTACAGCCACCATGATTATTGGTAAACTTCAAATAATTCAACATTGGTTTCAGACCAGCCCATTGTCTGCACCTGGTTCTCAATCTTGTATCACCCACAGACCTACATATTCTTTCATTTACCACAGGCATTTGGTTGAGGTAGATGCAGGAGGTCCAGTGACCTCAAGCCTCTTCCAAGACCATTGGGATTTCTGTTTGCTTTGGTGAGAAAATATTTTGAGAATTTTTGTTGAGAGCATTTACGGGGACTAGGGTCTTTCTATTCCACTGCCCACTTCCTGACTGAGACCCCTGTCTGCGGGCCACATATAACAAACCCACCCACCGAAAGCCGGGCTATAATACTGGATGTTACTTCTATTTGTGCCACATTTCATTGATTTTTTAAATTTGGATGTGGTAGGATTTTCCAGGATTTTATATAAATTTTCCAGAGAACCAATTAAGTTCTCTTTTAAAAAAAAAAAGAGTGTGAACTGAGGGCCCCAGCATGAATGTAAGTGGGAGTGAACTGGGGACCCCGGTTGGGAAGGAAGCAGAACAACCATTAACCTGGTGAGTCAGATTCTGAACACTTGGGATTTCTGAATAGTCGAAGTATTGTCAGATTTTTCTGTATGTTGGTATTTATGGCTACAGTAGTTTTCGTCTCAGAGTTTATACTGGTCCAAAGACAGAATACTCCTTGATCCTTTGATGCACCTGGCTAGCCAAAGAGGAGGAAACAGACTTAATTTCCTTTTATCAGTTTGGCTGGTGCCTGTGTGGAGAAACAGAAATCTGGGAAGCATAATTTAAATTTAAGTCTAGGAGATGTTTTTCCTCAATGGAATAGCAGTAGATACACGTTTCAAGAAGATTAATTTTTAATTTTTATACTATCTCTAAAGTGAATTTTATATTCTGTACAAAATATCGTTCACCTTTATCTTCAGACAGATACAAGCAGCCAAAACTAGAAATGTATTAATTGGCACATCCAATATAGGTTTGTTTATATATTAAAAATTATGACTGACACATTTTTTAAAGAAAATATTGTATAAAAATTAAATATTTTTCTGGATGCTATTTATGTCTAGACTTTGATCTCGTCACATCAGAAAATTGTCCCTGAGCTGGGAGCACTCTTGTGTAAGTCAGAGGTCATGGGTCCAAGTCCTGCTGGGCATTACCTCAAAGTTTAGGCTGCCTGTCAGCTCCACAATCATGGACAGCTTGTGGTTAGAAATGAACCCATCATTAGGCATCAAATTGCACTCTGTTAGTGTGGGTGAAATGTCCCATTGCATAATTTGAAATGTGGAGGCTTTAATATAGAACATGGAGGTTTATAGCACTGTACAGCCCCTTCAGCCCACGATGTTGTGCCGACTTTATTCACCCACTCAACAAACTAAATATTCCCTATCTCACACTCATAAGCCTCCATTTTTCTTGCATCCATGTGCCTAAGAGTCTTTTAAATCCCCCTATTATTATACCAGTCTCCACCTCCACTTCAGGCAATGCATTCCAGCCACCCACAACTCTGTTTCCCCTAAACTTTCCTACTCTCACCTTGTTCAATATTTATCTATCAACTAATTTAAGAAAAGATTTATCTGGCCATTATCACATTGATTTTTTTTTTGGAGCCTCTTATGTACAGTTTGTCTGTTGAGTTTCTTACATTTAAAAAAAAATGTGATTTCAGTTCAAAGGTACTTTGTAGGCTTAAAAGGACTCTGGGCTATCTTAAGGTGCTATTTTAATCCAAATTTGTTATTTTATTATTAAAAGGAAATATATAGTTACACAGAAACAGGCCCCAGGCCTATAGAGTCCACATCCATTTGCACTAATTTAACACTGATCCTATTTTATTCTCCCTACATTCACAAAAAAGACTCAGAATCTACCCCTCATATGAACTCTAGGTTTAGCTGAAGAAAGGGTTAGGAGCTTCAAGTTGCTGGGTGTCAACAACTCTGAGGATCTATCCTGGGGCCTCTAATGCCTTCTCAAAGAAGGCTTGCCAGTGGCTATGGAGATTTGGAATGTCATCAATGACTCTTGCAAATTTCTACTTGTGTACTGTGGAGAGCATTCTGGGTGCATCACTGGTATAGAGATGCCAATACACAAGGCGAGAAAAACTGAGAGCTGTGAACTAGGCTAGCGATGTCACAGGTATCGGACTCCACCCCATTGAAGACATCTATAAGAGGCAGTATTCTTAAGAAAGCTACCTTTATCCTCAAGGACTCCCACTACCCAGGCTATGCCTTCTTCACGCTCCTACCATCTGGAAAGAGGTGCAAGAGCCTGAGGATGAATGCGTAGCAGCACAAGGACACCTTTTTCCCCTCTGCCATCAGATTTCTGAATGGACAATGAATCACAGACGCCACTTCATTTTCTCTTATTTTTGCACTAATTTATTTTTAAACGTCACTTTCATTAATATTTGCACTTGATGCTGCTGCAAAAACAACAAATTTCATGACATGCTCATGTCAAACAATTCTGATTCTGAGGTTTGGGAGGAAATCTGCTTTCCCTGTGAAAGCTCTCACATGCATTGCAAACTCCACACAGGCTGTGTCTGAGTTCAGCGTTGAATCCGGGTCTCCAGCACTGTGAGACGGCAGTTCTCCCTATCAGAGTTTGGATAATTACTGAAAAAATATATTTTAAAGTAAACTAGTCTAGAGTGGAATGCTGAAAGCATTTGAATAGCATTGCCATGGAGCCCCATTGGGCCTTCAGAAACTGAAGGTTAACAATATCTGGTTGCAAATGTTATTTCATCATGACCTATGATGTGCTTTGCCTTCTGATGCTCATTCACTAATCCAGTTGATTGGCTTTGGAGGCTACATCTGCAGAGCCCCAGAACACTCCTGCCAATTCCACTGCCTTACATTCTTTTCTCTTTTTACTAGAACAGCTGCTTTCTCATCAGCCAACTGCGGGAAATCACGGGAGTTCATGACAATCAGCTGCTGCAGAAGGCACTCCAGGTTAGTGTTCCTTCCTGAGCTTTCAGCACAAGCCAGGATGCACAGCAGATGGGTGTGAGATGATGCATCTTGCCCATCCTTGCCACCCCCACTCTCCAAACCCACACCATGGCCCCCAAGTTCCCAGTCACTGATTTCTTACATTTAAAAAAAAACACACACAAATGCTCAAGAAACTCAGCAGGTCAAAGAGTGCCTTTATGTAGCAAAGGTGAGGTACATCACCAACATTTCAGGCTTGAGCCCTTTGTGTCAACGGAATCCTGAGTTTTACCTTCCTCTTAACATTTGATTGATTCTGAACAGAAATGAGAGGGTTTCCATGTGGAAAGAATTTTCAGCTTTTGAGAATCCAGATCAGGATTATCCAGGCTTGTCAGAATTTGCATTTTCCTGAAGTATCGCTAGTTTGTTCTTCATTATGCATTGAGGAAGAATGTGCTAACAAAGTTACAGCTGTTTCTGCGAGTTCCAACCCTGTTCATGCCCATTGTTTGTGCACCAATATTTATCATGACTCAATAGTGAGCCATTGATTGTGAATCAGGCATTCATCCAGCTGACCGGGTTAATGCATGGACTGCAGGAGTGCTGCACCACATAAGCTAACCCAAGCCTGGTTAGTGAATAGATGGCCATTCACTGACCACATAGCTGTCTGGGAGAACTTGGTGGGTACAGAGGGCTATGTGCTTCCTACTTTGACAGATACATACTTTCTTTTGAACACCATGGCTATGGTGTACTTTTCTATTTCATGCAGTTTCTAGCAGAGGTCACTGAACATTGATTAGGATGGGTTGATTTACCCTCCCCAGCTTTAGGCTTTAGTAATAAAATAGTGGTTGAGAGGGTAAACCTTGAAATTATCTCCTCACCTCAAGGTAATGCTCATTTCAATTCCATGCCATGATATGAATGTATTAAATGAACTTACAGATAAACCAGCATTTCCATTCTCTGCAAAGCACTATGGTTTTAGAATTATTGCCTTGCACACATGCCCCAAGGGAGTACATTTGTTTGGGAATTAATGGTTGTCACAAACTTTGTAACATTCTCACCTGGAATGAAAAGCAGAAAAGGTCCACGTTATACTACTAGAAGGAGCCAGTGCACTGTAGTTCACTGTAGTTTTGTGCATTTACGTTGGGCAAGTAAATGCAGGAGAAAGGAATAAGATGGAGAAACACGCAAGTGAGATGCATGGATTGGAAGAAGACCCATGGGACATGAACAGCCGTTCAGCCATATGGTCTTGTGGTTGGAATAGTAATGAAGTGATATATTTGGAAGCTGAGGTAGCCATGGATTGGGCAAAGACAAAATCAGTATAAAATACTTTGTGATGATATCCCAGCCATCCCCAAAACTCATCTTCAGCCTAATCCACAGGCACGTTAGTAGGATGCCAGAGACTGAGTGTGAGTGGAAACACGTGAAGCGTTACCATGTGCAAAACATTGTCAATCCCATGGAAGAGTAAAGCCGCACTTCCAGAGCACCTGGTAGCAAAGGAAAGTGTGACCCTTTTCCCATTGAGCTTGTTCCACACTGACGTAGCTAACCTGTGGCCTCTTGTGGCAGATGTTTGAAACTGCAACTGTCCATCTTATTGTGTGAGCTGCGTGATAATGCAAACAAAGGTCCTGATACACCTCGTGGAAAAATTATTTTGCGATGCAATGACTTTTGGCAATTACAGCAGCTGTTTTTATAAATAGCAAGATCTCAAAGAATTGAGGGTAAAAGCCAATTAATTTATGTTTAATTCTACTGGTTAACTAAGATACCCAGGTAACTCTCTAGTCTTGGAATATGATCAATTGTTAGCTTGATTTTTGGATTGTCTCTCATGCCAAGAAAGTAACTTAAAAACTGTTTCTTTTGTCCTTCATTTATTAATATTGTTTCCCAACATCACTGACACAATTTTCTTTTTTGAATATTTTATTTAAAGACAACACATATAACAATTAACAAATTCATACATCACATTATTATGAAACTTATAAATACAAGTTGATTTCTATAAAAGAAAAAAGCTATATACTGACACAGTTTTCAATACATGGGACTTTTTTCCCATTCTTTCCCATCAAACAAGTTCGACACCCTGTCTAATGATAGGAATTTGAACTCTTAAATTTCTGTAGATGGCATTGTGAAAATAGGTTCTGTGGAAGTCCATCTTGAGGTGGAGATTCTTTTACATGGGGGGGGGGGGCTCATCTGTTGCAGATGAATAATCATCAATTTTCATTTTTATAAATTCTCGCTAACCAGTGTTTTCAGTTTCTTTTTTTCATTGGGATCATTCCTTTCTACTGTTGGGGCCAAGAGCAATGCTCCCTATGTTTAGTAAAGTCCATGAGAGTAAGATTTTCCATGGTGGTTCTCCCTCACACCCTCATATGGGATTCACTTGGATTGGGATAACATTGAGAAATGCAAGATTTGTCTCTAATATTTTCTATGTTGTGTTATTAATTCCACTTGTACTGCTGCCTTTTGGAAATTATTCTCTTTCTTTCATAGATTTTCCCTGTCTTTAATTTTTTTTTCTAAAATATTATTTTCTTGGACCTTTGTCTTGAGAAAACCATGTTTTTTTTTCTTTATCAAACCAGGATATTTAAAGAGATTTAATTTAGACTTGCTGCACTGTTACAGGCCATTTCAGTCCTTGAGTCCGTGCCGCCCAATTTGCACCAATTAACCTACACCCAGGTACGTTTTGAACTGTGAGAGGAAACTGGAGCATGCAGCCATGAGGAAAAACTCCTACAGACAACATGGTCCCTATCGCTGGCACTGTAAAGGCATTGCACTAACCGCTACCCCAACCGTGCCACCATGTGTTCCTGAGGAAAAGAAAATAGTCGATGGATCAAAGCCCAGTCATTTTTGCCTGCTATCCATGTTTTCCTTTGTTTTGTCCATGCTATACAATGTTATACAAAATTTGCAGCATTATCAACAGGTTACACAGGCAAATAAACTTAAATGCACCTAGGCAGCCAAATTATTTCACCCAAGACCAATCTGTTTCTCCCTTTCCCAGATCAAGTGAAATGTTGACTTTAAATGTTAACCGATTTTCTTACCACAAATGCAACCTGACCTGTTGTGTTTCCATTATTTATGATTTAGTTCATATTTCTAGTGTCTGCAATCTTATTTGATTTTCATGAGAGATTTTGTTTGTGGAATATTACCAAAACCAGCAGCTACTATATTTGTCTCAATTGTGTCATTAATGGAGGAAAGTATCCCAGGAGCCCCATCAGACCAAAATTTGATTCTAGGCCACACAAAGGAAGTTTACAAAAGCTTGGGAAAAAAGGCTAGGTTTTAAGGTCTTTGCTGAAATGGTCAGGTGCAAAGGATTTAATCTCAGTTCTTGCCTCTGAAGGAACATTGCCTTCCTTGTGTATTCAATGACTTGTCTTCACATGATCCACCCCCTGAGAATTATAAATAGAAGTGCTGCATTTCCTGTTTTTTTTTTAAGTATTGATTATGAGCGTGCTAAAATGTTGCTGTAATCTTTTAACGTGGTTATTGTCGGTCTCTCTTGCAGGTCAGCAGTGGTGACATAAATCAGGCAGTGAGTTTCCTCACCGATGAAAGTGCCAGAGAACCAGATTGTGGAGTAACAGCTAATGAACCAGACAGTGAATGCAGCGGAACTACAGATAGCCAGTCACGTGGCAGTAAGCAGTTTTCACCTCTAGTTGACTGTGCTTTGCTTCTAAGCTAACTGATTTGTAAGCAGGGAGAATGATTGATCAGAGGGTTAAAGGCATTGTTTGCCTTTAAGAATTACAATAAGCTGTATTCAGTGCTGATTCTCCCTTCTGTTTGATCCCCTTTCAGTCAGTCAAAATGATGACTGAAACCTTACCTTTACTGTTCAAGTTTATAAAAAAACTGTACGTCTAACCCAACAAAAGTGTTTCTTCGGTCCATCGTGCACACACAGAATACAAAGGTTTAAAAAGTGCATAGTATATCTTAAAACTTGGGTGCATGGATCATTTATGATTATTTTGGTCCTTTTTTCAAGTTCCAAAACCAAGCTAATGTCTATCTGAGTTCCACTAATTCTTTCAGGTGTCATCGATCTCACTGGTGATGAGAAGGAAGACATTCAAAAGGCGATCGTGCTGAGCCTGAGGGAAAGTGACAGACTACAGCAGGAAGCTACCTTTGCCATCGACAATCAGGACCCAAACCAGTATGACATCCACATATGCACATGATGGGGAGGGTTTGCTGGAGTTATCTGAGTGTAGTTAAGCTAATTTGATCGGGGAATAAAATACATTGGATATAGAGTAGGGAATAAATTCTTATATTGTCGTGTAATAAAGCAGTAAGTATAATAGATTTATTACAAGTATAGAAAGTATATTACAAATATAGAAGGAAAATAAAGTGATTTCAGAACGAAACAGATCTAGTCTTGATTAAAAACTGGGGAAGAAAGCAAGGCTTGGTTGTAATTATTTTAACACAAGTTGGCAGATAAACTGAGGGCATTGATTAACATGGGAATATGATGTTGCTGTTGAGGTGATGTGATTGAAAGATGGGCAGTATTGGCCACTTCACATTTGGGTATAAAATCTTCAAATGACAGTGTGGGGGATTTGAGGGAAGTAAATGAGGGGTTGATGTTGTAGTATTCATCAAGGAGTTTATTGCTGCAGAAGAAAAGAGATTACGTACTAGAAGTTTACTTAAAACATAAATTGTTAGCCCAACACTATGAACCCTATTGGTTCCCATCTTTGCTTGACAGTGGCTACATTGTCACTCATCTCACTGCCATTTTTAGTACTGAGATGTGGATGATTCAAAAATGTTTTAATAACTTAAATGTCAGTAAAATTATTATAACTTTGAAATTTGCCTTCTACTGATTGAAAAATGATAGACTTGTCTTTGTAGAATGGGCGATGTAAACAGTGGGGAGAGTAAAGCTGGGTTGAAAAGGAAGAGGTGTGAAGCATGGGGAGATTCTCCCAACCCTCACGATCGGAAACGGGAAGATAAGTGGCCAGTTGGACTCAAAAATGTTGGGAACACCTGCTGGTTCAGTGCTGTGATACAGGTAAGGAGGTTGAGTCTGAAGGAGTGTTATAAACTGTTGGGAATGTGCATTATTCTCGAGCAAATGTTGGCATCAGGTTGTTTGCTTCTCAAGAATGCAGTCCCTGCATTTTCCTCTGTCTTGTGTTATTCTTCAGCCAGTTTCTATTCACTTTTTACAGTGGATTAATAATAATCACCAAAGGGTATCAAGGTGCCATTAATGTAATCAACCATTCCAGGGGGTTTCCAGTGGATTGCCTCTTTTATCGTACAAGGATAGAGCTCTGGAATCACCTATGTAGCTTTTTGATGGTTTTCAGTAGTTTGGATTTCCTTATGAGCATTACAGTTAACCAAGTCCCCTCTAGTTCTCATTAAAAATCATCAGTCTGAAGCATTAACTCTATTTTTCTCTCTCTGCTGATGCAATCTGAACTGATGTTTCCAGCACTTTCTATTTTCCAATAGAATTTGCATGCTTACCTAATTCTCAAAGTTTATCTGGAAATTGTGCATATTTATTTGATTTTTCATAGAAGTCGGCATCATCCTTGTGGGGGGGGGACCCTATTGCACAATGTGTTCAGCCAGGTGAATTGCTTTAATTGTGAGCTCAAACATTTTACTAGTTGCTGAGAAAATGACAAAATTTTAAATCTCGAGATGGGGGCAGAACATAAATGTTTTTTTCATCACTCAGGAAACTGGCACAGAGTCATGAGAAGTAAGGAAAGCAAGCAGTGAGGTCATGGAACCTGTACAGCTTAAAGATGAGGTGCTTGCTATCTTAAAGCAAATAAGGGTGGATAAATCCCCATGGTCTGACAAGATATTTACTCAGATATTGAGGGAGGCAAATGTAGAAATTGCAGGGGCTCTGTCAGAAATATTTAAAATAACCTTTGTCATGGGTGTGGTGCCAGAAGATTGGAAGGTTGCTCACGTCTATAAATAAAAAAAGCTCCAAAAGTAATCCTGGAAATTATAGCCTGGTGATCCTGACATCAATAGTAGGTAAATTATTGGAAGGTGTTTTAAGATTGGATATAAAATTATTTGGGTAGCCAGGGACTGATTTGAGATAGTCAATATGGCTTTGTGTGTGGCAGATTGTGTTTATAATCACTTGGTTAAAAATTTTCAAGGACTTAACCAAGAAAGTTGACAAAAGAAAGGCTGTGGATGTTGTCCCTATGGACTTTAGTCAGGCTTTTGACAAGGTTCCACATGGGAGGGTAGTCAGGAAGATTCAGAAGCTCGGTATTCATGGTGAAGTAGTAAACTGGATTCGACAATGGCTTGACAGGAGAAGCCAACCAGAGAGTAGTGGAGGATGATTGCTTCTCAGACTGGAGGCTGGTGACTAGTGATGGGTCTCAGGGATCAGTGTTGCGACCATTATTATTTGTCATCCAAATCAATGATCTGGATGATGATGTGGTAAATTGGATCAGCAAGTTTGCAGACGACACGAAAATTGGAGGCATTGTGGACAGCAAATAAATTTTTCAAAGCTTGCAGAGGGATCTGGATCAGCTGGAAAAATGGACTGAAGAATGGAAGATGGAATTTAATGCAGACAAGCGTGAGGTGTTACGTTTTGAAAGTACAAACCAAGAAAGGGCTTCCATGGTAAATGGTAGAGCACTGAGGAGTGTGGTAGGACAAAGGGATCTGGGAATACAGAAGATACATAATTCCTTGAAAGTGGCATCGCAGATAGATAGAGTTGTAAAGAGCTTTTGGCCTTTATAAATCAAAATATTAAGTATAGGAGTTGGGATGTTATGATAAAGTTGTGCAAGATGAGGGTGAGGCCATATTTTGAGTATTATGTGAATTTGGGTCACTTAACTGTAGGAAAGAGTGCAGAGAAGATTTACTCTGATGTTGCCTGGACTTCAGTGACAAGAGTTACTGGGTGTTATGTTTCTGGATTGACTTGGGATAACTTAAAGATGCAAGATTCAAATAACAAAAGAGACTTACTGATGTCTTTCACCATCTCAGGAAACTACAGTTACTACAGTGAGAAGGGTGTATTCTTACACGGTTGCAAAATAGTTTACATTATCCTGACTATATAACATCTTCTCAAGATAAAGAAAAAATTTAGTGTTCTTTATCACTTTCTTACCAGTGTAACTTAAATAACTGAACTTGTACATTAATTTATTTACACAACTATTTTTAAATAATTCTCATACTGTCGGCAGTATGTTGCTTCACCATCTTGTGGATTTGGCTGCGAGCGTTGGGCTCTGTGTTGCTGGTTCACGTGTAGGTGATGTTGCTTGTTGTACTTCACCTGACAACTGCTGTGTTGATGTTTCAGTATTAGTGGTTGTGGTCTCTTCACTTGATACCTCACTTGATATTGGTTTTGCTGGGATTAAAGCTTTCTGCTTCATCACATCTTGCGTTGGCTGGTTGTGAATTTTGTTCCTCCTCGGCTGATTGCCAGAGTTTGTCTCGACAATGTATGATCCTGGTGTCTCAGCTTCTCTGTTGACCTTTGCTGGGGTCCATGTTTTAAACATTGGCTCTTGAATATGCCCATGCTGCCCTTTGAAGAGTTCTGGCAATATTTGTGCATCTTTGTTATAGTGCTGGCATCCTTCTTCTTGTGTGTCAGCCAGTCTTCTTCTGGTGTCCTTCTGGTCTTCTGCAGGGTGTATTTTGCTTGACAGAATGGTCTTGTATCACCTGCTATTTAGAAGTTCTGCCAGTGACTTCATGTCAGCCCTTAAAGGTGTTGTTCGAAATGATAGAAGAGCTAGGGATGGGTCTTCTTTTGTTTCATGACCCTTAACTAGTGTGCGTTTCACTGTTTGCACTTGTCTTTCAATGAACCCATGACCTTTGGGGTAGTATGGGGATGATGTAGTGATACTCTGCAGCCAGCTTTCTGAATTCTTGTGACATGAACTGTGTCCATTGTCACATATTACTTCCTCGAGTATTTCTTGTTTAGCAAGCAGCGCTCTTATTTCTGAGGTGATAGTTGATGCTCTCAGGTCTTTCATCCTTTAGACAACTGGAAACCGAGTAGTAACAGGCTACTATTAAATACCACTCTTGATTCTCAGTGAACAAGTCTGCTCCCACTCTGTGCCATGGCCTGGCAGGTACTTCTGTGGAAATCATTTCCTCTTTTTGTTGTTTGTTTCTGATTATGCTTTTGGATATTTTCTTCATCTGGATCTCATAACTGACAGAGATCAACTGCAGCTCCCAGTAGCTATCCAGACCTAGAATTGTTGGTCCGTCTGCGTATACCATGTAGAACGTACAGAGGATGTTGTTTTCCTTATGGCAGCCACTGATCTTGGTTGCTTGATCATGGGTCCACCATAGGCCGTTAATGTGACATTTGCTGCTTCCAATGCACCGTCTTTTGGATACCCTTTTATGTTTTCTGGGAACATGTGGTGGTAGAGTCTGAGTGGAAGGACTTTGCTTTGTGATCCAGTATCCAGCTTCACCTTTAGGTTAAATATCATAGGCTTGTTCTGGATTGTCCTCTGTATTTGGATCCTTGTGTGCAACTTGCTTCCTTCTTTCATCTCACCTGACATCTCGTGAAGGTGTATGGATTCCATGTCCAGTATCTGGGTGTTGTAGTCTTCATTGTTATTTCCTTTTATATGGTGGATCTTCTTGTCTTTTTTCTTCACTGGTATTACTATTTTCTTCATAGCAGACTGCATATCTTTGCCCAGTAGTTTGCTTAACCACAGGCTCCACTTTCAGAACCTTATGCAGGGTATTTGTTTTGTTCATCAAAGGGGTGCTGTCTGCTGCACTTCCTGCAGGTCTTGGTGGGGGCGGGGGGATGTTGCACTTTTCTGACTGTGTTCTTTATAGCATCAACCCTTGTCTTTGCTGTGGGTGGATCTGCATAGATAGGAATTTCATTTGTATCCTTGTGACATCGAAGGCTCTGATGTGTCTATAGCTTCGGCCAGCTTCAAGCTATCCTTCCCTATAAGAGACTTTTTCACTTTGGGATAGGCACACCCCCATATTAGTTGATCAACGAAGCTTTCCTCTATATCCTTAAATCTGCATTTTGTAGCAACAATTTTTAGTCTAGTGAGGAAGTTATCAACAGTTTCTTGCATTAAGCCTTGAAATTCATAGTGTTTAATTCTATGATTAGAACTGGGTTCAAGGTGAGAAGCAAACTTTGCAGATATCTGCTCTGGATCATTTTTATCCACCTCTGTAAACTCCCAGCTATTAAATAAGTCAAGGTCTCGCTCCCCTGTCCAGAGAAGTATGTAACTGACCTTCTTCTCTGCTGTTGCATTTTAAAATAGTTTTGGAGTCCTGAATTGCACGTCAGCTGAAACTTTTTAAACAATTCAACAATGTCTTCAGCCTCCCAGACCATCACTGGGTGAACTGCTGTTGCTCCAGCCATTTTTTTTTCAGTAAATTTTTTCACCTCTTCCCTTTCATATTTCAGTGACTTACTAACAATTGTATTGCTTTATTCTTGATCTCTTATACCACTGCCACCATGTTATGTCTCTGGAGTAACTTTGGAGGCTTCTTAAATCACCTAGATGCAAGATATTTCCACCATCTCAGGAAACTGTTCACACACACTCCTTTACATATACATACGCCTCACAGTGGTGCACTACAGTGAGAAAGGTATATTCTTGCATGGTTACAAAACTATATATTATCCTGACTATATAACACAGGGAAAGGTTAAACAGGTTAAACAGTTAAACATTTATTTCCTGGAGCATAGAAGAATGAGGGGAGATCTGAAAGAGGTATTTACAATTATGAGAGAGATAGACGGAGTAGATGTAGATAGGCTTTTTCCACTGAGGGTAGGTGAGATACAAACCAGAGGACATGGGTTAAGGGTGAAAAGGGAAGAGTTCAGGGGAAACACATGGGGGAACTTCTTCACTGAGAGTGTGGTGTGAGTGTGGAATGTGTTGCCAGCTGAAATGGTGAATGTGTGTTCAATTTTAACATTTAAGAAGAATTTGGACAGGTACATGGATGGGAGAGGTATGGAGGGCTATGGATTGGGTGTGGGTCAGTGGGACTAAGCAAAAATAAATGGCTCGGTACGGGCTAGAAGGGCTCCAGGGATCTGTTTCTGCTCTGTAGTGTTCTATGCTAAAATAGATGGCACCTCTGCTGGTTATCTAATCCATGCAATGATTAATTTTCTGATAGCTGGCCAAGCTGAGCTGTAGAATTAAGGTGTTCAGAATTAAATTATAGATTGGCAGCTCTGAATCATTTCTCATTGAGTGGATTACATAGTGTTGTATGGTATTGTATAGAAGTTAATTGACTGAGGCAGAGCACTCTTGTTTATTGGATCAGATAAGCTCTACAATCTTAATGGAAAATAAATATTTAAGAATAGGTTGGTGAGATAACTTAGTCCAAGCACATCACTGCACACTTATTTTAAACTGCAATTCTATAAAACCTTTTAAAGACTCTTTTATTGTTTGTTTTATCCCTTTTATTAGTGTTTTTGTTCCATTTCCTCTTGTGTGACAAAATCCTACGATTTCTATAAATCTGTACATTTACTGTCTTCAAACAGCTGTGGTGATAATTGAGAGAGTATCTGAAAATAATTACTCTTCCTCACACCTCCCCTCCCTCCACCGCCCCCCCCAATCATCATTACCTTTGAAATTCCTTCCTCTTTTATGTTTTGTCATTATCCTCGATCCCTTTCCAGCTCTTCATCCCTGATTTTTCCTCCCTCACATTTTTCCAAGAATATTCTCCTCTAACTTGAACTCCCCTTGATAGTGATGCCTCCTAGCATCTCTCCCATGTGGGCTATGCTTTAAAATTCAACCGAGATATTAACTGCAGTTGGATTATCTGTGAAGAACATTACAGCACACACTGAAGTCTGTCAATGGCCAATATTTTTGCAAGTTTCTGGCATGCAGTTTGGATTGGGGTTCCTCGTTAATTCAGCAGATTCATATTGGGGATTGGAGAACTTTGGCCTCCAGTGCACTGATATTGGGGAGGCACAAGAGGTGAGATCAGTAATTTGCTAAAGATGATTGGAGAGATGATGAGCAGGGAAATTGGAAGCTAATTAACAATTACAATTTGCATGAAGTGCTTTGGGTCCACTTAAGTTCTTTCTGCTTTAATGTTCATGTATGTTTTGTTCCAGTCATTATTCCAACTACCTGAATTTCGGCGTCTTGTGCTGAACTACAAGGTACCAGAAAATCCACAGGAAAATTGCAGAAGCCAAACTGTAAGTTAATGAAGGAAATGGTTCAGTAGTTCACAAAAAAATTATGGGGGGGGAGAAAAAGTCACTGTACATGTGTGAAAAAGAAAAAGTGTATATCATGGCTAATGTGATTTATGGTGTGAAAAAAAAAAAAATTATAATTGTTATCATATTCCACAAATGATGTGGGTGTGTGTAAATCTGTGAGGGAGGGAGAATACATTTATGCTGTTATGAAATTGACTGGCTGAATTCCATAGTTTGATTTTTTTTTTGCTTTACAACTGAAGAAGTGTGGCATTTTTTTTATAAGAAAGCTTAAGGGGCAGTTAAGTAGAACCTTTAAAAATTTAATGATGCTGTTGAGTCAGAGATGATACTTCCATATTGATAAGTGAAATTTAGTCATCAAGTTGTACAGAAGCGAACTTCAACTTGACTTGACCAAACTGACCAAATTGACATTCTGGGTTAATCTCATTTGCTTGCATTTGATCCATTTCCTTCTAAACCCTTCCTATTGATATATCTATTCAAATGTCTTTTGAATGGCATACTTGTACACATTTCTATTGTTCCCTTTAGAGCTGAATTTGTCAAGAAAGTATTAATTATTCTGAATCTGAAGTAAAGACGACCTTCTTTGAGTGATTTGGATATGGAAATGTTGCCATCATCATTGAATGATTGAGGCAAAAAGTTGTTCTGTGAGATGGCTAGATGAACCAAGAGAAAAGGAAGTGCTTAGTTATTTTGGTAAAACACCAGCGCAAACATTTAGGACAAGTGTTTATATGGTGCATTCAATAAAATAAAATACTGATTAGTCAAAATTAGAAACTCTTATTGTCTGATGGAATGATTCCTTGAGGAAGAATATTGACCCCAAAATGGTTGCACACTAAAGACCATTCTCTTTGAAAACATCCTCAAACAATGGCAAATATAACAACTATTATCCTAAATCTTTAATACGATGTCCAGTGAGTTCATGTGAATAAAGTTAAGCATTTGATAATTAGTGAGTTATTCAGAATTTCATAAGTGTGAGCATGTTTGGAAGGTGCATCATAAACATCTGAAAGATGTTGTTTTGAATGCACGCTCTGTCTACTGACCATTATCAGCATGACAAGAGTAGACCTGGTTCCATTAAGATACAGAGCACGATGCACCTAATTAGCAGAAGAATATTATTGCTGGAGTGTCTTGCATACATTCCCTTCCCTTGAATTCAATGTGAGAAGAACTTCACTGAACCTCCTTGGATGGGGCATAATTCTCTGGAGAGCTGAGATTGTGAGCGGCAGTTTAATTTTGTGCAGTCTAGTTATTATGCATGGGCAGTTTCCAGATACCCACAATTATTGGTTTTGTTTCTTTAGCCATACCTTGAAGAAGGGCTCAGGCCGAAACAAGGGGTATTTATCGTAACCTCTAATGGATGCTGTGGGAACTGCTGAGTTCCTTCTGTACTTCTGTGCTTTCACTACGATCACAGCATCTGCAGACTTTCGTGTTTTGCTCACAATTGTCTTGCACTGAAGAAAACCTGGATTTTGTTGCTAGCTTTGCAGGAAAATTATACTGAATATTGACAATTTCATCAACTATCTTTAATGTTACAGTCATTTGTGAATCAGTCCAATATTATCCATGTTTTTAAATTGGTTGTTCTTTCAAACTTCTGAATGAAAATATTTCATGATATCTCAGTCCTAAATAGCTGTTCCTTTTGTATCGGAGCACAGGTCTAGGCTTCCTTTGCCATTTAATTACCCTCTGTTCCTAATGAGAATAATAAACTGCAGTGTCGCTAAGACTCAAATGCAGGGACAAATAATTGAAGGTGAACTTGACCTCTCGTTCTTTCGTGAAAAATATGTCCACTGTTTACTCGAGCCCCTCTGCTCTTTGGAAATGTTTCATTGTGGAGAAGATTACAAAGATCTCTCTTGTTACTTTGGGTTCTTGCAAGGCAGTATTGAGCAATTGCTTTAGCTTCTTTGGTGGACTATATTCTCCTTGGGGAGTATACAGGTTCTCACATCTTCTAACTGGATTATACCTCAACTAGGAGCTGCGAAACTTGGCATTTATGCAGGAACTTCGCTGCTTGTTTGCGTTGATGGTTGCCTCAGAGCGCAAGTACGTCGATCCATCAAGAGCAGTAGAACTCCTTAAAGCTGCATTTCGGTCAAGTGAAGCACAGCAGGTGAGTCAGTGTATCGCCAGCGGCGCTCAGCTTTAATTTAAATTGCTGGATAGTGGGGGGAAAAGCTGGAGGTTCAATGAATCAGAAAATAACATGGAAGTGAATGACAACTTTCCCCATGTGAACTTGGCACAATCACTGATCTGCCCATTGTTGATCCGTTCACATCATTATCCAATCTTTAATGCTGATTGGCTACCAAGTCTTGATGTCCAGTTTGAACTTGGAATCCCAGCAACTAATAAAGATGCTCATTTTTAAATATGCTTAAAATTCAATGCCATTATGTGGCTTGTTCCATTTATTGTGTGACTGCTTTCTCTGCATCAAACTTTTTATCCCACTTATAGCATAGCTACGTCAGTATCTGTAACTACACTGAGATATGGGAATTCCACGTCTTGAAATTTTGGACCAATTTCATCTTTTGAAAATGAGTTGCTAAGTGAGGTTTGAAAGATTATGCCTTGGCTAGGTTGGTACTACTCATACCTCTGAAGCAATGGTCAGTGCATACTTCAGTGCAATACAGATTTGGATTTATTGTTAGAGAACATACATTACATCACATGCAACCCTGAGATACTTTTTTTTCTGTGGGCGAGGGAGAATTTCCCCTTATTGGTCGTGCAACAAAAAACTGTACACAACAACACAACATACACATATAAGCAAATAAAGAACTGTGAACAGACGAGGAATATAAACAAACTGTGCAATACAGAGAAATTTTTTTTAAATCAATAAAGTACACAAGAGTTCTTAAATGAGTCCCTGATTGAGTTTGTTGTTGAGGAATGGTGGAGGGGTAGCAGCTGTTCCTGATCCTGTTGGTGCGAGTCTTGTGGCACCTTTACCTCTTTCCTGATGGCAGCAGCGAGAACAGAGCATGTGCTGGGTGGTGTGAATCCTTGATGATCGCTGCTGCTCTCTGATAGCAGTGTTTCCAGTAGATGTTCTCAATAGTGGGGAGGGTTTTGCCTGTGTTGTCCAGGGCTGTCTTTTGAAGGGCTTAATGCTCAGGGGTATTGGTGCCCCTTGCAAGACCATGATGCAGCCAGTCAGCACACTTTCTACCATGCATCGTAGAAATTTTCCAGTGTTTCTGGTGTCATACTAAACTTCCGCAAACTCCTGTGGAAGTAGAGGCACTGACATGCTTTCTTCATGATACCATTAGTATATTGGGTTCATTAAAGGCCCTCTGAAATGGTGACTCCTAAGAACTTAAAATTGCTCACCCTCTCCACCTCTGATCCCTCAATGATCACTGGATTGTATACCTCTGGCTTTCCCTCCCTGAAGTCAACAGTCAGCTCCTTAGTTTTGGTGACATTGAGTGCAAGGTTGTTGTTGGTTCACCATTCATCCAAGTTTTCAATCTCTCCTGTCTGCTGAATCTTCACCTTTCTTTATGCAACCCACTACTGTGGTACCGTCGGCAAATTTGTAGATGGTGTTATTGTCGTATCAAGCTACAAAGTCATTGAAAGTAGAGCAGGGAGCTAAGAATGCAGCCCTTTGGTGCTCCAGTGTTGATGGAGATTGTGAATGAGATGTTCTTACCATTCCTCACTGATTGTGGTGTACAGTGCTGTAGAAATGGTAAAATGCAGGTGATGTCCCTTTGAATGAAGTGTTGAAGTAAGATTCTATCTGTTAATTTAGGCAATTCAGTTGAATATTAAAATGCTTTCAGGATTTTGGAGTAATGAGTTTTTTATTTAGATCGGGATATTGTTACTCCAGAACTTTTGACAATGTTGGTAATACTTTCTTCCCCAAATCATAACATTTAGTGTTTGATAACTTACATGCCTGAGTTGTCCTCAATTATGTTCTCCAAATCTCTGCAGCAAAGGGAATGCTGCATTCAGATGTCTCACCTTACAGTGTCCATTTTTTTTTTGAAAATAGTAGGAAGGTATTGAGCAACCAGAAAAGATGAGATCTGATGAAATGAAGAGACTATTTGTGATCAAGCCTCATAATGATGGATATTTACATTCTGTCTTTGCTTTTAACCAGGATGTAAGTGAGTTTACCCACAAACTCCTGGACTGGCTGGAGGATGCTTTCCAGTTGGCGGCAAGTACAAAGTAAGTTCAGTTTATTTTACTTTAATGCTCACTGGAGTACAAGGTGCTCAGTGAAGAGGAAATTGCAGACATCAGATTTTGCCTCAATAAGAACTTAGTATTTAAAAAAAATATAAGAATGAGAATAATTATAATCTTGTCCTCAATTATGTTCTCCAAATCTCTGGAAATATTGGTGTAAATTTCACCTAGATGAATGAACACATCTCAATCACGTTAATTTACAAAGCTTCTCCAAGTGCATAATAACACCCCACTTTTGGACATCGCTGTCTATATATTCCCCCCACTTTTTTTTGGAAGACCAACCATTCATCACTATCCACTATCAATGAAGCAACAGTAGACATTCTTTCTTTCCCTTTAGTCTCATTAAAGGGACACGCTCTGTTCCCACTGCTACCATCAGGAAAGAGGTCTAGGTGTCACAAGACTTGCACCACCAAGTCAGGAACAGTTGCTACCCCTCCACCATCAGACCCCTAAGCAACAAACACAATTACGGACTCATTTAGAGATTCATTTGTACATTATTTATTGTTGAATATTTATTTCTGTATTGCACAGTTGGATAACATTTCTCTCTTGTATATGTATATTTTTTAAGTACACTTTTTTGCTCTACAATCATTAGAAATTCTGCCTGGCCCACAGGAAAAAGAATCCCAGGGTGTATGTGATGCCATGTATGAACTCTGACAATGTTTAAACTTTGGTTTCTATTTGTCTGGTGCCTACTGTGACAGAGGATATAGATATATAGATATGTTTTTGGGAAATAAATTGGGAAAGGTTTGTTAGAGTATGTCACATACAAACATTTTAAAACTGATCTTATTTGAAATACTGGAGCGCTGCCCCATGCTAGACATATTGGGGCCTCAACAGCTTTTGCAAGAGCTTTGAAGAGTGCTTAAGAGACTTCACTAATGGATTGTTGCTGGCAAAGGGCAACAGATGAAAGAGCATGTTGGAGCCGCTGCTGACTGGAGGAGAGCTTGCTGGTCTAAGAGGGTCATGTGGTTTTGCAAGCAGAGAGTCAAACAGGTTTCCTCTCAGAAAGAGAGAGAGACAGACAGACAGACAGACACAGACACACACACACACACACACACACACACACACACACACACACACACACACACACACACACACACACACACACACACACACACACACACACACACACACAGATCACTTGTACAGTGTTGAAGACAGCCTGGTCAAAGCCCTTGTGGTTCATGCAAGAGGAGAGGACTGGCTGTCTAATGTTTCACTTGGAATAAGTGACCTGAGAGAAAGAAGTTATCATCTGGAGAACCCTGAAGGGGGAAGTTTCGTCAGCAAGACACTGGAGTGGCTGATGGAAGAAGATCAGTTGTGGATGTCCTAGAACAACAAATCTCTCTCTGAAAATCGACAAGATCCTTCCTGAGTGGTAACTATTTACCTTTCAAGTACCCAAGCCTGGTGAACTTTATAAATGTTAAATTCTGTGCACAGTATAAGAATTGCCTGCAACCAGTGAACTTTGAGGAATGAGAAGTGAGATTGGACTGTGAACCGAAGAACTTTTCTGAGCTTACGCACACATGCACTTAGAATTAGGAGGGGGCTAAGTAAGTTAATAATAGATAAATTAAAGTGTGAAGCTGTTTTCATGTTTAAACATAATTAAAAGCAACTTTTGTTTAAGTAACCATTTGTCTTGGTGAATATCTATTGCTGCTGGGCTTATGGGTCCTCTGGGCTCGTAACACCTCCTGTGATAATTATTTTGCATTTTATCTCAATTGGTTATTAAGAAGAAGCTCATGAATTATAGAAAACATTTGTCTTCTGTATGTTACAGAAATTTGCACAAAAAGTCGCAAAATCCAATGGTGGAACTTTTTTATGGAACCTTTTTGGCCGAAGGCATTCATGACGGTACAGAATTCATAACAGGATTTGTCAACATTTTAATAATTTTTAAAAAATATATTTATTTTACATTTCTACTTGCATGCAATTTGTAAAGAAATGCTAATTTTTACCTGAATCCTTGGTTGTTAGGAGGCTGAATCATATCTAGTGGGCTCACACATCACAAGACCTTCAGTTTCTCTTGGTTTTAAGCACCTTATGCCAGATGAGTTTGACACAGCTACAAAAACAATCACAAGCCCCCAGTGCAGGTCATTTAACTAGAGCTCCTGTTATTTTTGTTATTTTTGCCTGAGAGAGGGGCTAGAGCTCAGTGAGGTGAAACAAACATGTTTAATTTTCACTGAAAGTGGTTGAGTTTGTAGACAGTGTCAGAAAATTTGGTTTCCACGTAACTTATGGAATGCTTGAAAACTGAAACAAAAAAATTTGTATTTGTAATTATTGATAGTTAACTAACAATGAGTACAGCACTCTCCAATGTAATGTGATGTATAAAAGGGAAAGGATTTTATTCATTGACCATTTTAAAGGATTTTATGAAATTTTCAATTTTAGTCTCTCACATAACCCTACACTTTAGTCTCTCACATAACCCTGCACTTTAGTCTCTCACATAACCCTGCACTTTAGTCTCTCACATAACCCTGCACTTTAGTCTCTCACTTTAGTTTACTTTGCTCCAAGTTCTGTTACTTACTACAGAAGTATCTGATGGCATTTTACCTTCATACAGTTAAAACAAATGCAACATGACACTGCACACATTTAATAGTATTTATAGTGACACCTGAACTTGTGGAGTGGTGTTGATTGTCTTTTGGTTCATAGATGTAAATGACCCAGTTTATTTAAAAAATTAAAATTAAATATGCAGCACACGAGCCTGTGCCACCCAAATTCTCCAATTAACCTACAAGCCCCATAGGTTTTGAAGAGTGGGAGGAAACTGGAGCACCCGGAAGAAACCCATGCAGTCATATGGGAAATGTACAAACTTACAGGATTTCTGACAGTGTAAATAGCATTGCACTAACTGCTACACTAATTTTGCTACATGAATTTTGTATTCTGCAACCATCTTCCATTCATTGGGCAACTTCTGCGAATTGCAAAGTTTATTCAATACATTTTCATGATACTATTCAAATAGATCTAATTAATAACTTAATAGACTAGTGCACTGCAAAATAACTTACTGGTATTTCCATTAGGTCTTATTCAATCTTCAACTCATTAGCTTATGTATGGTATCACTTGCCTTTTAGGTCAACTGTGTGGTAATATGCCATTATGTTGTGGAACCTTTCCCAGAGCACTTAGTAAAGGTTAAAATATTCTGAGGGATTCGTGCTGTGGTGCTCTCCTGGATGTTTGCTTCAAAAAAGAAAATGTGTGTTTCCTGAAATGTTAGTTGTCAGTTTCCAAAATACTGGAAGCACTTAATTTGTATCTCAGATTTGGAAAATAGAACCATCAAATATTTTAGAATTTGCTTTACCTTTTGTTGTTAATGGTACCTGAAACATTTAATGGGCAAAACGGAACCATTACTGAAATAAAGATTTAGTTTAAGGTCTATAGAAAGAACATCTGATTAACCAGATGGATTTTTCAGATACAAAGTGGGTATAATTATTATTAAACCTTCATGATAATTTTTCCAATCATGATCTTGAACTCTTCACTTTCTTCAGTGATGCAGTTGTTTCACATCCAGATGTGAATGACACCTTTACTATATTCCTAGTGAAATGTGAGTTAATTTCCAAGAATGGGTGTATGGCGGTATTCTGTTGTATTAACTATGCCACCTTAAGCTATCTTAGAGTCTTGTTTTCCTCATTGTTGCTTTTGCAGGCAAGATGTTCTCTAATATTGAAACATTTGGGCAGTATCCTCTGCAGGTGAATGGTTTTAATGACCTCCATGAGTGTCTGGAAGGAGCCATGGTGGTTGGAGAGATTGAGACTCTGTATTCGGATCAGTCTGTCCGATCTGGCCAAGAGGTGAGGATAAGATAAAAACAATAGATGCTCAACCCTAGTGGTATTGCAGTTATCCCTGGATGATAATCCACCTCCATGTGAAAAGAAAAAGCAACCAGTTAATCAAGGAAACCTCTCCAAAGGACTCTTTCTAGTTTTCATTGGCAAATGCAGGAAGATGCCAAGTTGTCTTAGAAATGAAACCAGAAATACAATACTGGGATATTTCAAGATCTGGATTTGATCGATACTCAAACTTTCTTTTTCTTCCCCACCACTACCATGCTCACCCCCTTGTATCCTGTATTTCTAGTACACTAACTGGACTATTAATTTCATTATTATGTTGAGGGACCTTGCCATGTGCAAAGTGAACATGAGGTTTGACTGCATGACAATCATAGTCCAGTTTTATTTAAGAGGGAAGATGAAACTCAGTACAAATGTACAAGCTTTTTTCTGCCTCAGCTTCAAGTTTAATCCATAAATCAGCAAGTTGCACCTTTAAGGTGTTCACACCAACATTATAGCCTCGTATAGCATAGTGCAGACACCTGCTCAACACTGATTGGCATTCTAGCCCAGTTTCATTTGCTTGCATTCACTTAATATCTTTCTAAATCGTTCCTGTGCCCTCCTATCTCTAAATGTTTTTTGAAAGTTGCAATTGCTCCCTCTACCATGGCTTCCTTAACCAGCTCATTCCAGATGCCCCCACATAAAAATCTTACCCCTCGCATCTCAAACCTACGCCCTCCAATTCGTGAACCAGTTAGTACTAATGCTCTCATGTATGTAGTTCTCTCTCTTTCTTTTCCAGAACTGGTTTACAAAACTGCCTCCTGTACTGACCTTTGAACTCTCTAGATTTGAATTCAATCAGTCCTTGGGAAGGCCAGAAAAAATTCATAAGAAACTGGAATTTCCTTGTATCATTTATATGGACAGGTGGGTTCAACTGGTGGTCAGTGGAAAGTATTGATGGAAGATTAATGACTGTTGAACATAATTTAAAATACTTTAGAAATCATGGAAGAACATCAATGAAAGGTCAGTTTGGTTTGTTTAACTCGGATACAGTAAAAAAAAAACCATTATTAGCTCAAATTTCTGCTGCCAGTGATGTACTTTATGAAATACAGGTATGATCATGTTATGCTAGATGCATTAAAAAGGGTGGGGTAGTGGTGTGGTGTGACTAAAAGATTGAAGTCTAGGAATAATTGAAATCTTTTGAATGAGGTTAACTCAGCTAATCTGATATCCTTAAAAACTCATCTGGTTCACTGATGTCATACTAAAAATGGGGTGTTCACTGTAGTTTAGTCTACATGTCCTTCAGAATGGAATAGCAATTTAATTATCTCAAGGTAATTAATGTAATGCTGCTGCAGCTTGGAAACTAATTTTTAAATAACTTTTTTACTATCAGGCCCAGTTATCTGTTCTCTCCTGTTAGTGTTTAAAGCAATTGAGGATTAAGCAAAACTTGGTTTTCAAGCTGTTAATATTGTTGTAAATTGGACAGGATGGGGGATTCACCACAAAGTGATCTGCAGTTTCTCTGGATCCACGTCAGGAACTTGTTAAATGTTTAGACACCAGGTAGATACTGACATTGTCTAGTAGGGCATGGTCTGCAGTTTCAAATACAATGACATGAAAGTACAAAACCCATGACCCATTTCCAATGTTAGTGTGATCTACGGAAGATAAAGCATTTGGAGGAATATGAATTGTAATCGTTTTGTATGCTGTGAAGTGTTGGTCACTTAGTAATGAAACTCTGCACGCACTGCGTTGTATGCACCTTTTGCTTGTGTGTCCATAGGTATCTGCACAAGAATAAGGAACTCACTCGCAGCAGGAGGGAAGAGGTGAAGAAGTTGAAAGAACAATCTACAATCCTCCAGCAACGACTGGAGAGGTTATTTTCTTAATTTTGTCATATTTTCTTACTACATATACTCTTTGACCTATTGCGTCTATGTTGGCTCTGTTCAATCCCATCAGTCATCCATTTTTTTTCCTGTAATATATTTTCTACCTTAATAGTGCCAACCCCACCCTGATTTTCCTACAAACTGGCTACACTGATTAACTCAGAGTGGTCAATTAACTTAATATCCTGCATGTTTCTGGAGTGTGGGAAGAAATTGGAGATTTGGGGAATCCTGTGTGACAACTAACTTTTGATTATTGAAGGCGAAGATAATGCAGTTTGAAATCAATGAGGAGAGGTTTATGTTAAGCATGAACAACCATATTGACCAGTTTGATTAATTTTTTTTGTTGTTGTAAACCCCATGTAATTCTATGCAAGTGTTTCCCATTATTCCTGTTCAATTTTTTTTTCCTTGCTGTGGTTTTTGTAGGTACATGAATTATGGGTCTGGTCCCAATCGGTTCCCCCTGGCGGATATGTTACAGTACGTCTTGGAGTTTGCCAGCACTAAGCCATCAAGCGTGCCCCCAACTGAAGACCCAACAATTGCACAGCCTCCAAAGCCGCATCCTGATGCTAATGTGACCTCGCCGATGTACATCAGGTAGTACAGTTTGGAATGCGAACATCAATTTGTAATAAGGCATGATGTAAGATAAACTTTGAGACCAGAGAGTTATCTAGTGTTAGCATTTTCAAGTTTGTAAAGTTACCCGAGCTCTAAAAGTACAGGATATAGACTGGGAAGAAAATAAATCATTTGCCCAGAGGCTGAATTTTGACAGTGTTCTTTTAATTTGTTCTCAGAATGTGAACGTCACCACATTTATTCCTGAACAACAGTTACCATTGAGAAAATAACAATGAATCTTCCTCCTGATCTGCTTCTGTCCTTATAATGCAAAATGCTGTTAGGTAGGCTGTGCCAAGATTTTGTCACAGAGCTGAAGTAACATCCGATTTCCCCTTCAGCTGGTCTGTGTAACTTGGGATATCTGGAGTTGGTGTTCTCACGTACTTGCTCTCTGTATCTTTCTCATCGGTGGAAGTCACAGGTTTGGGTGGTAAAATGCACCTTGTGGAAGTTGCACGTTAGGGGGGGCCACTGGGATTACTTTGTTCTGAATGCCATTGAACTTCTGGAGGGATGATACCACACCACGTCCATTTTGGATCTCTGTCATTGATTGTAGTTCCCTTTTAATTGTTTTAGTCTCTCAGGATTGACCACTGCTGAGCTCCCTGAAACTGCGAGCCCAACCAGCATGTCCCAGCTGCAACGTGCAACTTTACACAAGCCTTTCACCCAGACCAAGCCTCCCATGGAAATGCCTGCACACCCTGCACCCCGACACATTACAGTGGAAGAGCTTTCCTTCCTGGAGAGTTGTCTGCAGCGCTGGAGGGCAGAAGTGGAACTTGATATTGTAGGTAAGCATGAAAGATGTATGTGTGTAATGCAGAAATCTCTGAATCCTCGAGGAAGAAATAGTGTGTTAAATGCTGAGCATTAGATATAATTGAACTTGTGGGTTAGAGTCTCATCTCTCCCAATCTTCTTAATTTGCTTGTACTTCCATTTAAGATCTGAAGAACAGGATCGCACAGATCAAACACTCTATTGAACAGATATACACGGACAGATTAATGTGTCAGGTAAAATCAACATTTGTTTCTCTTGACAATCAGAAGCTTGAGTGTGTGTAACAGAAGAACAAGGCCATGGAAAATATGTAGGTTCAGTTCAACTTCTGGGTTGGTGCGCACTGTACCTATCTCAAATGACCCAAAGTTAATCTTTACTGATGCTGCTGATCTTAACTGAGCCTTAGAGGCCCTGCAGTCCTGTCACAATCATGACCAAGTGGTGATGATGAGAAAGAAGAGCAAGTGGGAAGAGAAGGAGGTTTAATGCTACCCAGGCCAAAAATGAGACCATTGTCAGCCAGCAATATCTGTTGCCTCGACGTGACGTCAGGAAGTAGCACCACAAGGGTCACAAATCCTGACAACATCCCAGTTGTTGTGTTTCAGAACCAACTGTAGCTCTGGGTCAGCTGTATTATGTTGAATGAGTTTTTTAGAGCAGCCATTCTCAACAGGGGCCATATGCTGTCCCCTACCCCTCCCCTGGACCACAGCATATTTAACGGGAACCTTGGACTGAAATCATGAAATAATTTTTATGAAATCATAAAATAACTTTTATGTAGTCTGTTGGAGAGAAATATGGAAGAAACCAAGACCTGGTGTTTCACAGGGAAGGGCTTCATAATTATTGAACAAAGTTCTGGGGGCTTGACCTTAAAAAGTTGGAGAATTGCTGATCTGGACTGTTAATTGTTGAACTGAGCAAGTCCTCTTCAATTGGTTTGACGCATCTTTGTCTGCCAACTAGGTTCCTTATCAGCTTCATGCGGTACTTGTGCATGAAGGTCAGGCTTCAGCTGGCCATTATTGGGCTTACATTTATGACCACACCAAGAACATCTGGCTAAAATACAATGATGTCTCAGTGTCAATGTCATCATGGGAAGAGCTACAGAGAGATTCTTATGGAGGATCTCGGAATGCTAGTGCATATTGCCTGATGTATATCAATGATAATTTACCCGAACTCATTGCAGGTAAAGAATAAACCCTTGCACATGTTTTTGCTGCTGATGTTTGGTAAGAATGCAGTACAGGTACACAATCCTTTATCCAGACATCTAAAAGCTCCAAAATACAGCAAGTGGGGAGAGACCGGCGGTGCGAGTCAGGCAGATGAGGGGGAGAGACCGGCGGTGCGAGTTGGGAGGGCGGGAGGCCAGCAGCGCGAGTCGGACGGGATGGGGGAGACCAGCCACGCAAATCGGGCAGGCGAGAGGGTGGGGGAGCCGACAGCGCGAGTTGGGAGGGCGAGGGGAGGGGGCAGTCTGGCAGCGTGAGTCGGGAGGGTGTGGGGGGGGAGACCGGCAGCTCGAGTTGGGACGGGTGAGGGCGGGGGGGGAGATTGCAGCGCGGCTGGAAGGGGGTGGGGGTGGATATGGCAGCTTGATTCAGGTGGGTTTAAATCTGGCTTTCCAAAATTCGGGACACATTGTTCCCCAAGAGTTCCGGATAAAGGATTGTGTACCTGTACCTATCTCAGATACTTGATAACTGTAATTTTATGGCTGCAGAAAAGCACATATAAATGTCCAAGGAACTTAGCCGGTCTCGCAGAGTCGATGGGAGGTAAAGATATATATTACCCATGTTTTGAGCCTGATCCCTTCTTCAAGGAATAAGTGAAAAACAGGAAGATGTCAGATGCTGCAAAGCTACCTGAATTTCTCTAGCCTTTCTGAGTTTTTAACTACAATCATTGCATCCGCAGACTGTGGTGTCTCACTGTAGAGCTGTAGCTCAATTTATATTGAATTCCATTCTGGCAAACTTCAATGCTTTATGTTCTCATTATCCATGAGGAATCGTGGAATGGGCTTCCCACGAGTAACAAACCAGAAGGCTGCTGGCAGTGAACCCTCCCTGAATATAATAACATGCAACTTTCAGCTTAGGTTTCAGTATGTCCTGCCTGCTTTGGATCCTGCCTCTGGCCATCTATCCCATCCATGCACCGAAACCCAGCCCTTTCCTGTGACCTCCTCCCCCACCACCACCCTATGCCCAAATCATGTTCTTGACTGACCACATACTGTTTCCCAATCCAACCTTTTTTTGTTGCCTTCAGAGTGAGTTTGAAGTGCAGCCTTGGCAGCCTAGTACTCAAATGGCAGAAGTGAGTCTGTGGATAAAGAGGTTGTGATGTATCAAAATACTCATTCCATTCTTAAACAGATTCTTCCTATCTGTTCATTCCAGCCTTTCAGCACTTTAATTCTGACAGCTTCCATATCATCAATTTTCATTAACTACGCATTTGGCTCTTCAATCTTGGGAATTTAACTGTCTGTTTCTCCATTGCTCATTCTATTTAGGCTGCTTTTTAAAAACTAACTTCATGGACATTCTTCTGATAACTCCACGTCAATTTTTGACTGATAATGACAAGATGTTTTACCACATTAAAGGCGCAATGCGAGTGCAAGTTCAGATCAAATACTATTTATTGTCGTGTAATGAAACAGAAATGTAATATTACATGAAATTGCCTTTAGTCTGCTGTAAGTTAGCCAAAGATTTACAATTGGCATTGCCTAGTGCCCCTATAGTCAGAGAAGGATAGAAAGAGAAGCAAAAGAGAGTCTCCCCAGAATCACTGAGTTGTGGTCATTTCACAGAGAGCCTTTGGACTATTTCATATCCGAGATCTTCAGTGTTTGAGTTGGCATTTAATTCAGCAATAAAAGTAGGAACTAGTTTTGATCTGAAATAATATCATCCTGATAAACCTAGCTCCAATGAGCTTGCTGTAGATTCTTTGTAAAATTAGTAGTACAGGGAATTTCTAATCTCTTTCCCATTGGCAAAGACCACAAAAGCATTGCTTCTCACTAAAATAGAAGTAAAGTAGAAATACTCAGCATGTCCAGCAGCATCTGAGATCATTGAAGAGGAGTAGGTGGTTTGAATCTGTTTGGCTGGGGAAAATCAGATAATCAAGTAGAGAAAAATACAACTCTTTGAAACAGTTTATTAAAACCTAACTAAATGGTACAAATAATACAGTAAAACACCTTCAGTATCTGGAATTCCAGCAACTGGCAAAAAAGAAACTGAGGAAATTAAATAAAAAAAATTTAAGATAAATAAGATTAAAATAATAGGTAAAATACGCAGGTTTAAAATTGTAAATGTTGTGTCAAGATGGGAGCAAATATTCAGCCAACAGAATGGCTTGGTCGTGCTTTACTCATAGCAGCTGTGAGAATAAAGTTGCGTTTGAATAAAATGGCTTCTCCCAGGATGAAGAGCTGGTTGATGCTGCTCGCCATTGGAGTGACTTAAAAGTGTCTCCTTATCCCTTCTTATAAGAGTTGTCCTGGTCAGAGGCTTTATCTGTAAACTTGTTTGGGAGGGGTGTCTTATCTATAATGTTATTGTTCATCCTTTGGACAGCTCCCTGGAGGAGCAGGAACCTGCCAATGCAGCGACGGTTAAATGTTTTGAAAGAATGTGACTGAAAATAAAGTGAAATGCTCTGAGGTTTATTTATCCCTGAAAGTGAAGTTCACTCAGTAGCATTTTTTTCTTGTATCTTTTAAACTGTTTATTCTTAATGAAGGTGTATTAGTTAGGCATTGTAACAGTAAGTCTCGAGCAATTGGAAAATAAACTTAGCCAGCATATACCAATCCCCCCATAGGTGCCAGAAATCAGGAGTTTTTACTGTATCATATAATACCATGCTACTTGAAATAATATTGAAAACAATACACCCCTAAAAACAGCTGCTGGCTTCTCTCCACAGCTGGTCATCCCAGTTACCTTGCAAATTACCATTTTAACTCTAAACACGACTTCCTCTCCAATTCTGGATGATATTTCGGGGCTCACCTTGCTGAACATTCAAGTTAACTCCTCCTCTTCCTCCTTGCAGAGTCTCTGATTGCACATTAACTCTTAACTGCAGCTGCTTCTGTTTTTAAGCATGTTATTTCTAGTCCAACAGTGACACCAGAGATAAGATTGGTTAACATAAGCTTGTAGTATTCCATTTTCCTTTGCAGGAAAGTTTTTTTTTGTCAAACCATTAGCACAGCAAAGATGCTTTATTGAAAAAAATTGTTTTTGAGTTCATTAGCAATCTAAAGCTTGTTAACGTTTCCACAAATACTAGCAGCTGAAAATGCATACGAGGACAAAGCCAGATACACTGTAGTTAACTTGTTACTTGTACAGTGGCTTGGTTACTTGCGTGACATTGTCGCATAGCTCAATCCAGACTCAAAAGTTTGTCTATTAAATAAACAAATACTGAAGGATTTCCTTTTCAGTTTATAATGCCTTTGAAAGGTTCATGTGTGGCATTGGGCCACACAGCACCTTAGGATTAGAATATGCCGACTGTTTGGTTAATATTTCAGTTCAGTATGAGTTATGCAATCTTGCTACAGGCATCTGATCAAGAAGCAAGTGATGGCATCAAGCCAACCAGGTGTGAATGAATGGATCTCCTTCTTTAAATTGACCCAAAGAGCATTATTGACTTGTTTATTGTCACATTTTCACTTTACCAAGTCCTTCTGTGAAGCAGTCTAGCAAGTCAACATTTATACAACCATACAAGCTAGAAGGGCAAGTGGGGAATTACAGAGCAAAGAGTTACAATGGAAAAGATAATTTAGTACGTGGCAAGGGCAGCGTGAGAGCACTGTTGTGGCATCCATTCAGAGAGGGTCCGTCACCTCTCCTGAAGTCTGTAAGCAGCTCCTTCATCCTATTGCTGTTGAGGGGGTACTCATTATTTTAGCACCACGTCACCAGGCTATCAATCAAAAATGACATTTGGGATGTGCTCGCTTTCAATGTGGCAGCAACATTTATTGATGGTGTGTTAATTAAATTGTCTTAAAGATGAGTGAAACAGCGGCAAATAAAGTGTGTGCAGATTTCCTGAGCGGGGTATTCTTTGTGATGTGCTTATTGAGATAAAAATGTTTTCCAATTCTTCAATGTGATTTTTGATAAAACCCATCATTTTTCAGAGGACACGGATGTGGAAACTGGTCAGATTTTGAGATCTATCCATGCTCTTCCACCTGAACTTGTGGAGTATGTTTGTAAAGACAATCGGCATTTCATGCAAGAACTAGAAGAGTGGAATGACGAGCAGGCCCGAAAAATCCCACAGAAGGAACTGGTCCCATTGGTACAGGTTCAGGAGCCAGCACACAATGCTCCAGAAGGTATTTGTTTTGATTAGGAATTGGCTTGTGAGGTGAGGGTCTACGCTGCAGACCTAATCGGTGTCCAGTTCTGAGTACAGTACATCAGAGGAGCAGGCTCTTCAATCCACAAACTCTGTGTTGAACACGTTGCCCAATAAAGGGCAGGATTAGCCAAAATATTACCAAATATGAGACACTTTGATGCTGTGCAGGGAAAGCTTTCATAGATTGGAATGGGAATGCCCTCAATGGCAGTTTGGATTGTAAACACAAATTTGAGGTAATTGAATGGAAACTCAACGAACTGGAGATTTTTAAATGCAAGTTATAATCTTCAGTATAAATTTACATTTTATTTACAACATAGTAAAAGCTGATTCTAGCCATTTAAACCCACGCCGCTAAATTAACCTGCAACCCATACATTTTGTCAGGGTGGGAGGAAACTGGAGCACCTGGAAGAAACACATGATGTAGAAGTGATGTGAATAAATGTGTGAAGGAAGAAAGTGTCAGGATTATACAGAAAGGGCACATTCATGGGATGATTGAAACGTGAAAGTCTGCAGGCATTGTGCTCAATGATATATTGCTGACATTTTGGGCCTGAGCCCTTCTTCAAGGAAGAAGCAGAAATGTTGCTCAAAAGAGAGAGTGTTCTCAAGAATTGTTGTATAGGCTTGAATAGTACCCTTGAGTCTTTTTTAAGATGTTGGAAGCTTGTGACAATACAAACAAACATTTTCTGCAAACTTGCTGAAAATCTGAAATACGTGCAGAATATTCTGAAAATGTAGAAGAGGTAAATGAACATTTGCAGGATCTCAAGCAAAGCAAGGTGCCTCAGAGGACACCCTTGTGAGAAGAAAATAGGACAGGTGGTTAAAACTCAATTTAAGAGGTGGTTAAAGAGGGAGGCACGATTAGTGTCACAGTTAGTGCAATGCTATTACAGCGTCAGTGACTCAGGTTTGTGTGGTTTCTTCTGGGTGCTCCGGTTTCCTCCCACCCATTAAAAATGTACGGGTCTTGTCGGTTAATTGGGGTATTGGGGTGCCAAGGGCTCATGAGCCGGAAGGGTTTGTCACCATGCTGTATGTCTGCATTTAAAAATTTAAATAAAAAAATTTAAACCATCAAAGTGGGGGAGATGATGAGGTGTAGAGAAGATAATGGTGGGAACTCCAGAGTTTGAAATGTACTGTATGTGGTTGGTATTTCCTCCAATTGAGAGATGAAAATGTTAGAATGTGTGAGAAAATTGTAAGAGCACATGGTTATTGGTGGGACCAAATGAGGAATGAGATGGGTGGAGCAATACTTTTAGCCTCAGAAAGTACATCAAAGATTTTGGAAACGAACAGGTGAATGCACTGTGTACATATTAGTAACCTTGTTAAATTGACCATATTTTGATTAAAGATGTCCTGTGCAATTACAGTGTTCCAAAACTGTTACAGATAACTTAAGAATACAAGTTAAAAGTTTCAAACAATTTTATTAAAATTGTTAAGCTCTCATTTGACAGATCTGTCTTAGCTGATGATTGCAGTGTGAAGACTGGCAGGTCAAGTTCAGGTTTTGCCCTTCGTCCTACAGAACAGACCTTGTCCAGCCAGCAGAGTACATGCTCTGCCTCTGCCAAGCATGCTGTGATGGTAAAGGATCAGACTGCCCAGGCCATTGAGAAAGCTGCAAATTCATATGAGAATGTTGGTGCTGAAGCTGCACTGAAGGAGGTGAGAACACCAGAGATGGATGCAATCATTTCTGACATCATGCTATTGTAGAGGTTTTAGCACAGGAGAAAGACCTCTGGTTCAGTGTTAGGCAATTTACCTGGGAGCATGTCTGCAACGTTGAGTCATTGAATCAAATTTCAATGTGTTTGTTTCTTGATTTGGAATTATAAGGAGATGCAGCACAGAAAATGGCCCTCAAGCTCACTGAGTCAGTGCCAACCATCAACCACCCAATTACACAAATCTTACCCTGACCCATTCTCCACCACCTCCTCCTTCCAATTCTACCACTTTGCCCTCATACATGGGGCAATTTATAGTGACCAATTAACCTACCAACCCATACACCTGTGAGGTGTGGGTGGAAACTGGTACACCTGAAGGGAATGCAGCCTGCCACCGTGACCACCTGCAAACTTCAAAAGGACAGCTCCAGATGTCATTGTTGAATCCTGGTCACTGTAGCTGCAAGGCCACAGCTTTAATCTCAAACAGTTGCATATTCAGAATAATTCAGTTTGTGTTGGGAATCTCATATTTTCAATAGTGTACAATGAAGCAGAAACCTGAATTTGTTTGTGAACATCAGCCCACTCAACTACCACAATTATTGTGAAATCAAAGTGCTGGAGGAACCATATTTATTGCTAAAGTTTTGGTTCCACAGAATTGTTTTGTCTCCTAGCCATGAATCTTTCTTGAATTGCAAGAACACAAGAATGTCTTGTGAAGAACGGTTGGGCGAGGTAGGGCTTTTCTCTTTGGAGTGACAAAGAATAAGAGATGACTTAATAGAGGTGTTTAACATTGTGTGGTCTGCATAAAGGGAACAGCAGCATCTTTTTCCCCAGGACAGTAATGACTAGGTAAAAGCAGGAAAGTTCATGGGAGATGTCAGAGTACCTGGAATGCATTGCTATGGCGATGGTAGAGGTTGATACAATAGGGACATTTAAAGGATTCTTTGATAGGCACTTGGATGTAAAAAAAATGGAGGGTTGTAGACTGACGGAGGGAAGGGTTAGATTGCTCGTGGAGTAGGTTTATATGGAGCACAACATCTTGGGTTGAATGGCCCATTACTGTGCTGTACTTTTCTATGTCAGTTAAGGAAATTAATACACCTCTGGCAAGGATAATAGTACATTCCATTTTCACTCTACATAGCTATATGGATGAAAGTACTCTAGTTGGTTGCTTCTTTATTGAATTAGATCGTGGCACTTCAACACAATTTAATTACCTTGGTTTCTTATAACCTGAATTATTTTTATATTAAAGCTGTTCAATTTGCAAACTGCAATTGACTCAGTGTGTAATGGTCTTTGGGAAGAGAGACTTCAGGGTTTCTATTGCCCTCATGCGAATTAGGAAGTGAAGGCAAGTCGCTTATCACTCTTATACATCCATAAATTCTCTGCCATTACTTAAATATCCTCTCTTGCAACACCTTTTTTACTTTTATTTGATAAATTGCTTTCTGGTTTTTCTCCTATGCAGCCAAGTTCTGATTTTGAAATTCTACTTGATTATTCTTCCATCATAGAAAAGTTTAAAGAATTCAATAGAATAAATTTATTTCCAAAAACCTTAATTAAATAATACCATAAATGCACTATTTGAGTTTATGAAAGTACAGGATGGTTCTGAAGAATGTATGTTGCACCATCCCCAACTCTGATATATTGTTTGAATGCTATGATATATTGTTTGAATGCTACAGTGCCTGAAATGAAATACAGTTATTCCCTGACATGCGTCTTGCGTCCATCTGCACATAACAACTGAATTTTAAAAAATATATATAAAATTTATGCAGTTTATGTTGTATTTGACAAATTATAATAGGGATACAGGACATGTAAGAGCCAAAATGTGCGTACTTACTTTGTTAGTCAGCGTCACAGGGTCTATAGGGTAGATGCAGCCATCTTGATTCCTGTGCTCATGCATGAGTTTTTGGTTGGCGGATGCACTGTGGGTTCGTGTATTGGAGTTCGGTTGCCACACGCATGAGAGTTAAGGATATGAATTCATTATGATCAGTACACTTAACTCTCACACTCAACCAAACTCTAATGCGCAAACCTGCTGTGCCCAGCCTATGGACCCTGGGACACCGACGAGCAAAATAAGTATGCACATTTTGGTCTGACGTGCCTGTATCCCTGTTATAGTTTGTCAATTACAACACTTGATTAAAAAGTTTACTTTAAGACGTCGGTACTCCACTCAAACGGGCAAAATTTTGTCCGAGATATGATCAATTCTTCAGTCTCAATTACTGTCGTAAGTCAGGGAGTACCTGTACTGCACTGTAGAATGTGTCTCACCAATATACTGTACAACTTTCTTACTTCTCTTTAAACAAGAATTCTCAATTGCGTGTTGCTCCTGTTTTATAGTGAATTGTGCACTTCCACACTGTAATGGTGATGCTTTCATCGAGAAATAGTTTGTCCTTTCAATGAATTATTTTGTAAAGAAAATGTCCATGGTATCAGTCTATTAAGAAAGGTGTTGGACAAAGTTATTTTGTCAAGTAATGTATAATTTACACAGTGCAGAGTTAGATTTAAATGCAAATCTTCAGATCCTATACCTCCTCCTACTTGATACCCTTGCACACTTGCCTTGATTATCATTCTTGCCTTTCTCTGTCCTTTTTCCCCTCCCCTTTTCTTTCACTCTCTGCTCTTTCTCCATCTGTACTGAGGTAGCCAGAAAAAGTCCAGGAGACCAAGGAAGCTAAAGAGAAGCTTGAACCTGAACAAGAGCATGAACTAGAATCAGGGGCGGTCAGTGAACAGGAGCAGAAATTTGAGAGCATTGGAACCCAGATATCAGAGGTGGATATTCCAACTGTTGGAAAGGTTCAGGTTCGCCATGATGCTGATGGCTACAATGAGGAGGTACCCAGTCAATTGAAGATTAAGCAATATTAATGTGCTTGCCTGCTGAAATTAATACATTGCAGATATAATCCATTGTTTTTCATCTAGAAAATCTGGCTAAAAGAGCTTATTTGATCTTGTTAATGTTGCAATTTTAATGACTGACAGAACAGTATAGCAGATTATGTAACATGATGCAAATGAATCCAGTGAAATTGGCTCATCCAAGGTGTCTCACAGAAGATTGCTCCAGTATCAGTTTAGGATTTGCACTCCAAGACTAATCTGTGCTGGCGTAAGCATATCACTATGAAGGCAACTGCTTCATACAGCTGCTCTCATTGGGTGATATAGGTGAGCCCAAAAAATTAAGTGTCAAAGGCTTTCAACAGTAATTTTTAAAAACAAATGAGATTACTAGAAAATGTGAAAAATTGTGAATAGAGATTCCCTCTCTATTCTTGATGCATATCTTTACTACACTCATCATGTAATGTTTCCCATTAATTGTTATACATTGACCTTGGGACCAACCTTTTTTGACAGCACTATTTCTTGCTGATCTTCAGTATTGTAGAAAGAAAATTTTGAATTTTTCTCACTGTCCAGTTTCTTCCAATTCCCCGCCCTTATCGAGTATCAAGATTGTAGGCATTCTGGATAGAATTCACATGTTGCCAAGGGATGATAAATGGAGATCTGAGACTCATGCAAGATCTGGCATATTCTTACCAAATCCTTCAGAGTGCCATGATTTTGATCTAGAAATAATATGACCTTGTCAGTATTAAAGCTTGGCTTAAAAATCAAGGGGTGAAAATACTCAGCAGGTCAGACAGTTCCTGTGGCAAGTAAAACCGAATTAATGCTTCCAAGTTGATTCTTCTTGGATGGTGTGTTGCCTCCCTGGTGCCAGAGTTCAGGATTATTTTGAACAAATACAGAACATTTTGAGAGGAGAGAGTGAACAGCCAGAGATTGTGATCCACATTGATACCAATGACATAGGTCGGAAGGGAACTGTGGACCTGCAAAATTATTTCAGGGAACTAGGCAACTCAATATTTCTGGGTTTTATTGCTTTAGATGGGATAGAGAGGGAGGTTAAAGAGATGCATTATGAATTGGGGGAGAGTGTCACAGCTGCACTCAGAGAATACATAGTAGAGGGCTCATTCACTGGGACAGCGTGGGTAGGGATCAAAAAATAAGAAAAGGACAATCACTCTCCTCCCAATGGCTGTTATGAGGTAAAGAAACAGATGTACGGATTAAGGAAAGGTGTAAAAGCAACAGGATTGTCATACTGGGAAACTTAATTTCCCCAATATTGACTTGGATGTCCTTGTGCCAGAGGCTGATATGGGAATTAGAATTTGGTAATGTGTCCAGTAAGGTTTATTGAAGCAGCATGTAAATAGCCCAACATGGGAAGGGGGCCATACTAGAGCTTGTACTGATAAATTAGCCCCTCTCGTGGAAAAATATTAAATTGGGGAACATTAGGCAGGAACTCAGCGGAGATGATTGGGTGTAGCTGTTAGCAGGCAAGTCTATAACATGGGAGTTGTTTAAAGACCAATAATGAGTCCAGTAAGAAGGAAGAACAGGGATGGCATGGAAAATGAAGTGTTGGTGACAAAAGGTTATGTATTGAGCCAAATGGAAAAAAGAGTTGCAGGAAAGATCTCAAGCAGGGCATTATGAAGGCCAAAAATGGGCAATGAGTTATCCTTGATGAGCAGGATTAAAGAGAATCCCAGGCATTTTGTCCTTGCGTTTTGTTTTTAAAAAAGAGAATGACAAGGAAAAGTATAGGACCTCTCGAGCAAAGACAATTTGTATTTGGAGTCAAGAAGTGGCAAGGTACTAAGTAAATACATCAGTACTCGCCAAATAGAAGGACATGGTGGACAGGACAGCAATAGGGAGCATAGTGTGGAGAATGCTAATGTTTTAAGGCATTATTGAAATCAAGAAAGAGTTGATGCTAAATCTTTTGAAGAGCATTAAAATGGATGTGGTCTTACCAATCTCTTGTACAATTGCCACATTATGTCCCAGCTCCTGCACTCAATGTTCCAGCTAATGAAGGAACGTGTGTCAATAAACCTTTTCAGCATTCTGTCCACCTGCGTTGCCACTTTCAAGGAACTATATAGTTGTATATCTCAGTTCTCTGTTCTACAATTCTTTCCGGAACCCAACCATTTACTGTGCATATCCGGCCTAGTTCAACCTACCAAAATGTAACACATCATACTTGTCTAAGTTAAATTCCATCTGCCATTTCTTGGCCCACTTTCTGAATTCATTTGGATCATGTTATAATCTCAGGTAGCCTTTACTGTCCAATATACCACAGATTTTGGTGTCATTCATTAACTTGTTAACCTTGCAAACTAGATTATGATTCAAATTCTAAATATAGATGAAAAGCAACAGTGGACTGTGTTAAACAGGAAAGTCTGTAGGTGCTGTGATTGTTATGTAATACCCAAAAGTGTATTGGACTTGGTACTTATCCCTGCAGCTCCACTACCACTATATGACTTGGCCATCAATTCAATTCTATATCAAAATGACCAGCTCATCCTGGATGCCATGTGAACTAATCTGATAGATTAGCTGACCTTGTGGGACCTAGTCAAAGGGCATGTGAAAATCCATCAGCACCACTTCAAAAAAAATTAAATCAAACCATATGCCTTTCTTACTTTATTTGTCTATATATAGGCAAACTATAATTGCTCTTGTTATCTATTCCCACAAATAACTTTACCTTTTAAACAAATATCATGCAATGTTTAATATTTCATTTGTATTTCATGTTAAATATTTCATTCGTATCATAAATGGGAAGTGATTGCAGCATGCAGAAGGACTTGGGAGGGAAAATGTTGGTTTGCAGTTGCACCAAGCTATCAAGAATGCAAACAGAATGTTGCCCTTCATTGCTAGAGAGATTGAAATTAGGAGCAGGGAGGTTATCCTGCAACTGTACAAGGTACTGGTGAGGCCACATCTGGAGTACTGTGTGCAGTCTGGTTGTTTTACTTGAGGAAATATGTACTGGCTTTGGAGGCGATGCAGAGGAGGTTCACGAAATTGATTCCAGAGATGAGGGACTTAGTCTATGAGGAGAGATTGATTCGTCTGGGACTGTACTCACTGGAATTTATAAGAATGAGAGGGCATCTTCTAGAAATGTTTTAAGTGATGAAAGTTATAGAGATAGATAAGTTGATTCCATTGGTAGGGGAGACTAGAACTAGGACATAAACTGGAATTTCAGGGTAGTAGATTTAGGATGGAGATGAGGAGGAACTGCTTTTCCCAGAGGGTGGTGAATCTATGGAATTTGCTGCCCATTGAAGCAGTGGCAGCTATGTCAGTAAATATATTTAAGGCAAGGTTGGATAGATTTTTATATGGTAAGGGGAATTAAAGGATTATGGGGAAAAAGCAAGTAGGTGGAGATGAGCCTATCATCAGATCAGCCATGATCTCATTGAATGGCCGAGCAGGCTTGTCAGGTCGGATGGTCTACCCCTATTTCTTGTGTTCTTGTTTGATTTTCAATCTATGATTTTTCTGAGTGGTGTACACTTACCAGTTTCAAAGCCAGTGCTTGATTTTAAAAAGTGAACTGATTGTGTTTAGGTAGCATAAGTAATGTAATAAAACATCTCAAATTTCTTCACAAGGAGTGTTAACAAATAAAATTCATACTATCAAATACTGATCAGATGTTTTGTGCTATTCCCTTAACTACCGTGCATGTGTGGTTGCTATTCATTAACATTTTAAAAATACTGTATATGGACTACTGTCCGATATTTTTCCATAACCTTTCATGCTTTATTTTTCCCTTTCATCCCTGACCACTGTCTTGCGGCAGGAAATGTTAAGTCCAGCTATGCAGGGCATCATTCTTGCTATTGCCAAGTCCAGACAAGTCTATGACCGGGAAGGTGCTGAGGCAGGGTTAATAAAGGTACTTGTTCAATTGTACTTTTGCCAAATTTGTACTTTGCATACGACGTATGCAGACTTTACTTGATTGACAGCCTTTCTGCTCTGGTTTAGTCCATTTTCTGCATTTATTCTAATAAGCATCACATTTCATCTCAACATAAACAATCTCTTTATTCTGTAGTAAGATTTCTATAGAATCTTGAGCATAGAAAGAGGCTGTGGCTTTTTCAAAGCACGATCCAACTAGTTCTACTCAGAATTGATCTTGTCACATTATCGTATTCATTTCCACTTTGAGTTACCATTGAAGTTGTTATTACAATTCTTTTCTGGGAAGTGCATTTTAGACAGTGAATATTTTCTTGCACAATGATTGACCTCCGTGTTCTTACTTCAGGTTTCCCCCCTCTCCTCCCCCCACCTCCCCCCCCCATAATCTTGTATGTTGGTGAACAAATGTGACTGGCCAATAACATCATATCCAGGTCAGAATGGAATGGCCGCCATCATTGTATGTGAACAGCATGCACAAAACAGAAACACGTAGTTGAGGGGTCGATTGGGCATGAGTGATGTTAGCCCTTTGTCTGAAGTACACAGATGCAAATTAGCAATTTTCATAAATTTATGTGGTGCCAATGGATTTGTACTATTAGTGTGTGTTAACTTAAGCTCAGAATTAGAACTTGAATCGAACACTTTGTGTTTGCGTCTCTCCCTGAATATACTGACATGTTCCATGGCCTCATCAGTCACTGAACTGGAAGTCACCCTTCATCCTGAGGGGCAACTGGAGAAGGTGACAACTACAGCAAGGCATAAAATAGATTCTCTTCCTCCATCATAATTTTTGGTCTTTCCATTACACCTCAGAATGATCCAATCAGGATGCATGGCGAGTGGGTATATATTACTTTGGATCGAATCACTTGAAAATCAATATCTCAAAATGCTATAACTTTTAATATATTAATTGTGTATTTGATGCAGACAGGAAGATGTCTGTTAAGAATCTGGTGATTTACAGGTATCCTTTAAGGAACCATTTTTGGCCATAATTCATTTGTTTGTGAATTTATATGGGCATCAAGATCTTAGAAATCGTTTTCTGACAGAACTGATTGAAACTTCAGGCTTGGATTGCTCAGTGATTGTTCAACAGACAAACCTACAATGAGCTCACTCAGATGATGGTTTGGGCTAGTGTTCGGTGTAAGGGAACTTTTGTCCTCTGTTGTTCTTGATCACCCCTGTAAAGAGTTTGCTCTTCTTGAAACGTGCCAACCAATTCTTATCTCTACCCATTACCATCAAAGAGCAAATATGTGTCAGACATGCTGAATAATTTTTTTGAACTTATCATGTTTCCACTGTTAACCCCAGTTTGCTTTAAGCTGCTGTTTTGCAGTTTGGTAATCAGTTATATGTTTCCGTTTTCTCCTTCCTCCCTCCTTTCCTCTAAACCCGCCCACCCCACTTCCTCATCGGTGCCTAGGCATTCCATGAAGAGTACTCACGGTTGTTTGATTTGGCAAAGGATCAGCCAACACCCCAGAGTGATCCTCGACTTCAGCATGTCCTCGTGTACTTCTTCCAGAACAAAGCCTCCAAGCGAGTAATCGAAAGGACGCTCCTGGAACAGTTTGCAGATAAAAACCTGAGTTACGATGAAAGGTGCAGATCCCTTTAACTCAATTTATAGTTGTAAATCTGTAATTAAACTAGGCACTTCCTAAATTCCCCAAAGAGTTAAAAACACCCTGAGTGAAACAAGAATGTCTGCAGATGCTGTGTATTTGTAACCATGGAATATTACAGAAACAGGCCACTTCGGTCCTACTAGTCTGTGCCAAACCATTTTTCTGCCCACTGACCTGCACCCAGTCCTTAGCCCTCTATACCTCTCCCATCCATGTACCTGTCCAAATTCCTCTTAAATTCATCGCTTCAGCTGGCAGCTTGTTCCAAACTCCCACCACTCTCTGTGAGACTAAGTTCCCCCTCATGTTCCCCCTAAACTTTTCCCCTTTCCCCCTTAATCCACATCCTCTGGTTTGTATCTCACCTACTATATTTACTCTGTCTATCCCTCTCATAATTGTAAATAAATCTATCAAATCTCCCTTCATTCTTCTATGCTCTGAGGAATAAAGTCCTAACCTGTTTAACCTTTCCCTCTAACTCAGTTCCTGAAGTCCAGGCAACATCCAAGTATGTCTTCTCTGCACTCTTTCTATCTTATTGATATCTTTCCTGTAGTTAGGTGACCACAAAATACTCCAAATTTGGCCTCACCAATACTTGTACAACTTTACCATAACATCCCAGCTCCAATGCTCAATACTTGATCCCAAAAACTCTTTTACAACCAAGTCCACCTGTGACTGCACTTTCAGGGAATTATGTATATGTATTCCCAGGTCTCTCTGTTCTGCTGCACTCCTCAGTGTCCTACCATTCACCATGCATGTCCTTTATTGGTCTGTACTTCCAAAATGCAACAGCTCATGCTTGTCTGCATTAAAATCCACGCATTCTAGATCATTTCTCATTTCCTCAAAATTGACCTTACTCCAATTTAGAACCAAGGCCCAGACCTATCCTTCTCCATAATTAACTTGAAGCTAATGACATTATGATCACTGGACCCAAAATGTTCCCCTACACGTTCCTCTGTTACCTGTCCTGTCTCATTCCCTCATAAGAGATCCAATATTGCAATCTCTCTAGGTGGTACCTCTATATATTGATTTAGAAAAGTTCCCTAAATACATTTGACAAACTCCAAGCCCCTTTACGGTATGGGAGTCCCAGTCAATATGTGGAAAGTTAAAATCTCCTACTATCACAACCCTGTGTTTCCTGCAGCTGCTCCTATCTCTCTACTGATCTGCTTCTCCAATTCTTGTTGACTATTGGGCAGTTGATTTACACTGAGTCCAGACCTGAAATGTTAACCATTTCTTTACTCACAGATGCTGTCTATCCTCTGGTCTTTCCCATATGTCCCGTTTTAAAGCCACATGAGCATTGCCGACGTTCATCGGTTTTGGAATGTGAGCAGATTTGCTTGGCTAATTATTTCTTTTGATGCTGTCAGCATCAAGTTATAAACAAATGCTAGCAATTCTTCAGTTTTATTCCAATATAAAGAAGTCTGCATTTGATGTCATTTCTTTGCAAAATGTGAGTGAAACATAACAGTCTGCAGACTCTTTGATTAGTAAAAAATACAAGAATGCTGGAGGAACTCAGCAGGTGTCATAAGATCCAGAGGAAGTAAAGACGTCCATTACCAAAGCTTAGGGCTGAGCCCTTCAAGGTATGAAGAAGGACTCTGGCCCGAAACATTAGTTATATATCTTTACCTCCTATGGAAGCTGTGAGACCTGCTGAGTTTCTCCAGCATTCAGGTCAGAAGCTTTAGCCTTCTAGTTGTGGCACAGAAAAATCGATTCTAAGATTGGAAACAATGCAACATAAGTGCAGATCAAAGCACCAGAATAATAATTAGATGAAACACGGTCTTGGTATATTTTCTGGGTTAGTGCCATTTCCTAATTGTATGTTGCTTTGTACTGTAAACTATTATTGCCTATTGCGATTATGTAAAAACTGCTCAGAAATGATAAAGCTTGAATTTGTAGGATAACAGAATTAGACAATTCATCCTACTGTGACTCTTTGAAAAAGCTATCAAATTAATCCCATTTCCCTGCTTCTTTTCAACAACTATCAATTCTTCTTAAAGCATTTCTCTTTTGAAAATTACTTGGCTGATTGTACTCATACACAGTGACATGGACCATTTTGTATAAGCTAAAGCTGCTTTATTAAATGCGAACTGTTGTGCTTTTTGGAAACAAAATATAAATAAGAGCAGAAGTAGATAATAAAATCTTTAAAACCTGTTCTGCCATTCAGTAAAATTGTGGCTGATCTGATCATGACTTCACCTTCATTTTCCTCTGTTCTCCTTTACCCTTGACTCTGACCCTGGACTATAAAACTTTTCATTGTTGAATATATTCAATGACTCATCCTCTGCAAAGCTTTTGGAAGTTTTTATTGAATCTGCTACCATACTCTGTCAATATATTCAAGGTCATAAAGCACTTTTCCTCATCTGTGGCCTCCTGAATCTGTCCTCTTAACATCATCTTCACCTGGTAATGGTTTCCTTGTTTTCCCAGTATCAGACCTTCAAGATTCTGATCAAATTCCTGAATTTTGTTTGGTTTAAGAAAATTAACCATGGCTCTCCTGTTTCTCCATGTAGCAGGAGTTTCCCCCCCCCCCCCCCACCCCCAGTACTATCAGCTGAACCTTGCCTGCAACTTCATGCAGAATAGGGAGACTTCTTTGCAATCAACTGCACTGGCATCCAGAGGTGAAATGAACTATCCAAACCACTGGCCCACATCTTTATTATTCCATATATCCTGCTAGATTAGTTGATTCAGAAGCTTAAGAGCAGCAATAATTTCATTGCAAATGAAAAAGAGTTGGTAAGTGTTCCTACAACTGTACAAATTTGTCCTCCTTATTTAAACAGGGATCAACCTTTCTCCTAATTCGGAGAAGGCTCCTCAATTTGATTCTTGGGATTGAAGGAGTTCCCTAATGAGGAAAGATTGAAAAGTTTGGTGTTTAGATGAAACACAAGATCTAAAGGCATGTGGCAGTGGAGATGGTTATATTGGTGAACCTTGATTCTGAAGTTATGACCCCAAGTTCTGCATTCTATCTTGGGGAATCTGGAACTTGGGGGCATAGCTTCAGAATAAAAGTTCACTAGTTTAAGATGGGGATGAGGAGTTTCTCTGAGGATTATGAATCCCTGAAATTCTCAGTTCAGAGAACTTGAGGCTGAATGAGTGTATTCATAGTTGAGATGTACAGATTTTGGTCTATGGGGTTCAAGAGTTATTGAGAATATTCATGATTATATTGAGTAGCACAGTAGGCCTAAGGGACTACATGGGAACCTCCTCCTCCTATTTATTATGTTGTTACAGAAACAACCACGGTAATGTATTTAACACAGTAGCTTTGGAAAATAATCCAAGGCAGCTTATGGAAGCAAAATTTGGCCAAATGAGGTAATGAACAAACAAAGACATTGGTAACTGGACAGTTAGAGAGGAGGCAGCAATTGTGGAATAAGCCAAGGAAGCAGAGAGATCAGTTTAAGAAAAGTTCTAGTTTATAGAGCATTGAAATGTCACCAAGAAAGGGAGTGTAAAGGTTAGGGGAAAAGATCTCAATGCCTCATTAGATGGAACCATTGCAGCCACGAGAACTCAATGAACGAACAGGAATGATGGTTCTACCAGGTTTAATCTGATTCAGACCCACATGTCACTCTAATCCTGCACTGATTTAGTTGGCTCTTAACTTTCCCCTCCCCCCCCACCCCCAGGGTGATATCGTAAAGCACTCGGTTAGAAAACCCAGTCGTAGTTTCTCAGGATGACTAAGGATGGCCAATAATGAACATTCTGGAATAAATGTAATGAAAAATTTTCCAACACTATTTCAAAATATAAAGATACTTTGTCAAATTGTACTTGGTTGGATGATAATAAATTGGAACTTAAATGAAAATATCATTTTGTTCAAATTGCAGGTCAATAAGTATAATGAAAGTGGCACAGACAAAGCTGAAGCTTATTGGACCCTCTGACATGGATATGCAGGAATACAAGGTATTGTTGTCTAATTTTTTATTTTTATCATGGAAATTCCTTTTTGTGCATTGTAATTAGAGGCTTTGCTTAATTGAGTATTATTTAAAATTCATTGGGTAAATATTTTCAGCCTCTTCTATAAATTCAGTTTATTGTTTCTCCTGTTTGGTGATTGGGCAACCTGTTACAAATGTTGAATACTGCTCCACCATTCACACAAAATTTAGAGCTTTCCTTGTGGGAAGGAGGCCAAGTGTTACATTCTTGCTTTTTGTAAACAGGCATACAATGCATGAATGCTAATACCATCTGAAGCAGCAGCCTGATGGTTGCCATTTGTCCTTCGTCTATGGCACACATGTCAAACTCTGGCCCGCAGGACAAATTTGGCCCGCGATATAATTATATTGGCCCGCAAGATCATTTAAAAAAATGTATTAGAGGTGGCCCGCTGGCCGCCACGCCAGTATAGCGCATGCACAGTAATACTACAAATCCCAGAATGCATTGGCGTCAGCCCGCTAATCGCCCCCACCTCCTCTGATAACGTTGCAGGGTCTCACCGTGGACTCTGGTTTTGGAGCCTGGCCGGTGTCAGGGAAGCCAAGGCCGCTTCCCAGCGCCCGGAACCGGAGGTCTCGGGCTTGACCTCGCCAGGACCGTTGCCCACTCCCCCTACCTGCTGCAGGCCGACCCGCGACTCACAGTGACGGGGCCGCTGATCCCCTGAGATGCCGCCCTGCAGCGAGAGCCGATGGCCCCACACTGTTGTGTCCCCCCGCCCGCCCCCCCACCGCAGCGCGGCCTGGCCGGTGTCAGGGGAAGCCAAGGCCGTTTCCCAGCGCCCGGAACCAGAGGCCTCGGGCCTGACCTCGCCAGGACTGTTGCCCACTCCCCATCCCTGCCGCAGGCCGACCCGCGACTCACGGTGACGGGGCCGCTGATCCGCTGAGATGCCCCCGCACTGTCGTGTCCCCCCGCCCGCCCCCCCACCGCAGCATGGCTTGGCCGGTGTCAGGGGAAGCCAAGGCCATTTCCCAGCGCCCGGAACCAGAGGCCTCAGGCCTGACCTCGCCAGGACCGTTGCCCACTCCCCCTCCCTGCCGCAGGCCGATCCGCGACTCACGGTGACGGGGCCGCTGATCCATCGAGATGCCGCCCTGCAGCGAGAGCCGATGCCCCCGCACTGTCGTTGTCCAACCCGATCGCCCGCAAACCCCGCCCTCCCGCACACAGGCCTGAGTAAGGATTATGAACTTTAATCTCAGGATAAAACGATCTTCCAATAGTTTCATGTCACAGTGATAAATATATTCCTGGTTAAAAATGGTCCTGCACCTGGATACAAGCTCATTAGGCATAAAACTTGAAAAGTGTGTAAATCAAAGGACATCTGTACCAATGGAAAAAGGGCATGGCAAATAACCCTGCTAGAGTTCATGCCCACAATCAGTCACCCATTTGATTGTTTCAGGAATCATGTTATTCTCCCACATTCTCAATAGCTCTCAGATTTTACTATTCGACAGCACATTAGCAACATTTGACAAATCCTCTATAGAGAAATATTATTTATTGAATATTTTATTTCTCATTTGTTTATGCTTCTGGAAAGAGTTTATCCAAAACTATTATTAAACATTTATTTTAATAAGAAAAAGTTTAACATTACATATGTTGAGAGAAAACATGCTGATGTTGTTGAAAATTTTCAATAAATATTTAGTTCGGCCCTCGACTTAGTCCAAGTTTTTAATTTTGGCCCTCCATGAATTTGAGTTTGACACCCCTGGTCTATGGTATGTCAATCCTAACTGAGTGGTGCATCGACTTTCTTACAGGAATGGCATGAGGACTACAGTTTATTTCGGAAAGTTTCTGTCTACCTTCTGACTGGACTGGAGTGCTTTCAAAATGGGAAGTACGTGTTGAATGTTTTGAAGTCAGGCTGGAACTTGGATTCTGTTTTGAAAATGTGCTTTCCATTGCATTTAAGACTTCACAGAAGATGTTGGTTCTCTCATAGGGATGTCTGGTCCAGGCTGGGTCATGGTAATAGTTCAAGTTCATTATCATTCAACCATACCAACACAACCAGGCAAAGCATCGTTTCTCTGGACCACTATGTACACGCAATACACGGTACACAATAATCACATAAATGCATAAAGATATAATTTAACATACTGTTTGTCAACTTCACAGCTTGCTGGAAGAAGCTATTTCCCAGCCTGGGAGTCCTGATTTTGATTTCCTTCCTGATGGTAGTAGGTCAAAGATAGTGTGTGCTGGATGGAAAAAGTCCTCTATAATTCTGTGACCCCTATTTAAGCAATGTTTACAGTGAATGTAATCAATAGAGGAAATGGAGACAATCGTTCAAGAGTCAGGGGTGGAAGAAATCTGAGACCAGGTTCTTCTTTTGACCTCTTGTGGGAATGGGCAAATAGAGGGTTGCCTGATCTTTCAGGTTCCTTGATTACTTGAAATAAAAGGGAATTCTGGGGAAGAATTTCAATGGAACAGGTGTAGGGAAGGTGGGCTGTAGGAACTTGTGTTGTCTTCAGCAGCCACAATTCTTCTAGCATGAGGAGATCCGTCATTTAACATGGTGCTTGAATCTCTGTTTGTGCTTTGCAGATGCCGTGAATCGCTTACCTACTTGGTCCATGCACACCACAGTAACATGAAACTTTTGAAGAATGGGAAGAATTGGGGAGTTGATGAGTCATTGATTGCATACTACAGGAGGAAGTGCCTTCTGGTCAGTTACCGCCTCAGAAGAATGAATCTGAGTAGAATACAGTACTTAGGATTTAACATTTTAATTTAAAATGGGGAGGAAAATGCACAATATCAGAAAGTATAAAACTGGTTAATACTTAGACGTTGCCAAACTTGCAAGATTCCTTATCCAAGCAAATTAATTTATTTTGTATACTGTCAGCACTCAGGAATCATCCAATTGTCTCATTTTCAGTGCTTGTAGTTTTGACATCTGTTGCCTCTATTACACTGTGCTGTTGTTGAGTTCCTCCCTGTGGTCCGTTTGTCTCTTGTCCATCAAATTTTGAATTGTCACTGAGAAATGCTTACAGCATCTCACAGATCAAAATGGAACACTAGTCAGCTGTTGGCTGAAGTGATGCCCTGCAATGTGCTGACAGAAAAGCATTTGCCATAATTAGTGAACAATGAAATATGGAGGAAGTGGAAGTTGGGAATTGCCATCAACTGAGAGGCAATTTGTTTCACAATAGTGTTTGGTCTGATAATCACAAATTAGTTTTGACTGTTGAATCCTTTGGCATAGTTGAAAATGATTCCAACTTGGGCAGGAATAAAACCAGGAGCAACAGAGTTCCACTGTAAATAAAAAAAATAAAAATAATAATAATAAAAAATAAATTGGAACAGGTCCTGGGAATGCATTTTTTATCCCTCTTTCACAGGAGAGTCATTAGTTGATAAATCATGAACAAAGAGTCCTTCCTTGCCATTTAATAGTGCAGATACTTTATTATTGACAGCAATATAAGCAGGAAAAAAATGGATGGATGAATTTGCCTTGCGTCACAATTGCATCCACAGCAGATGCAATATCGCTGGCTTTCCACTCAGCTCTGGAACACTTTGAAAATAGCAAATCATACATACAGCTGCTCTTCATCGACTACAGCTCAGCCTTCAATACCATTATTCCCTTGGTGCTGGTTAAGAAGCTACAAACTCTAGGCTTCTGTACTCACCTCTGCTCTGCAACTGGATCCTTGACTCTCTCATTGAAGGACCACAGTCAGTACGATTTGGAAGCAACATCTCCTCCTCACTGATTATCAACACAGATGCACCCCAAGGATGCATGCTTAGCCCACTGCTCTACTCATTATACACCCATGACTGTGTGGCCAGACACAATTCCAATGCTGTCTACAGGTTTGCAAATGACACCACAGTTATCAGCAGAATTACAAATGGCAATGAGGAAGCATACAGGAGGGGTTAACTCAGCTCTTTGAGTGTTGTCACATCAACAACCTTGTGCTCAATGTCAACAAAACCAAGGAAATGATTGTGGATTTCAGGAGGAAGTCAGGGTAACATGACCCTGTTCTCATCGAGGGCTCAGTAGTGGAGAAGGTCAAGAACTTCAACATCTCTGAGGATCTGTATTGGAGCCGACATGTTGGTGTAATCACAAAGAAGCCCCACCAACAGCTATACTTTGTGAAGTGTTTGAGGAGATCCAGTATGTCACCAAATACTCTCGAAAAGTTCTACAGGTGTACCTTGGAGAGCATTCTGGTTGGTTACATTACTGTCTTGTATGGAGGTGCCAAATCTCAGGACAAGAAAAAACTCCAGAGGGTTGTTAACTCTGCCTGAAACATCACAGGCACCAGACTTCACTCCATCGAGGACATCTATATGAGGTGTTGTCTTAAAAATGCAGTCTCTATCCTCAAAGACCCCCACTACCCAGGCCATGCCCTCTTTATTCTGCTACCAGTGGGAAGGAGGTACAGGAGCTTAAAGACGAGCACTCAATGCCACAGGGACAGCTTCTTCCCCGCTGCCAGCAGATTCCTGTATGATCAATGAACCAAAGACACTGCTTTACTTGTTGTGCACTATTATTTTTAGTTTTGACTTTCTATATATTAGATTTGTAAGATGGTCAATTTTGCACTGTAATGCTGCCGCAATACTCCAAATTTTGTGACAATAAATTCTGATTCTGAACCAGCGGGTATTAATACAGTTGATACATGGACTTGTATTTCACACTTTTCCTTGTAGGAGCTGAATTCACATGCAGCACACTTATTTGAAAGTGGGAATGAGAGTGATGTTGCAGAAGGATTGAACATTATGAATGATCTGGTCATTCCGTGCATGCATCTGATTGTCACCAATGAACACTCAAAAGAAGACCTAGCTGCAGTGGAATTGATGAGGAACCATTGGTGTTCTTACCTTGGTGAAGACATGGATTGTAAGTCTTAGTACCTACTTCTTGAAACACTGAATGGGGGAAACCTTTGAAAATGTTGTCCAATTAGTATTAATATTCCTGGACCTTGGTCTGTTATTTGTGGCTTTCTGTGCACCCTGATGAATTCATCAGTTTGTGCATCCGGAACTGGGACTTGGTAGTTTGTGGAAGTAGGCATATCATGAACGAGAGCTTTCTCAGCAGGCATAATTGACATGCAGCTGTCATGTGTTACTCTTTGAGGCTGACATCCTGAGAGTAAATCCCAGTTAAAAAGAACTAAAACATTCAACAAAAGGTCATTTAACTGTTTTGGACTAAATTCATCCACCAATCAGCCAAAAGCAAATGAAGTGGCTTTTTGTGTTATCTTAAACCCTGAAGTAATTTGCTTGAGAGAATTTTCTTGATACACTGGGAATGTATTCCATGTTTGTGTCACCTATGCCCTCAAATGTTGCAAATGTTGAATACTGCTCCACCATTCACACAAAATTTAGAGATTTCCTTGCTTTTTGTGTTATCTTAAACCCTGAAGTAATTTGCTTGAGAGAATTTTCTTGATGTACTGGGAATGTATTCCATGTATATGTAACCTATGCCCTCAAAAATCTCAAAATGTAATTTTTGTTAATGTCTATGTTTTTACTTTGTAGCTCATCTGCAGGAAAAACTCACTGAATTCCTCCCAAGGCTTTTGGACTGTTCTGTGGAGGTTCGAATCTTACGAGAGCCACCAAAAATCCGCCCAAATTCACCCCATGACCTGTGTAACAGATTCGCAGCAGTAATGGAGTCCATTCACAGCACATCGCCTGTCTCAGTGAAATAGCCCCTTCATCTCACAATAGACATCTGGAATTTTGAATACAGTACTTGATTCTTTGAATTATGCGATCTTTGATCCTGTAGCTAATTGTCAAACACTGTTACACTGCTGTACTGGGACTGGGAGAGTGGAGGAATGGCATTAGTTACATGAAATACTGGGTGCCTGTATTTTCATGCAACTTTCAATTTTGTTTGTTATGCAATAAATGCCAACTATTTTATTTCATATTTGTGTACAATTGTCATTTTCCATATTGTACATTTTTTATTTAAATTACTTTTATGAAAGTTGAGGAAAATGTAAGATCCACACTGTTGCAACAGGAGAATTAAGAGAACAAAGGAGTAAAACTGAACCATTCAGATCCTTGAGTCTGTTTAACTTGTCTGAGCAGGCAGAAACAGTTAATGAACAACCCAGTTCTGAGCATGAACCTCAAGGTTGCCTCTCAAACTGGCAGATGTATATAGCTATGAAGTAAATGCATATTCATTATTTAATCACTCCAATTAATAACTTAAATGGCTCTTCCATTCATGCTTTGAAACTTTCTTTATAACTGCCACATTAGGAGTGGGTAGTTGGGTGGGGGAACAAATAATGAAAATGTTATCTGACAATAATTGCTTAATTTACAATGTTTCTAAATGTTGTGAAACATTCTTTTCATAGTCTAATCTTCTAAATCCTGCATTTTTAGAAGTTTCCAAAGTCTCTGTATTCAAATTCTGACCTGTTGCTGGTGGCACATGCTTATGTCCTGATATCTGGAACTTCCACACTAATAAACTGTCCTCTTTCTCCCTTTTAAAATGTACCTTAAAATCAAACTCTTTGAACAAACTTTTGATATCTGACTCATTACTATCGAATCATAAGGGATTTTTAATACACAAAATGCCTGCTTGTTTTTTTTTAAATGGTGAATTTACCTTTTATGCTGCTGACCAAAAATGCAGATCTCGTGGTGCTTTTATGCAGGGGTGAATCCTGAGCCAGCTTCTGAAGCTGAAGGAGGCGGGGTGAGAAGTGCAATAGCACCACCTGCCACCGTGACACCATAGTGAAAATGGCCACTGTAGAGCAGGTACGAGTGCTAGTGGAGATCTGTTCAAGCAGTCTTAGATCTCAGGCAGATCTTCTGCGTGATGTAATAGCCTTTTCTGATCATATGGGTTTTTAAAATCTGCTCCACCTTTGAGTCTACACTCCTAGGCAGATGGAATATGGAGTGAGTTCGACCAGTCAATCCTCCTTTTGACCTTTTATGGAGGTAAGTGAAGTGATTTAAAGACAGAGAATATCTGTCTGTACAATAGCTCCCCCCCCCCCCCCCCCACTTCCACACTGTAAAAGGCCTATAAAATTGTTAAAAAACATTCAGCTCATGGAACTCTCCTGGCAGGCTGTGCCATCCCCTTGCTCTTTCCCTGCAACCCAGTAATGTTTTCATTCCTAATCAGCTCTCCATGTCTATTTTGAAGACATGGATTTTATTTTGAGTATCCTTGGAGGCAATGTGTACAAGATGATCATTAATTTTTCTCTTTCAAGTTATTAAATTGTGGCCCCTGGTCCATAAACCAACTGCTAATCAGAGCAGTCCTTCCTTGTATAACCTATTTAAATCAGCCTTAATCTTATAACATCAAATGTAGTCCCAATATTTGCTCTGAGGAAAATGGTTTTCTTCCAATATATTGGTATCGATCATGGTCAAATGTACCAGGGCTGTACATTTTGTTTGAAACGTATCAGGGATGTAGGTTAATTGGGTGTAAATTGAGCGGCATGAACTCATGGGCTGAAATGTCCTGTTACCGTGCTGTATATCTGAATTTTAAATAAATTAAAATTTAAATACTTGCATAAAGCAACCAGTCATTTCATTACATAACTTTAATAACTCAAGCCAGTATGGTTCTTATGCAACATTTTTCACATGAAATGACATTAACGCAAAGTTTTGTTTTTTGCTAATAACATGAAATAGTACTTCACTCTTCCCAAAGATTTTTAGATAATTAGCATGCCAAATGCACAAGGTTCTTGAAACAGGTAAACCTTCATTATTACTGTGCGTTTGTTTCTGAACTTGGAATAATTGTGGCATGTTTTTACTTTCTTTTCTTTGGCTTGGCTTCGCGGACGAAGATTTATGGAGGGGGTAAAAAGTCCACGTCAGCTGCAGGCTCGTTTGTGGCTGACAAGTCCGATGCGGGACAGGCAGACACGATTGCAGCGGTTGCAGAGGAAAATTGGTTGGTTGGGGTTGGGTGTTGGGTTTTTCCTCCTTTGCCTTTTTTTTACTTTACACAATATACAAATTGTGAACACTACATTAACTATTTTGACCTCTTTGATATTTTCAGGATACAGCTGGCTATGAAGGCTTCCTTGAGAATGTGGAATGTTTGAAGTTTAACAATGGCTTTGAGAAGTTTTGCCCAGCAATGATGAAAGATGGTAACATCTGACTAGCTGAGAGCCATGACATAACGAAGAATTAGGTTGGTGAGTTTCTGCAAAGCACATCCTATTGTTTTGGTTGTCCATCTTGTGACATGGAGATCATTTGGGTAAATATAATCCCAATTAGTAAATAAATAAAAAATAATAGATCTTATCTTGGGTCTATGATCTCTGTCCTTGTATCCCCAGGAATTATTTAGTCTTTGTGCATTTGTAATGAGATGAAAAGCAAAATTTGCACTTTCCTTTCGATCACAGACTTTAATTTTTCTTGGTTACTTAATGGAACTGTATAAATATATACAGGTGAAATCACTTGTCTTTATTCCAAAGTTATAGCAGTTGTCTAAATTGGTATTGGTGTTACAATGTACTTGGGCAATGATTTTAGTTGGTGTACACACATACTGAGAAGCAGTTTCTAGAGTTAAATTCTCAGAGGTTTGACAAAGTAGATGTTAAAGGGTAGTTTACCTTAGTTAAATGTTCTAGACTTAAGAGACATGAACCCAAGGTTAAATACAAAATGTTTTCACTCAAAAGAATGTGAAGCTTGGATTCTACTTCAGGGAGTTGTGGGTGGTCAGTCATAAAGTTTATCTGCAATGGGTCAATACATTTTGGACATTGAAACAAGCAATGTGAGAATCGAATGAAAAAGCAGTATCATTCCCACCATAACTTGAAAAGCTGAATGGAGTGAGCCATCACAATTGAGTATTGAGTGAAATTTCTGATTTCTGTCAATCAATGCTTTGAGCTGCCATTTTGGTGACACCTAAACTTCACAATTCATCATAGTTCTGGAACGTGATGTGCAAATGGCAAAGTATTTTGGCCACCACAGTTGCAATTTTTTTTAGACTACAGCATGGTAACAGGCCATTTTGGCCCATGAGTCCATGCTGCCCAATTTACATCCAATTAAGCTCCACCCTGGTACGTTTCGAATGGTGGGAGGAAATCGGAGCCCCTGGGGAAAACTCATGCAGACATGGGGAGAACGTAGAAACTCCTTGCAGCGAGAGATTCGAATCCTGGTCCTGATCACTGGTGATGTAAAGACGTTGCACTAACCGGTACAGCAATTGTGCTGCCATTGTCTGGCATCAGTGCCCTGGCATCACTACTGGGGTGAGGGGGGTTGCAGACCAAACCGGGTGACACCAAAATGACTTATCTATAAAATTTTTGTGCAGTGTTTTAGCAGAATTTTTAAAAAAAATAAAAATATCTCTATAATTAGTTATAACAACAAAAACATTTTTTGTAACCACAGTTTGCATATATCAATATGTATAAAAGTCTAAAGTTATTTACTTTTAGAACCTAATCCACTCCCCGCCACGCCTCCGCCACCCCAGACATACAGGGAACGCACACCTGCTACTTCTATACTCGGTCTATGGGAGGGTGGGCGGGTGACGTGAGACCATGAGTTACTGCACTGCATCAGTGTCTGGTTGTTCTGATTGTAACTGAAAGAGAGATTGGAAACCAAGCCTAGATGATCGGCTGTGATTTTTGAATGAGAGCAAGTTGGAGAGACTTGGAAAATTCCTTCTCTCAGTAAGAGCTGTGCAGTATCAGACATTCTCCAGCAGAAGGCATTGCAAGCTTGCAGATACAATAGGTCCAAAACAAAACCTCAACCGTAAAAATCATATTTTAATGTAATTTTTCAACTATTATTAAATGATTCCAAATATGAATTTTCATATCTATTTGCAATGATCATTTTCTCTTGAGTTGTTTAATGCAGTTGTATAAAATTCCTTTAATTCTTTTTTATTGTTGTGTTAGTTGGTTATCTGAACAGATTTGCATTTAATCCTTGGAGTTTTTATGAAAGGTTACAGACCTAAAAACATTTATAATACTTGTCTTGAGTTATCAATCACTTTTCTTTTGAGAGATAAAAGCAGGACTGGTAAGATCAACAAACCTAATTGCCCCAGACAGGTCAAGTTGAGCTACTTCCTTAAACCGCTGTAAGCAACTATGTAAAGATAGTCTGAATTGTTCGATAGAAAGTTAAACCAATGATAACGTGGCAAATTCAAGTAAGGATAGTGCGTGACCTAGATTGTTACTTGCTTGAGGCAAGATTCCCATGTTCACAGTGCCCTGTCTTTCTAAGTGGTATAGATCATGGAATCACTCGACCGAGTCCTCCTCAGCGACAAGATCTCCATCCTCAACCGATGGTCAGAACACTTCCAATCTCTTTTCAGTACCAACCGCTCAGTCCAAGATTCCGCCCTGCTCCAGCTCCCTCAACAGCCCCTAAGGCTAGAGCTGGATGAGGTTCCCACCCTGGATGAGACATATAAGGCAATCGATCAACTGAAAAGTGGCAAAGCAGCAGGTATGGATGGAATCCCCCCAGAAGTCTGGAAGGCTGGCGGCAAAACTCTGCATGCCAAACTGCATGAGTTTTTCAAGCTTTGTTGGGACCAAGGTAAACTGCCTCAGGATCTTCGTGATGCCACCATCATCACCCTGTACAAAAACAAAGGCGAGAAATCAGACTGCTCAAACTACAGGGGAATCACGTTGCTCTCCATTGCAGGCAAAATCTTCGCTAGGATTCTACTAAATAGAATAATACCTAGTGTCGCCGAGAATACTCTCCCAGAATCACAGTGCGGCTTTCGCGCAAACAGAGGAACCACTGACATGGTCTTTGCCCTCAGACAGCTCCAAGAAAAGTGCAGAGAACAAAACAAAGGACTCTACATCACCTTTGTTGACCTCACCAAAGCCTTCGACACCGTGAGCAGGAAAGGGCTTTGGCAAATACTAGAGCGCATCGGATGTCCCCCAAAGTTCCTCAACATGATTATCCAACTGCACGAAAACCAACAAGGTCGGGTCAGATACAGCAATGAGCTCTCTGAACCCTTCTCCATTAACAATGGCGTGAAGCAAGGCTGTGTTCTGGCACCAACCCTCTTTTCAATCTTCTTCAGCATGATGCTGAACCAAGCCATGAAAGACCCCAACAATGAAGATGCTGTTTACATCCGGTACCGCACGGATGGCAGTCTCTTCAATCTGAGGCGCCTGCAAGCTCACACCAAGACACAAGAGAAACTTGTCCGTGAACTACTCTTTGCAGATGATGCCGCTTTAGTTGCCCATTCAGAGCCAGCTCTTCAGCGCTTGACGTCCTGCTTTGCGGAAACTGCCAAAATGTTTGGCCTGGAAGTCAGCCTGAAGAAAACTGAGGTCCTCCATCAGCCAGCTCCCCACCATGACTACCAGCCCCCCCACATCTCCATCGGGCACACAAAACTCAAAACGGTCAACCAGTTTACCTATCTCGGCTGCACCATTTCATCAGATGCAAGGATCGACAATGAGATAGACAACAGACTCGCCAAGGCAAATAGCGCCTTTGGAAGACTACACAAAAGAGTCTGGAAAAACAACCAACTGAAAAACCTCACAAAGATAAGCGTATACAGAGCCATTGTCATACCCACACTCCTGTTCGGCTCCGAATCATGGGTCCTCTACCGGCACCACCTACGGCTCCTAGAACGCTTCCACCAGCGTTGTCTCCGCTCCATCTTCAACATCCATTGGAGCGCTCACACCCCTAACGTCGAGGTACTCGAGATGGCAGAGGTCGACAGCATCGAGTCCACGCTGCTGAAGATCCAGCTGCGCTGGATGGGTCACGTCTCCAGAATGGAGGACCATCGCCTTCCCAAGATCGTATTATATGGCGAGCTCTCCACTGGCCACCGTGACAGAGGTGCACCAAAGAAAAGGTACAAGGACTGCCTAAAGAAATCTCTTGGTGCCTGCCACATTGACCACCGCCAGTGGGCTGATAACGCCTCAAACCGTGCATCTTGGCGCCTCACAGTTTGGCGGGCAGCAGCCTCCTTTGAAGAAGACCGCAGAGCCCACCTCACTGACAAAAGGCAAAGGAGGAAAAACCCAACACCCAACCCCAACCAACCAATTTTCCCTTGCAACCGCTGCAATCGTGTCTGCCTGTCCCGCATCGGACTGGTCAGCCACAAACGAGCCTGCAGCTGACGTGGACTTTTTACCCCCTCCATAAATCTTCGTCCGCGAAGCCAAGCCAAAGAAAGATCATGGAATGCAGTTGGAAAATCTTTGCTGCATTGCTACAGAAGTCTTGCTACATTATCATTGCTACAGAAGTCTTGCTACATTATTATTGCTACAGAACTATTGCTACATTACATTTTATAGCTGGAACAGATTAAAGCCTCATTACACCATTGAGAAAGAATGAATGCTCAGGACAATGACTAGAGCCTATATCAAGCCAATGGCTTTGTTTTGAATGAGGCTAAACTGTTGAATTATGGCTGGAATTGTATGCCTGAACTGTGTCTTTGAGTTACAAGTTGAGTTGATCATTTTGAAATACCCAGTTTTTGATCTTCAATTGTAGCCTGCACATTTATGCTATGTATATGGTAGCATCCAGGTCACAGTTGTCCGGGAGCTCATGAATATTGATGTAAAGCAAACAGACTTGATAAAGTTCTCTGTTATTGGTGATTGTCATTGATATGCAGCTGTATGGCATGAGTGTTACTGCAACACCCGAGAGGGGAGAAAAAGAACACTATGCAAAGTAATTTTTGGGAGAAGATTTCAGATGTAACAAACACATTGCCAAGAAGAATCAATGAGATAATGACCATATTTTACAGTTTTAGTTTTTAGTTTTGTGGGATTAGTGTCAACCAGATTAAAGAGAAATCCAAACAGCTTCTTTTCTCTCCTGAAATACAAACTCATAAGTTCTTCACTCAGAAATTCTGCAATATTTCTGTATGGAAGACCCACCATTAAACCAGCTTTGGTCATTTACACTGAAACGAACAAAGCCGGCATTTTTCTGAGTTGGTGTGTCTTTTTACACAAGCCAGCATTCTAGGGCCAAAAGAGGCGGGAAATGTAATACAACAACATCGGCGTCTAGTGTCACGTATAACATATTATAATTGATGGCATGTTAGACCCACATTTTAAAAAAAGGCTCAAAATTTTCCCTTGGTCTTGTATGCAAGGTTGAAATTAGGGTGATAATGGTGAGTAACGGCAACAGTAACACGGTTGGTCCCAACACTGGTCACTGTTTTGAGGAAATGTCAGGTTCATGAGAGACGAGTCGGGACACAAGGGTTTGCTATCAAATGTTACTTTTATAAGCACACAGCAATTAATAGAAGAACATAGAACAATACAGCACAGTACAGGCCTTTCAGCCCTCGATGTTGTGCTGATCCATATATCCCTAAAAATAAAAAAAGCACAAAATTCCTCCTACCCATAACCCTCTATTTTTCCTTCATCCATGTGCCTAAGAATCTCTTAAATTCCCCCAATGTTTCAGCCTCCACCACCATCCCTGGCAAGGCATTCCAGGCACCCTCAACTCTGTGTTTATTTTTTTTAAAAACTTACTCCTGATGTCTCCCCTAAACTTTCCTCCCTTAACTTTGTATGTATGTCCTTTGGTGTTTACTGATTCTACCCTGGGAAACAAGTGCTGGCTGTTCACCCTATCTATGCCACTTACAATTTTGTAGACCTCTGTCAAGTCTCCTCTCATCCTTCTGCACTCTAAAGAGTGTGGGAAAATCGCAGCGGGAATAAAACTCATGCATGTAGCAACTGTGTCGCTGTGCGAAATGAAGAATGAGAAAATTTTCAGATGTAGTAGAGTCGAAGTTCAGTAAAAATAGTTTACTTAGTCACCTGCAGCTTTTGAAAACCCCGCACGTTCCAAATGACGTCATTGCATTGTGACGTCACTTGGAACCTCCTGAGCCGGTTTGATTAAGCCTCTGGTGAGCTGCTAGATGTGCTCAATTTATAAAATACATGGGAAAAAACATGCACAATTTAATAAGACATGTGCGCACAATGTATAAAAGAGTGTGGGATACGACGTGCACAATTTAATTAAACATATGCACACAATTTATAAAAGTGCATGGGAAAATCTACAAGTATTGATCTATTGCAGTGGTTTGCAAACTTTTTCTTTCCACTCGCATACCACTTTAGTAATCCCTTACTATCTATTGTTGGGGCCCGGTTGGGGGCGTTCCATTAAAAAGGAGCAAATGTGCCGGAATGAAAGGGCTGTGTAGAAAGCATATCTGTTTCTCGTTGTCCAATTTATTTATTTTTTCCTGACTTGTCTGTACTTTCAGTATTTTTTTAGAGGAGTATTGGGTCGAAACATGATTTCCATGTCATAGATTGAGTAGAAATTAATGCAGGAAATTTAACACAAGTGTATTAACATATTCAAAGATAGAAAATTTGACTGCAGCAAAGCTGCTTCAGATTAAAGAAATATTATTAGAAACAGATAAAGGAGTTAGGCAATGATGTAATACATCCAGGGAAAGATCGATAGGGAGAGAGTAATTCAGGGTAAGTATTGAAGTCTAGCTTGCTGTTAGCAAGAGAGTTATCTGAAAATTATGAAGACAGACCTTGACAATTCTTTATGTTGTCATGAGCTTGAAGTCTTTTGTTTTTGAGATTAATCTCACACCAGCCCATTTTTCATTGGGCTTCCTCGATCTGTGATCTTCAATGATTGAGCAATTTTGCAATGTCATCAATTCTGATATTGTTTTTTGCCCTCCTCTACATTCTACTTTCATCCAGATCTCTGGGACTTCCAACCTGTCCCTATCACTGGTGGTGGTCCTGTTCCATGCAAGCCTCACCATTGCCCTATCCATTAACTTGAAGATCAGTGTCCACACCTCAAATCTTTCTATCGTCTTGTACCTTTCGTACTTCTGCCTCCAGTGTCCATGTTCTGCATAGGCACCATGTGCCATATTTAGACTCCTCCTTAGCAGTACAATTGCCAAACTACCAATCTACAATGTTATGTGATGATGATATCTGTAAATGCTCAGCAGGTCAGGTGACATGTGGAAAGAGTTGATGTATCAGTTGATGACCTTTCAGGCGAATGACAATTCATCAGCCACGTCATTAACCCTCTATTTCCCCAGATACTGCTCATCCTATTGAATGTTCAGTCGCTTCTGCACTTATTACAGATAAGGAGTTTGTTATGTGCATATGTACAAAGTTCAGATGCACCAAAATCCTTTCTTGCTGCAGCCACACAGGTGCATATAGTATAAAAGTATAAATTAAATGCTGTCAGAATAAAGAGATAATAAATAATAGATAAAGAAATACTCACTGTTACAGTTGCAATAAAGAAACCTGGCATTTTAATAGTGCAGACAGACTGATTGGTGGTCCCAGAATAGTTTGAGCAGGGTTAGGATAGTACTGGGAGGTTAATGAACCTGGTAGCTGTGGGGGGGAAGAAACTGTTCTTGAACCTGGAAGCACTGGACATCAGACTTCTGCTTGAAGGTAGCAGTGAGATGAGATTGTGACCAAAATGATGGATATCTTTGATACTGCATACTTTCTTGTGATGTCTTCAGTGGTTGGAAGCTGATGCTCATGGTGGAATTGGCAAAGCTTGCCACTTTCTGAAGACTTTGTTGTTCCTGGGCACTCTGTTCTCCAAAACAGTCAATGCAACCCAACAGTATATCTTTTCACATTACACCCAAACACACAGAATAGATTTTTGCAGCATTGGCAATTTTATGATGTTTAATTCACTGTGGTGTAAAATAGTTCCATATGTGCACATATACTGTTTTACAACTAACTGGAGCATTTAATGTGCAAAAAAAAAAAGTAGCTATCCATAAATCATCCCTGAGAGATTTGCCAGTTATTGCTGATTAGCTTCTGAGCAGCTTTTTAGGAGTTGGCATGTTCTTGTACCATGCCCTTAAGCTATGTCTGAGTTAGCTTTCTCTGTCCAACCAAGAGAAACCATTTTATTCTCTGTGAACTGCTCATGGCCATGCTTGTGTGTTGGATTTGCAGCATGGGAAGGATAGGCAGGGTAGGTGTTGACCTGAAGGGCTTGCTCTTCTGCTGTACTATTCTCTGGTCTATAACTTTGTTGGGGAAATTAAAAAATCTTGTCTATAGCAGCAATTGTACTGTGGCATCCTCCACAATATCTTGTGGGTATAATCCATTTTAAAAGTTATTGGTATTATAACTCATCTATCAACATATATTCAATAATATTTTCTCTGTGTAATGTAAAATAGTGCTATTCTTTTAATCTAGAACCAGACAAGAACATCACATAGAAGAAGTAATTAAAATCCATTTGCATGGATTTCAGCAAATGATGCTCTAACATCTCTCAGATCCTACAAATGAATCATCTGAAATACACAAAGAATTTTAAACAAATTCATAATGCCGACGTCAGTGAGCATACTTGCTTATCAGATATTAGCAGTTCATCGATGGTGTGCAAGCTGCAGGTGCCTCTTCCTATTAAACAAGCTGTTGCTTTACCTCATTCTCATTCTTGTCAAATTAATCAAAACCTGATGCTCCACAAGTTCTTGTTCTTGTCAGTGTGTAATGTCTGAGTAATTTTTTTTGTATTTTTGTTGATCTCATGATTGTGTAAAGTACACTGCCCAAGACTCTCATTACCAGAATAGCTGTTTATTTCTATAACCATATAACCGTTTACAGCATGGAAACAGGCCATGTCGGCCCTTCAAGTCCGTACCGGTTCACTTGAACAACTCCACTAGCTCCTCCACAAACTCCTGAGGAAGTAGAGGCTTTCTTCATGATGCCATTGTGTGTTAGTTCCAGGAAAGATCTTCCGAGATAGTTTCCTGAAGCATTTTTTTCTCATTGGCACTGATGACCATATAACAGAGTTTGAATGACTAATTTCCACAATTCAAGCATCAACTGAACTTCAGTAGAGTTAGGGAGCTTGGACATAGAAAAGCTAATTGCAGTGATTTCATTTAAGAATCTTGCTAACATCTTGATTAACTACTGTCATTACGTGGTAATCTGGACTCCACCACCTTGTAATGACACCTGTTTCTCTTTCTAAGTAAGGCCATGACTTTGGAGGTCAAAATCAAGAATATAGATTTGGTCATTAACATTAATTCTGATTTATTGATCTTCCTTTCCAGTTCAGAGCATGCTCATCTGTTGTATAGTTGAACTGCAGAGAGGGGAGAGTTCAACTTTGACCTTGGGTCTGAGTTGATTTACCTGGGTCCACAACTTGGCCTCTGAGTAAGTGTATGGTTTGGGAAGACTAAGCATTTGTCATTTAATATTGTACATGTTTTGATAAAACTGACATTTCCTGCATCTAAGAGAAATGAACAGTATTTTCATGCTATTGCTCCGAATCAGTTTAACAGCACAAACTGAAAATCATCTAGCTGACTTCTCTCCTGATCATTTAATAATTTTTATCCATCAGTCCTTGGCTTCATTATCTGACCAGAAATGACCATCTAAGTTAGTACATAACATAATATAAATGTTTGTCAAAATGCACCTTGATTTCATTAATTGTCCCAAAATAGTCCAAGAATAAAATAAATTAGTCATTATTGAATGAAGATCTACCGGGACCAATGCCTGAAGAGGGCACACAAAACCAGTGAACCGGTGCGGACTCGAAAGGCCAACATGGCCTGTTTCCGCTCCGTTAATGGTTATATGGTTATATTAGGCTCATGTCAATCTTTTTCAATCGGGTTCTCCATGAATGTTGTAAATTCATGTTTCACCCTCGTCGACAAGATCATTGGATTCAAATCCCATTCCAGGGACTTGAATTGGCAATTGTGAGGTAGCGAAAAGTATTTTGTTATCAGAAGTGCGATCCTTCAGGGGCAAAAGACTTTTCACTAAACAATATAAAAGTTCCTCCTTCATGTATGAAATACCACCTCTTTTTACTGTGGTCTGAATAAGAGGTGGTGACCATTTTTCCCAATTGGCCCTGCCCAACTTGCTGAGTTTCTTCAGCATCTCATTGTTTACTTAAGGATCCCATCGTCTGCAGTTCTTCTGTTTTTTTTCTTTTCAAAATGGAAGTTCACTTGGCTAACCACCCGGTGTCAGGATTGCTGTGTGAAGCAGAGTTAACAAGAACATGTTTGTTGAAATGTTTCTTTCATTAATCCAAGAAGCAGCGACAAAAGTACAATATGCTGCAGTTGTTGGTGTTGGCTATATCATCCTACTTGCAAAGTCCTGACCAGTGTAGTCAGATATGCATAGATTGCAAAACCTTGGCCTCCCTCTGATACTGTAAAATTTGTCGAGATGTCTATATTGAAGTCGTGTTGGAAGATTCTACATAACAGTTCCTACCATAAATTTAAAAAAAAACATTGTTATTTGCATGAGATGTTAGCAGGTAGGTTGTCATATCATATACAAGAACTATCAGACTCTTGAACATTAAGTATGCCCATTGAGAGACTCATTTAAGTTCTTGTATACTTGTTATTTATTACTGTATATTTATATTTACACTACATTTTCACTTTGTTTACAGTTTAGTTACTGGTGTAGAAATTGCTGACAAAATTGCTAAACAGGGAGGCTCTTTGGATCATCCTGAGTCGATACAGATGCCAAAGGAAATTTGTACAAATGATTCAGCTGCTCTATGATAGAATGATAGGACAGGTCCTCTGCAGTGGTGACATATCAGTTGGATTTGCCTTTTCTAATTGGGTGAAGCATGGTTGTGTACTAGCTCCAGTCTTGTGCAATCTGTTCTTCAGTTGCATATTGTCACATGCTGTCCAAGATCTGGAGGAGGGAGTGTACATCAGATACCAATTGGACAGCCCTCTCTTTGACCTTTTCTGCTTGAACGCATGGACAATGTGTCTCTATGCAGTCATTCAAGAAGCCCTTTTTGCTGATGACTGTGTGCTCTTGACTCACAAAGACAGTGATCTACAGTTAATGCTGAACAAATTATCAGATGCTGTTATGCTCTTTGGCCTGACCATCAACTTGAACAAGACTGAAGTACTCCATCAGTCCTGCCAAATAGCAACCCCATAGAACCAAAAATGACTGTTGATGACACCCAGATGACAAATATAAACAGCTTGGGGAGCATCATCTCGAGTAATGGGTCTTTGGACAAAGAAATTGACTCCAGGATCAGCAAGCTCAGCCAGGCTCTGGGGAGGTTGCGTACCAGAATGCTCAATCAACACAATGTCCGCAACTCCACAAAGCTTAAAGTCTACAGAGCAGTAGTCATTCCTTCTCTCCTATATGGATGTGAGACCTGGAGTCTATACTGAAGTCACATCAAACAACTGGAGGTTGTATACCAGTTGTATACCATCCGTTCCATCCTTGGCATCCATTGGCAAGACTGTGTCTCCAACCTGGAGGTCTTGGGTCACGTGAAGTCCACCAGCATTGAGTCTCTGATCTTCAGAGACCAGATGCGGTGTGTGGGACATGCCATCAGAATGGACGACCACCTTATGCCTCGCCAGCTGCTCTATAGTGAACTGAAGATCTAAAGGAGAACTCAAGGTTGTCCACGCAAGTGCTATAAAGATGCTAAGAAGGAAACTGTGGCATCCAGCCAAGAGAACTAGAAGCTGCGGCTTCTGACAGGTCCCATTGACAAGCCCTGTGTGATGAAGCGTACACCAGTTTCGAAGACAGGCTCTGCCAAAAACTGGTGGAAGGCCGTGAACAGCATCGCAGAGCACCAGCCACAGTTATTACAACAATGGTCTTCCAGTGCCCCATCTTGCTAGACTTTGCACTTCCAGACTGGGACTGCAAAGTCACCTTTGTGTCCACAGATGAACTGCACAACAATGTGTCTTCTTCAAACCGAAGGACAACCAATATGATCTAATAAATATAGAAATTGCCTAGGCTCACAGAAAAAAGAATCTCAGAGATGAGATGTATGTGATTTCGTATATGTACTCTGACAATAAATTTGAACTTTGATTAGAAGAATTCCAGGTCACTTAACAAGGTTGCTGCAGATTCATCCATAAAATCGCACCAAGCAATCGGAAAATCTACTACAAAAATCTTACCATCTGGGACTTTTTGTTCTTTTTCTTGTATTTTGGGTTCAAGAGAGTTAACAGAGAGAGGTTACAATTTTTAAAACTGAAATTAATCTGTTTCCAAATGAATAGACTCTGTTCCCTCAGCAGTGCACCATGTACCTTCTCACTGGAGGTACTACCCTTCAAGTTTAACCACAGATCAACTCCCTGCATATCTGCAGTGATCAAATCTCTGGAGGGAGAAAAACCATTTTATAATAATATAAAATTAATATAGAATATTAATATAATATTTTTCATGTTTTGTTGCAAAATTTTCCTTCTTAAGTGGCAGACTCGAGCCATCCAGCCAACAAATGTGAGCTTGCTTACTTTGCAATGGCCCTGGGAGGGGAGGGAAGTAGCAGATGGATGTTATGAGAGGCTCGCAGAAAAATGGGGGAGGGGGGGGAACAGTTGGAGACGAGGTACTGAGGTGAAATATTTCCCATCCATGATTGACAATCACTTCAATGAACCACATTAGAGAGGGCAGAAAGTTCATCAAGTCCATTATTGTTGTGGCCAGGTGAATTATCAGATAATCTCCAGCATTCTGAAATTTTAACCCTGATACATATTAGAGTTTTGGAATCATGCATATAGATTTCTTGCATCACATTTTTCGATGCATATATCAGCATCAAGCCCAACAACATTTAAACAGGTTTGAAATATGAGCAAGAGTAGAATTTAGCTTCTCTTGCCCCCTGCACGAATTCTTGATGCCACAACAAACTTGAATCCAATGTATTTTTAACTTGTGTGGCTGTTATAATGGAGGAAATATGACAGTCAGTTTGTCCTCAGCTTGTTTCTACAATCAGCAATTTTTTTCTTTTATGGTTGAAAGCCTGTATTAAATGTCTTTATGAAGATCAACAAATGATGGATGTTAGACCACAGCGAGCACAGGGTCTAGAGTGATTTACAATGTATGTTAAGAATCCTGGTTGGTTTCATTGTCTCCGCTATTATGCTCAACCCTTGTAATGGAAGATTGATTCAGTTTCCAACAGTCATTAGTATTTCTCAAGCTAACATAACAAGTTTAATAAATGGCTAGGCTTCACTGAGCATTGCCAAGCAATCAATGTTTTATTAGTCACTTCCTTTGGAGAGAAGTCAAAATTTATCTTTTTCCTTCAGTCTTCTTGCATTCTGAGGAGGACTCGGACTGCTGCACTCCCATGACCATGTATATAAAAAAGAATTATAGATTAATTTCTACATAGTCAACATCTAATTCCCAAGCATCATTGCCCTTAAAAAGTTGGTGTTCAGTGATCTTTTTGTTTATTGGAGTTTATGGAACACTTATGGAGTTTATGACACTGTTTTGAGTCTTTAGGACCACAAGAAAGAAGAAACAGAAGCTTGTTAATCAGCCATTCTAGCCTTTTTCAGCTTCAACTGGATCATGACTAATTCATTATTAGCCTCAATGCCATTTTCCTGCACTCTCTCCTTATCTTTCACTTCCCTCATGGTTCCAGTATCAGTCTATTTCCACCTTGAGCATAATCAGTGAGTCTGCTCCACAGTTTCTGCAGAAGAGAATTCTAAGTATCCTCCAAGAGAAGGAATCCATCATCATTTCTATCTAAAATGAGTAACTCATGCCTGGAAATCATGTTCTTTGTTTCTATATGACCCCCACTGTGGGTAAAATATTTTCTCTATTCTGTTGATCTCTTTCAAAATTGAGCATCAGACAGCCCTATATAAATGGAAGAATAGTCTATATTGCACACCCTTGACAATGTATTGTTTTACACATTTTTTGGTTTATATGGTTATTATTTTTTTCATAAATTCAATACTTCAATATCCCTTTACTGTCACAAGCACAAAAAACCATAACATTTGTTTTCTTATGTTTGCAATGCAAATGCACACAAAGTTCCATTAATGTAAATTTTAATTAACATCTGAATTGTTTTGGTAGCCATTTGTGAATTCCATAAGGAAAAATATCCATTATCTGAACTGCTATAATATGGGAGACTATATTTCAATAAGATCACTTCTCTTTTTTTCTGAAACTCCAATGTGTATATGGTCAAAATGATATATTGCTTTCTATTTTCCAACCCTTTCTTTTGCAGGCACCCACCTAGTGAACTTTCTCTGCACTTCCTTAATGCAAGTACAATAAAATCCATGTTTTTTTAGAATTCAAGCAACCAGCAGCCTCAAGCAACTGGCAAAAAAAAAAAAATTGCAGAAAATAAATAGGTAAAAAGATACAAAAATTTAAAATTGGTGCCCCCAGCGGTCAGTTCAATCTGCGCAACATTCATCTCAAGCCGCCAACAAATTCACGTATCCGACATCTACCAGTCTCCATACCTGGATTTTTACTTTATTTCCTTAAACGTGAAGACCAAAATTGTATGTAGCATTTGAATATGATTTTACCAGCATCTTGTTAATTTGGATCGAAATTCCCAATTACCTTCATGCCATCCTTTTTGTGTTTAATGCTTTAGAAGCCAGATCATGCCATTTAGTTTCCTCATTCTCCCAGAGAGGATAATCTCATTGTATATCATCTCCCAACTTCTTCCCAAGTTACATAACCTATTGATAATCACTTTTTAGGCTCTTTATAAATTCCTTAATGATCTTTGTATCATCAGTAAATGTGGTTACATTGCCTTCAAACAAATCATTAATATAAAGTTTATATTATAAACTTTAAGTAGTTGAGGTCTCAGCATGCCACCAAATACAGACAGCCAATCTCAAAATAATCCAATATCCCCATCCTCTGTCTCCTATTTAGCTTTTCTCATTCCAATTTTTTACCAGGTTTGCTGCCCTTGTCCTTTTGTGTGCTCGTAATGCAGACTCTGATCGACCTGGATATGTTGTCATTTGTATAGCTGGTGCTTATGTTGATGGTCTTTCCATTTTTATTCTGATGCTGTCATTTTAGTCCATTATTTAAATGACTGAAATTTAATTCTCCAGCTTCTGATTTTAAAGGTGGCTGAAAGCCGATTACTAGTCCTGTAATGTAATGTCCTCTACCGGCATCACCTACGGCTCCTAGAACGCTTCCACCAGCGTTGTCTCCGCTCCATCCTCAACATTCATTGGAGCGACTTCATTTCCAACATCGAAGTACTCGAGATGGCAGAGGCCGACAGCATCGAATCCTCGCTGCTGAAGATCCAACTGCGCTGGGTAGGTCACGTCTCCAGAATGGAGGACCATCGCCTTCCCAAGATCGTGTTATATGGCCACCGTGACAGAGGTGCACCAAAGAAGAGGTACAAGGACTGTCTAAAGAAAGCTCTTGGTGCCTGTCACATTGACCACCGCCAGTGGGCTGATATTGCCTCAAACCGTGCATCTTGGCGTCTCACAGTTCGGCAACCTCCTTTGAAGAAGACCGCAGAGCCCACCTCACTGACAAAAGACAAAGGAGGAAAAACCCAACACCCAACCCCAACCAACCAATTTTCCCTTGCAACTGCTGCAACTGTGCCTGCCTGTCCCGCATCGGACTTGTCAGCCACAAACGAGCCTGCAGCTGATGTGGACATTATCCCTCCATAAATCTTCGTCCGCGAAGCCAAGCCAAAGAATGTAATACTATCCTCTTGTATGCTATGAATCTGATTGTCAGAACTGTATTAGCATGTTTTATATATTGAAATATGATAGACATCTTTCCATTACTTTCAGGAATACTTTTGCTTCCCCTGACGTATGTTCATACATGTCAGCCTTTTGAATTGCTGTGGATTTATTTTTTTCTTCCTTTTTGTTTTGAGTGAAGAAGATTGAACCAATCGAGTGAATTTCTGCTAGATACACACAGTTAATAATGATTTGCTGATAAGACGCAATCAAAAGATTGATGGAGATATGTCATTCAGACAAGTGAATCAGTCTCAATACAACATGGGAAGGCTCCCATGCCAGATCTCCATTTATCTTGCTCCTTTCCCCAAACTAAATCTTGCATCTTTCAAACTCAAACTTGGTCAAACTTTAGCTCTTCATTTGACCATTCAAAATACCTTGGTTTGTTCTCATAATTCACTGTGTGTAATACTTTGTTCTTTGGCTCAAATGAGTCATTCTATTTGCTACCAACCTTCTCAAAAAATTACAGTGGCTCCCATATACATTTTTTCAAAGAAGTTCATGGCCTTAATTTCACTGATTTAAATTAGTATTATTTACTTCTTGCTTTGTTTTTAGGGTTGTAGGATGGAAGACCAGTGTGCATTGACGTGGAGGTGGTAGTATCCTCTTTCCTCAAGTGCTTTCACAATGCTTCTGGATAGTGGTCCAGGACTTGAATTTTTAACAATTAAACTTGGAAATACAACATGATAGTAGGTTCTTCTGCCCCTTGAGCTGGTGCTGCCCAAATATACCATATACTTATAAACCTTGTACATTTTTGCAGAGTGGGAGGAAACACTTGCAGACACAAGCAAAATATACAAACTTTCTACAGCCCTGGATTCAAAACAGGTCATTGGTGCTGTAATAGTGTTGTGCTAACCACCAAGCTAACTGTGCTCTTAATCACTAGCCAAGTTATTTCCCTGTTGAGATAGTGATCAATAATTAAAAATTGGAGTATTTGGTACCTTGTCATTTTGTCTGGAAAATTTGGCTCTCTTTGCATCTTTGTTATAACAATTGCACCAAATTTTTTTTCTCCCTGTTCTGGATTTCACGTTTGTATCCTGGGACAGTCTTCCATTTGTTACTGATTTCTTTGAGCATGTTGCAGATAAACAGGTTGAAGGTTATCTTTCCTTTGAAACCTATACATCTACCATATTTAAATAATTTTGAGAAACAAAGTATCGAGGTGTGTTTGGGAAAGCATCAGGTTCAGTGGGTTCACAGAGAGATGAGTCTGGACACAAGTGTTACAATCAAAGGTAACTTTATTGAACACGTGAGAGACAAACAAGGGAAGACTACTTTCTTTGGCTTGGCTTCGCGGACGAAGATTTATGGAGGGGGTAAAAAGTCCACGTCAGCTGCAGGCTCGTTTGTGGCTGACAAGTCCGATGCGGGACAGGCAGACACGATTGCAGCGGTTGCAGGGGAAAATTGGTTGGTTGGGGTTGGGTGTTGGGTTTTTCCTCCTTTGCCTTTTGTCAGTGAGGTGGGCTCTGCGGTCTTCTTCAAAGGAGGTTGCTGCCCGCCAAACTGTGAGGCGCCAAGATGCACGGTTTGAGGCGTTATCAGCCCACTGGCGGTGGTCAATGTGGCAGGCACCAAGAGATTTCTTTAGGCAGTCCTTGTACCTTTTCTTTGGTGCACCTCTGTCACGGTGGCCAGTGGAGAGCTCGCCATATAACAGGATCTTGGGAAGGCGATGGTCCTCCATTCTGGAGACGTGACCCATCCAGCGCAGCTGGATCTTCAGCAGCGTGGACTCGATGCTGTCAACCTCTGCCATCTCGAGTACTTCGACGTTAGGGATGTAAGCGCTCCAATGGATGTTGAGGATGGAGCGGAGACAACGCTGGTGGAAGTGTTCTAGGAGCCGTAGGTGGTGCCGGTAGAGGACCCATGATTCGGAGCCGAACAGGAGTGTGGGTATGACAACGGCTCTGTATACGCTTATCTTTGTGAGGTTTTTCAGTTGGTTGTTTTTCCAGACTCTTTTGTGTAGTCTTCCAAAGGCGCTATTTGCCTTGGCGAGTCTGTTGTCTATCTCATTGTCGATCCTTGCATCTGATGAAATGGTGCAGCCGAGATAGGTAAACTGGTTGACCGTTTTGAGTTTTGTGTGCCCGATGGAGATGTGGGGGGGCTGGTAATCATGGTGGGGAGCTGGCTGATAGAGGACCTCAGTTTTCTTCAGGCTGACTTCCAGGCCAAACATTTTGGCAGTTTCCGCAAAGCAGGACGTCAAGCGCTGAAGAGCTGGCTCTGAATGGGCAACTAAAGCGGCATCGTCTGCAAAGAGTAGTTCACGGACAAGTTTCTCTTGTGTCTTGGTGTGAGCTTGCAGGCGCCTCAGATTGAAGAGACTAATTTTTCTACTCTACTACTAAATAGACGTTCATATCGGATCCACATTGGTCTCCGATACCTGTGGTAACCTATCTTCCATGTGGTATGAGACAAAAACTATAATGGTGCAAGCAGGCACAAGGGACTCTGAAACGTGTGGCTGCTTCCCCTACCACACTCTCCCACATGTGTACATATTACACACCCAGGAGCATTCACATAAACTCCTGATTCCCTATACCAACATGGGTGTGGCTCTCTACAGTATTACAGCTCAACTTGTGTGTAGTGCACACCTTACCCACGACTCCTCCAGTGATGTCCACAGTAGTGATCTGGCATAGAGCAATGTCCAGAATTTGCACCAAATGGGAGAGAAATGTGGCATGCACTTATGTTTTATACTGTTCTGAGCTGGGTGTCTGGCCAATATTGAGACTGTCATTTAAATGAGCCAACAGTAAAATGTGGACTAATGGGTGGCTGGAGTCCAACCTTGATTGCCAGGTGATGTGACTTCAGAATAACTTTCAGACAGGGAGGTCGTGTGACCATCCATGATGTTCCAGACAGACAGGGAGGTCCTGTGTTCCTCCACAATCCACATATAACGTGAAGGCTCTAACTTCAATCCATTATGGAGGGAATGCTGCACTGTTGAAGGAACTGACTTTCTGAGAAGTTATCTGTGAAGAATTCTGTCTTTAAAAAAAAACAATAAATTTTTTCCAAGTTCCTGGAAACACATATTCCTCTACCACAGTGGTTCCCAACCTTTTTCTTTCCACTCACATACCACTTTAAGTATTCCTTATGTCATAAGTGCTCTGTGATTAGTAAGAGATTGCTTAAGGTGGTTATTGGGTGGACAGAAAAAGGTTGAAAACCACTGTTTTAATCGTACCTAATTGACTCATGTGCATGGTTTCATAACTTCAAAGGAAATGGTGGCCATGACAATTTTTATTTCAGTAACAATTGGGATAAGAGCAGTGATTCTCAACTGTCCCTTCCCACTCACAAACCACCTTAAGCAATCCTTTACTAATCACAGAGCACTGATGGCATAGGGATTACTTAAAGTGGTATGTGAGTGGAAAGAAAAAGGTTGGGAACCACTGCTCTACCAGCATTACTAAACGAGATATTTGTTCATTATATTTTGCTTTTTTGGAATCTTGTACAGATTTCCATCATGTATTTCACATGCAAAGATGATTTTGGTTTGTGACTATTTCAACGCAACTGTAACTTTTAATTGCCATTTTGGATTGAGTACCCATTTGTAAGGGTAATATATATTGGCTAATCCTAATTGTCCTAAATTTAAACAGGACATAATGTCCCTCAGCCATTGAGCATGAGTGGGCAGGGCAGCATCCTTCCATCTAAACCAGGGTTGGTAAAGTGGTTTATATTGATCCCCTGGGGGTTCAATGGGACTATCCAGGGGTGTCAATAAATGTCTAGGCTATAAAAAATGCATCATTGGTAATATTTATTTATTTATTTTCCATGCTTGGGGGTCGATGAGAGATCAAGGATTCCACGAAGAGGTCGATGGTTTAAAAAGTTTGCCGACCCCTGGTCTAAATAATATCACACATCTGGCCAAAAAAGATGTAAAAGATAGAGCATGACATTTAATTGGAGTTAAAAGAGTATCATCCTCTTCAGTTATACCAAAAAGAGCAATAAAAGGATTGGGCTCCAAATTTACATTTAGAATTTAAGATAAAATTTGAAAGACCTCCCTCCAGTATTTTTCAAGGCTAGGGTACGTCTCGAACATATGAATTAAAGAAGCCTCTCCTCTCTTAAATTTATCACATCAAGAATTTACATCTGAATAGATATGAGAATTTAACTTTAGACATATGGTCCCTCTGTATTGTAAGAAGCAATGACGGGCACATAAGGATGTAGTATTAACCTGTTTAAGAATTAGATCCCAAACTTCATCCGTTAAAGAGAGGTTTAAATCCTGTTCCCAGGCATTTTTAAATTTTAACTAGAGGGGCATGTCTCAAACCCACTAATGTATCATAATGAATATTAAGCATATGTGAGAATGATTTAGCCTAAATAATACCTCAGCAATGTTTGCATCAAGTACACAAGGAAAATCAAGTATCTGAGATTTAAGAAAATATTTGATTTGCAGATAACTGGGAAAAAAAAGAGTATTTGGTAAATTGAACTTTCCAGAAAGCTGTTCAAATGACACAAAATTTTTTATCAATAAAATGATCTTTGAAACATTAAATACCTAATCTAAACCATTTATGAAAAACAAGATTTTGCAGAGTATGTACTCAGAAAATAAATTTGAACCTTTCTGCCTATTTCTCACAAGTCCATGGCACCCTTACCTCACGCCAATCTCTTTTTTATGCTATCATAAGAAAACCCACTCACCTTGCATATCTAGTGGAAAATGTCGTATTTACAAAAAGAATTGAGCATATTCTGGAGTTTTATCTGATCTAGATTTTCAGATTTCTTCCTGTTCAAACCCAGTACAATTCTCACCCCTCCCTTTCTCTGAACCCCTCTCTGGCACCCCCTAATCCAATCTTAACATAATTCGTTTTATGTTAGTTTATCACTTGGTGAGTGTGGTATATATAACATTGACTGTGAAATATAATTGTTGCTGTAAAACTATTATTTGTGTCATGTAATTAACTACTCTTTGAGTAACAACATTGATAGCAAGTTCCAAAGAGTCTGTGTGAAGAGCTTGAATGTAGAGGTCACATCTTGTTTTGAGCTCCATGTAGTTGTGTATTTATCTGTGCCTTCTGCAAATGGACAGTCAGATGTTAAAACCCACACACAGGGGGTCCTGCACTATGGATTTTGACTAATATTCATGGTTTGAAATGAAAACACAAATTTATAATCTAAGGCAAAGACTGATGTTGTAAGTGAACTGCAATTCTTTGCATTAATCTTCTGATTTCAAAGTAACTCTCAAAGCTATAATGTCCAATAAAAAAGTTTGAAGTTCAATTTTGATTACAGCATGGTACAATTTGAATAATCTGACATTAATCAATTATAAATTTTCCATTTCTAAAGTGAATGGCAGCCAAAAAAATCCAAGACGCTATAAAAATAACATTTGAGTTTTATTAAAAATGTGTCTCTTTGTGCATTCAGCCTGATCTGTATTTATCTCTCTGGAATTTATTGATGGAACAGAAGTGGGGTTATTGATGAAAGTCATCAGTTGTTTGGCTGATATCAAGATTGGTGAGTACTAATGAAGACCAGAAATGATTTTCCATCTATAACATGACAGTAGCTGTTAATGATATTTCAATGTAGAGCAACTTTACTACACAATGCATTGGCACAGATCAGGTGTGCCCACACAGAAAAGTAACAGGAGCTAACCAACTAAATTTAAAAAAAAATCCCAGCACATTCAGATAAACTTCCTCTGCCCTTCAAGATTTTTAAAATTAATTCACGAATATCACTGACAAACTAACATTTATTCTCTAATTAGCCCTGATTACAATGGCTTACTATATAATTTTCAATGTTTAGCACCTTTAATATGAAATGGCAGAGCAGACTCAATGGACCGACTGGCCTACTTCTGTTCCCATGTCTATGTGGTAAGTTGCCATAAGGCACTTAAGTGGATCATTATCAGAATAAATTCAGGTCAAAACACAGAAATGCTGGAGGAACTCAGCTGCTCTTGCAGCATCCATAGGAGGTAAAGATATATTACTGAGATTTCAAGCCTGAACTTTTAGAAAGCCCGAAATGTCAGTAATATATCTTTATCTCCTATGGATGCTGCGAGACTGAATGAGTTCTTTCAGCAGTTCTGTGTTTTGATTACGATCACAGCATCTGCAGACTTCATGTTTCTCTTCAAAATAAATTCAGGAACCAGCCTGAAGAAATCAGAACCTAGTGGTCAGAAGGAAATATTGCAAGGAGGAATGAATGCATTAGAAACATTGAAAACTTGTCCAGAGATTGGGAGGTAAATGAAGGGATGAGAGATCATATCTGGGAGGATATTTTTAAAGGATCAACAACTCACACTGATCTATCACTTTCATCAGGGAAATATTGATCATTCATTCCCAGACTAGAAAATGTTTACACAATGCAACTTTTGTACAAAATTAGATGCCCACTGTATTTTTATCTCTGCAAACTGAAGTCTCTGCTTGAAACATTTCTGCAGGTTGAAAGGACTCACAATGAATATAAAACAACTAAAATTGAGTGGGACTGAGGAGGTAATAGAATTCGCTTGGTAATATTTACCGTATGAAGAATGGTGTTAATGATGTTGAATTTTCACATTGTTTTTAGTCATTTATTATTTACGAATGGCAATATTGAAATGGAATTATTTTGCAAGGGATTCCAATTTAATGTTTTAGTTTGTTTAATTTTGTCTCATTGTTCTTGAAGTAAAATTAACTTAATTAAATTAACAGTTTGTCATTCTGAGTTAACATTTTTTCATTATTTATTTTCACATAATTGGATTTCATCAATTCCATCCCTAAAGCTTTATATTAAAGTGATTGCCCAGGGATGTTGATTGCACCTTTAGTTGAATAGTCAGACATTGCTTTGCAGCTATATTTGTACTGTAGGCATGTAAAGCACTGCATATTTATTATTTTAATCAAAATAATAGAGGACACAATTAGTTTTTAGTTTGGGTATAATGATGCAACAAGATTTTTTTAAATGTCAAAAGAAAAAAGCAGAATTGAGAAGGAGAAGCAGAGAGGAGATGACCCTACAGGGCAGTGGACCAGTGATGGGCTCAGTGGCTAAGGGACCTTAACTGGAAGAAGGCCATAGCAGAAGGTCAGTTCAGCAGCTGAGTGACCTACACAGGCTGCGGGTGTTGTCGACTTGCCGTCAGGGGTCCTGTGTAGGCTCTGGGCTGTTGGAAACTGGCTCATGAGAACCAGGTATCAGCCGGGATTCGAGAGGGTGCCATGGGCAGGAGGAGTTCCTGAAGGGTCTCGGATGCTGAGAGCTTCCTGATCGAGTCGGAGGTTTTGATCTGGAGCTCGGGTTGCTGATAAATCAAGTGGGATTCTATGCAGCTACAGGAGAACTGGAGGTGTATCCATGGTCACCTCTTGTAGGTGACACTTCCCAGCTTCTAATATTTCTCAATTTCAAAACACGTCACCTTCCAAGAGAAGTAAGCCTTGGTATTCCGAATTGTATCTTTTTCATCCAAATAAATCAAACCATAATTGCTGCTGTAAATAGCTTTAATTTTTCATTGATAAAAGCAAATAAACATTTTCATAGCTTCGCACTTCATAACAATGAGTAAAACAATGCATATTGTAAATGATAATATTTAACTTCAAACAAATATAAACAAATTAAAATGATAATAAATGATTATTCCAAGAATGAAAAGAGAACTTCCGGTCCCCTTGGATATTACGATATATGATGCCATAGTATCTATGGTAATTTGAAAAAAAAACCCTAAAAGAAAGTCATAAAACATAAATCATAAACACAAGGTTTTAACCTCTACACCTCTGAAGGGACTCTCTTTTTCTTCTCTCTTACTGTAAGGGGACACCAGGCAATATTAATGATAACTCTTTGTCTGCCTTACAGCAGGCAAAAGCCATTGTACAGTATACCTTGGATAAATCAGATGATTTGCGGCCTGCTGATGCCGAGATCAAGGGGATTTAAGCCTGGGACCCAGATCTCTGAGAAACCCATCTCTGGAGGAATCTAGAGACAAAGACAGTTACACACAACTACGATAAGGAGTGCAAGCCATTACAGCCTATAAAGAGAAGGCAAACACCATAGATGGCTGTGATGCTTCACTATCTGATGAGCTGAACATCTTCTATGCCCAATTTGAGAAGGAGAACCTGACAAGTGCCTCCAAGAATCCCTGCAAAGTCTGAGGGCCCTATAATTTACTCTGAGGCTGATGTCAGAACATCATTCATGAAGGTGAACCCTCACAATATGACAGGTCCTGATGGGGTACCTGGCAGGGCACTGAAAACCTGTGCCTACTAACTAGCCAGAGTGTTCACAGACATTTTCAACCTCTCATTGCTGCAGTCACTGCTGCTTCAAAAGGTCATCAATCATTCTGGTGCCCAAGAAAAGCAGTTCGCCCAGTAGCACTAACAACTACTGTTATGAAATGCTTTGAGAGGTTGGTCATGACCAGAATTAACATGTACTTAAGCAGACGTTTGGACCCACTGCAATTCGCCCATCGTCACAATCGCTCCACAGCAGATGCAATATCGCTGCTCTCCACTTAGCTCTGGATCACTTCGAAATCAGCAACATACATATGGCTGCTCTTCATAAACTACATCTCAGCGTTCAACACTATTATTCCTTCAGTGCTGTTAAGAAGCTCCAATCCCTGAGTCTCTGCAACCCACTCTGCAACTGGATACTGACTTCCTCATTGTAAGACCATAATACGAATTGGAAACAATGTCTCCTTCTCACTGCCTATCAGCACAGGTGAGCCTTGAGAATGCAGGCTTAGCCCACTCCTCTACTCACTATACACTAGGGGTGCAGAGCTGCTGGAGCTCACTGGTGTGCTCCTCTGGCTCCTCTGTATAAAAACACAAAATAAACAAGTGAGGAATTTTAGCTAATTGGGAATATGCCGACAAAGCTATATTTGTCAACCGAATCACAAACGGCAATGAGGAAGCATACAGGAGATAGATCAGCTCGTGTGGTGGCACACCAACAACCTTGCATTCAACATTAGCAAAACCAAGGAGATGATTGTGGACCTCAGAAGGAAGTCAAGGGATCACAAACCAGTCCTCAGTGAGGGCTCAGTAGTGGAAAGGGCCAAGAACTTCAAATTCCTGGGAGTTAACATCTCTAAGAATCTGTGCTGGAGCCTCCGTGTTGATGCAATCATGAAGAAGGCTTGCCAGCGAATATGCGTGGCGAGGTGTTTGAGGAGATTCAGTATGTCACTGAAGACTTGGAAACTTTTACAGGTGTACCATGGAGAGCACTCTGGCTGATTGCATCACTGTCTGGTGCGGAGGTGCCAACACTCAGGCCAAGAAGAATCTGCAGAGGATTGTCATCTCGGCCTGCGACATCATGGCCCCCAGACTTCACTCCATCGAGGCGGAGTCTTAAGAAAACAGCCTCTATCCTCAAGGACCCATCTGCTACCATCGGGGTGGGGGGAGTACAGGAGGCTTAAGACATGCACTCAGCAGCAGGAGGGCCGCTGCTGCTTCCCCCTCTGCCATCAGATTCCTGAATGTTCAAAGAAACTGTCTCACTTTGACTTTTCCTGCGCTAGTTTTTATAAGGTGGCTTATCTGAATGTTGGCTCTGTGATGCAGCAAAACAATGAATTTCGTACCTTATGACAATAAATTCTGATTCTGTGCATCAAGTAGGTTAGATTTTCACGTGTCCATAAAAGGGACCTTGATGTGTGATTACTTTCCAAGTTAGTGTGTGTGATGCTGTGGAGAGCGGGAGCTGCAAGCCTTTCTGTAGTCATATTTATATAATTTTGAAGGCGAAGCCTGGAAACGTTTCTCTTTCTCCTCGGTTCTGATGTTTGATGTGAGATTTTCTTCAGGTGGTTCTCAGTGGGCTGAAGGGTTATCGTGCGTCTCAGTTCGGCCGCTTCATCTTCCTTCGTTCCCCCCTTCTCCTTCGGTCCCGGCAGCGTCCGAGTCTTGGGTCACCGTGGGCAACGGCGTCCCCGCTGCCATGCGACTGCCTGTCCAATGGGCTTCCGTATAACTCAGAGGTGCGCAGTAAGGGAGCGGGCGATTGGTGTCCGTGGGGGAGGGGCGTGAAGGAGGTCAGCATGGCTGGAAAGGTGGACCCGGAGCTGGAGCGGTTCCTGCAGCAGGTGGATGAGATCAGTAAGTTTTTTTGGGGGGCGGGCGCAATGTCCCATCTCGGTGGAAAGGGTAGACCTCACAAATCCTCTGAGGTAAAGCTGCAAACCTGAAGTTCCATAGTTTATGAGGGGTGGGGGGGCAATGTCCCATCTCAGTGGAAAGGGTAGACCTCACAAATCCTCTGTGGTAAAGCTGCAAACCTGATTTCCATCGTTTATGGGAGGGTGGGGGGGCAATGTCCCATCTTGATGGAAAGGGTAGACCTCACAAATCCTCTGTGGTAAAGCTGCAAACCTGAAGTTCCATCGTTTATGGGGGGTGGGGGGGCAATGTCCCATCTCGGTGGAAAGGGTTGACCTCACAAATCCTCTGAGGTAAAGCTGCAAACCTGAAGTTCCATCGTTTATGGGGGGTGGGGGGCGGTGGTTGTGGATGTTAATGTGATGCAGATTATATTGAGGTACATCTCTAATTTGTTATAAAGGGGGTGCACACCTCATTTTATGGGGTGAAAACCTTGTTTTACAGAGTTTATATAGAGGGGTGCAGTTTTTGATAACTATATCTTCCATGTGAAATGGTTTCATTCAATGAGAAACCACAGTAGAGAAAATATAAGGAGCTGGAAGATTTACAAACTGTTGATTCAATTGTGAGCTGTTTGGCAAGAGAGAAAAGTGCATTTTCATGTGTTTAAAGAAAAAAAAGTAGATGTCTTATGTTTCAATCAGCATCGAATACAAATAAGTTGCTTTATGCTCAATTTTTCTCTAATTTGTTCTTTACATTTAGCTGATCTGGTAGAAGGAATTAAATCTGACGACCCTGCCATACGAGACCAAGCTTTTCTGAAAGCAGATGAGAAGTTGATGAAATGCTCCGAAGAATCTGAGATGGTTGAAGGATGCAGAGTAAAAATTAACCGGACAGTGATTAACAAAAACCCTTCTTCCACTGCACCCCCACCTCAGTGCCCTAATCTGCCAGGAAAATATGTGAGTTTTCAGTTAATTTGGTCAATGTCTATATAATTGTCATACAAATGCAATGCCAGAGACACTAAAATTCTCACTTGCTGCAGCCAAATGGGAACGTAAGATACATCAGCTGCAATAGTAAACATTTAACATCCATTGAGGACATCTACATGAAGTCCTGCCTTAAAAGGTAGCTAATATCAAAAATAGCCCTTATCACCCAAGACTCAACCTCTTCTCACTGCCATCTGTAGGAAAAAAGTACAGAAGTGTGAACACCAGCCTCTTGAACAGCTTTTTTTCCAGTGGCTATCAGGGTCTTGAATCTCTCACTGCTTTCTTCATCAGAAACTACCACTCCGACACCACAAATTGACCTGTCAGTTTTAGTGAAACACCACTTTTTTCTTACGTGACTGAAATTGTAAATATTTATTATCTTGTGGCGGCACACTTGCTCAGAGCGAATCGGCTCAACTTGTAATGCCATGTGACAGGGCAGCCCTGGGAAAATGGCGCTGTCAGGGGTTTCTTCCTCAATCAAACTTCCTGGGCGGCACGCGCCCCAGGCAGCGTGGTGAGGTCATCACACATGTGGTAATCGAACCAATGCTGCCCTTAAAGGGGGCAGGCACCAGATTCAAATAAAAACAGTCGTTAATGACCCTCAAAGTGGTGGCTGTGCTTCTTACACTGCTCACACTGCCACAGTGATGACCCCAACGAGCTCAGACACTTTTCTAGACTCAAGTAACATGGATTCGGGAGAGATTAACGCTGTCTCCATCAAGCTTCCCCCCATTTTGGAGCCACCGACCGAGAACGTGGTTCAGGTAAGCAGAAGCGCAATTCCAGCTTCGCAACATCTCCGCAGATGCCACGATGTTTTACCACATTGTGACCGCACTGCCGTACTGGACCAAGACACGGCAGCAAGGGTGGACGACCTCATCCACCACCACCCGGCTGTGGGCAAGTACACTGCCCTCAAGGATCTGCTGCTGAGAACTTTCAGGCTCACTCCCCAGCAATGGACTTCCAGGCAGCTGCACCTGGATGGGCTTGGGGACCGTAGTCCCTTGGTGCTGATGGATGAGATGCTGGCCCTGGTGGAAGATCACAAGCCGTGTTTTCTCTTTTGCCAGATATTCCTGGAGCAGATGTCAGAGGACATCTGACTGCACCTTACGGATAAGGACTTCTCAGACCCGCGCGTATGCCCTCTGGTGAACGAAGAGGGAGAACGAGGCATTCCTCAACAAGGTAACACGACCGGGACCCAGCTCCCCTCAGGCAACCCCCAAGACCAAGCCGGAGGAGACCCAGTCAACCGAATGTTTCTACCACCAGCACTGGGGAGTGCAAGTCCATAAGTGCCAGCAGCCCTGCAGGCCAGCTGCTGTTGATGGCTGCAATGGCTGGCCACGTGAACAGCCTCCTTCATGTTACAGATGGATCCACTGGCCGCTGCTTCTTGGTGGACACAGGCTGAGTTGAGCATCCTTCCCCCCCCCCAACGCCCTTAGAGACTCACACCTGATCTCACTGTCCAACCCTGCGGGCGGCCAACGGCTCCACCATCTGGACCTATGGCACCCACAGGGCATAGATCCAGATCAGAAGGGAGAAATTCCACTGGAGGTTCATCCTGGTCTCGGTGGGCACCGTGCTGTTGGGGGCCGACTTCCTGAGGGCTCACGGTCTCCTGGTTGACATGAAGGGCAAGAGGCTGATCAATGCCTGCACGTACCACTGCATATGGTTGGACACAGCAGACGCCTGCAGGCTCGAAATCGCCGCTGTAGTCGCTGCTAGGGACGAGTTCTCCGACATCGTCCATGAGTTTCCTGCCATCTCGGAGCCGCGCTTCAACGCTGCCCTGCCCCAGCATGGGGTCTTCCACCACATCCCCCCACTGCACACTTGGCCCAGATGGCTGCCGCCCGAAAAACTCCAGCAGGCAAAAGATGAGTTCTCCAGGCTTCAGGAGCTGGGAATAGTCCAGCGCTCAGTCAGCGCCTGGGTATAGCCACTCCACATGGTCCTGAAATTGTCTGGGGCTGGAGACCCTGCGGGGAATACCATCAGTTGAATGATGAAACCACCAACAGGTACCTGGTGCCCCACATACAGGACTTCTCTGCCAACCTGCACGGTGCACGGGTTTTCTCCAAAGTGGACCTCATGCGAAGATTCCATCAGATCCTGGCGCATCCAGACGACGTGGATAAGATGGCCATCATCACCCCCTTCAGCCTCTTTGAGTTCCTCCGCATGCCCTTCGGTTTAAAGTACGCTGCCCAAACATTCCAGCATCTCGTGGAGGTGGTGGGAAAGTACTTGGACTTTGTGTTCATCTACTTGGATGATATACTGATTGCCAGTCACAACCGCGAAGAGCACAAAGCCCACCTCCACACCCTCTTTGCCCAGCTGGCGGATTTCAGCCTCAAGGTCAAAGTGGCCAAATGCCAGTTCAGCAGAGAGTCCCTCCAATTCTTGGGGCACACGATTTTGGCAGCTGGGGCCACCCTAGCACCGGAGAAGGTGGCAGCCGTCCAACACTTCCCCAAACCCTCCACCCTGAAAGGCCTGCAGGAGTTTGTAGGAATGGTGAACTTTTGCCATCGGTTCATCCCCAGGACCACTTGCACCATGCGCCCATTGTTCACGCTCATGGCCACCAAAGAAAAATTCCTGGCCAAAGAGGTGGACAACGCAATCATGGCAACAAAGGAGGCTCTGGCCAGCACAACGCTGCTAGTACATCCATGACCAGAGGCACATACGGCACTCTCCGTGGGCGCCTCAGCTACAGCATTTGGGGGAGGGGGTCCTGGGACAGTAGCTCGATGGACAATGGCACCCACTGGCCTTTTTCAGCAAACAGCTGCGCCCGCCGGAGCTCAAATATAGCACCTTTGACCAGGAGCTCTTGGAGCTGTCCCTGGCCATCTGCCATTTTCGCTACTTTCTGGCGGGCAGGCCATTCACAATTTTCACAAGCCCTTCACCCAGGCACTGGCGATGGCCAAGGACGCGTGGTCTGCCAGACAACAGCGCTACCTCTCGTAGGTGTCAGAGTTCACTAATGACATCTGGCACAGGGCCGGCAAGGACAAAGTGGTGGCGGAAGCACTCTCATGTCCAGTCATCAACACTCTCGTCCCCAACCTGGACTACGCTCAACTGGCTCAGGTCCAGAGAAACGATGCGGAGACAAAAGCCCTACAGACCACCATCTGAGGCCTTGAACTCAAAGATGTCCAAGTGCCCAACAGCCCAGACACACTGCTCTGCGACGTTTTAACAGGTACGCCACACCAGTAATCCCACCAAACTGGAGAGCGAAAGTCTTCAGCATGATCCACGACCTAACTCAACTGGTGGTGAAGACGACCGTGTGGATGGTCGCGGACCAGTTTGTATGGCACAGACTAAAGAATGAGATGGCGGAGCTGGCCAGGAACTGCACCAGGTGCCAGAGCTCCAAAGTCCACCAACACATGCAGGCCCTCAACCAACATTTTGACTCGGCAGCTCGCAGGTTCCATCACATCCACGTCGATGTCGTTGGACCCTTGCTGGTATCCAGGGAGGCACGTTACCTTTTCAGGGTGTTGGACCGCGCTACGAGATGGCCTGAGGCTATTCCGATCAAGGAGGCCTCTGCAGAGACATGCGCCAGGGCTCTGTCAGCCAGTGGATCGCCTGATTTGGAGCCCCGGCACACATCACCAGCGACAGGGATGTACAGATCATGTCCTCCCTGTGGATGCAGATGGCGAAAATCCTGGGGGTCAAGCTCCACCACAACACGGCATACTACCCACAGTCCAACGGGCTGGTGGAGAGGTTCCACAGGCACCTGAAGGCATCACTCATGGCCAGACTCACCGGCCCTGACTGGGCGGACGAACTACCTTGGGTCCTCCTCAGGATCAGGACGGCACCCAAGGAGGACCTACAAACCTCGTCAGCGGAGATGGTATACGGCGCACCACTCTCCCTGCCTGGTGAGTTCTTTGGCCCTGAACCTGATACCTCGACTACAGACGCAAACTTGCTGACGGAGCTCAGCAGGAGACCAGCCTCCCTGACTCCCTCCACCTACACGGCACCCGGCCAGTTCACCTCCCCAAGGAGCTTGACTCTGCCCAGTTCGTTTTCATGCAGAAGGGACTGCAGGGGGCACCGCTGCAGCACCCATAAGAGGGGCTGAACAAAGTCTTGCACCGGTTCGGCGAAACCTCCCTGGATGTTGGGGGGAGTGAGGAACTGTTTACAGTGGACTCCCTGAAGGGGGCCCAGCTGGACTTATCACAGCCGATGCAGATGGCCAGGCCCAAGCGAAGGGACGCGCAGCCAGTTCTGGGGAGGGGGTTGTGTGGCGGCACACTCGCTCAGGGCGAGTGTGGTGATCTCATCACATACGTGGTGACTGAACCAACGCTGCCCTTAAAGGGGCACGCGCCAGATTCAAATAAATACAGTCGTTAACAACCCTCAATGTGGTGGCTGTGCTTCTTACACTGTTCACACTGCCACAATCTATCATATTTATTGAAAAAGTAAAAGAAAGACAATTAATACGTGATTTTTGCTGATATGCTGCATTGTTCTGGTAGTTGAGGAGTCAAAGTTCACATTGATAGAGGCCAGGTGAGAATTGCAATTTTAAGTTTGCCGTAAACTTTATTTTTTTTAAATTTGATGCAAGAGGGGTAAGATTTTGAAATCTTGCAGCTCCATTTCCACATGTGAGAGTCTTAAATTTATCCAGACTTACTTAAGTAGAGGGAACACCGTGACAAATACAGTCACTGTGCTTTGGAATCCATCTCCATAATCTGATGCTCATTAGAGGTGAAGGAAGATTGGCATCTACATTTATTTCATTGAGGTTTCCTGAAGTGGAGAATAGAGTGATTTGCTGTCTTTTTGCAGGTTATTTTATTTCACTTTAATTGATTGGGCTTCTGCACCTTGGCAAGTTGATGCTGACTGGCAGGAACCACATATAGCTGCTCTGAGTGGTAATCTGGATAAACTACCATATTTAGTTTAGATGTGAAAAGTTTTCAGCTAATAGACTGAGAGTATGGTGAAGCAGAGAATCTTATTGGAGATCAATATTCTTATTAAGCAGAATATTATTTGAAACCTCAGGGTGCTTATCTGTTGGTGACAGGTGACTTTCAAACTCTTTCTCACAGGAAATGCAAGGAAACAGGGAAATGAGCCAAGGTAAGCTGTATTTTTTATATAAAAGAGTTAAAATCTGACAAGGTTTTAAGGTAATTTTTTTCATTGAAGTGTGGAGAAAAGTAAAGTTGTCTCTTCCAAAGTAATTTAGTATATTAGAAATTAAATTTTAAATTTAAAAAAAATGTAGCCATGCAGTATGGTAACAGGCCTTTTCAGCCCTGGGGAAAACCTATGCAGACACGGGGAGAATGTACAAACTCCTTAGAGATGGTGCTGGTTTCTGCTAACTGCTATGTTGACCATGCTACAGTTTGATTGCTATGTGGGATCTGATTTTTGTTCAAAATTTTGATTATAATTTGTTGCAATGTTGTTAAATGCATTGTTCTATATATAGTGTGGTACCATATGCTTTGCTTATTGAAACTGTTCCTAATTCAACAGTGAGGAAGCAATTGTTCTTAACTGTGGAATAGCTACCCAAGGAAATAGTGTCTTTTGAGTTGGGTAATGAGGCGCATTGTTGAACATTATCTACCCTAGGGATATCTGATTTTGGCACTGTGCCCAATTGGAAAATGTTCATTCTCTTCCAGTAATACCTTCCACTTCACTTACAATTTGTCAAACAATCTTGAATCGGCTTCAAGGATTTTAATTGCTGAATATACTTTTGTGCGCATTTTATAGAGAATTTCTTAAGAATTCTTGAGCGAGATGCAGAAGAGAGAGTAAAAAGAAGAAAAGAAAATTTAAAGTTTGCCAGTGGTAAGCAACTTATCCATAAATCTTCTTGTGCCTGCTGTTTACTCAATTAAATCCTGATTAAGGCCACATGTGAATTGCAGAATAAACTTAAAAAAAAATTGTGGGGTGCAGACAATAAGAAAAATGTTATTAACTTTTTACCAATAGTTCAAGTTTGACATTTAATTATAGCTAATGAAACAGCATTCTCCAGTGAACAGTGCAAACATACGTACAGTCAGATATAACATACATGCAGGCAAATCATGCATTTTCACAGTGCAAGTATACATATGTACGTATTAAAATAAATAGTACAGCATTAATAAATGGTAAAAATAAATATTAATAAATAGTATTAAAATTAATCTTATTCATAAATAGCATAATTTTCAAAAATCATCAGTTATTTTGGGGAACAAGGAATACTGCTCAAACTACACAAAGACATTGATGACTTAAAAACGTGTTACACATGCTAATAAAAATGGTGCTTTTTGAGAATCTGCAGCTGTCAGTCATCTTATTCAAGTGAAAACTGGAAAGTGAATGCGGCAGCACTCAACACCCATGATGCAGCAAGTGTGGAAACTGCTTACTTTCACTCCATGGGAGATGAGGCCTCAGCATTTGGCCAAGTCCATCCCTGGGAACCAGTCCTACAGATCCATTGACCTCCCCTCATCTGTGAGCAACTTGCTTTGCTTTTTAAAAAAAAAAATCATTTATAAATTTTAAAACCACAAAAAATTCACTTACTTACAATATTACAAATCCATTATAAAATCATGTGGAGTAACGTGTGCACTACTGCAAAATGTGGGAAGAATGACAGACACCCAAGAAGTCAAAGTCGAAGACTGGCTAATTATGCTGGAAACTTGCCTTATATTCTCTCCCTGCCACCGATGATAGGAGTGACGTCATGGCAGCGCTGGCCTCGGATTGGTCAGCGTTCCTGCTGTTGCTCATTGCTTCCCGCCATGCGGATTGTCACTTGGGAAGAAAGTTGTTGGCCCCCGTGGGGTCTGGCGCAGTCGCCACGTTCGTCTGCCATCTTGTGTACTGGGTCACGTCTCCATTAGCGGGCTACTACACACCCCTCCACCTCCAGAACTGGCAATTGGAATGCTGTCCACTGCTTTTGGTGGCCTACCTCTCCATCGCTTGGGCTACGTGAAGACTGGTTGGCTAATGTCCAGATGTGCTGGCTTGAGGTGGTTGATGGTGAAAGTCTCTTCCTTACTGCTGATATCCAGCACACATGTCAATCCATTGTGTCTGACTCGTACAGCCATTGCAGAGGTGTTTGGTGTGCCGCCTGCTGTACAAAAACATACACAGATCTCTCGGTTTTTGGGGACATAGGACTTGGCCTGTCTTTCTCTCAGTCTCATCAATGAGGTTATTGGGTCCTCTGGGTTCGTGGTGGCAGCCAAGAACTTCCCTAGTATAACCAAAGGTGCGCCATACACCATCTCGTCTGCTGAGACGAAATCTTTCAGTGTGGTGCAGATCCCCAGGAGGACTCAGGGTAGCTCGTAAGCAGCCATCAAAGCCGCCTTTAGGTGCCTGTGGAATCACTTTTCCAACCCATTGGCCTGAGGGTGATACGCCATGGTGTGGTGGAGATGGATTCCCAGCAAGTTGACCGGCGCCACCCAGAGTCCCAAAGTGAACTGTGCACCTCTATCAGAAGTTGTTTGCTCTGGAACTCCAAATCTTGACACTCAGGCATTAATCAGTGCCCTGATGCAGGTCTCAGTGGTTGTGTCGGTCCGCGGAACTGCTTCTGGCCACTTCGTCGATTGGTCAACCATGGTGAGGATGTATCTCGCCCTCTGGGAGACCGATAACAATCCTACTCTGTCGATGTGGACGTCGCTGAACCTATGTCGCGCTTACTTGAAAGTCTGGGGGGTCCCTTGATGTGTGTTTGCATTTCGGACAAGTGGCAGAGCATGCAGGTTTTGGCCCACTGCCATGCCAGATAAACATGGCCACCATTTTGACAGTAGTTGTAATGTTCACCGGTTCGAAGACCTGCCGTCTCCATGCAGGGATTGCTGGTGGAGATGTCGCAGAGGAGTGTCTGGTTACCAGGGCCGATAGCGATGTCCTCTAGCCTGAGCCCAGAAACTGCCGTCCTGTATGCCAGGATCTCAGGGTCTTCATGCTGTGCTTTGGCTAGGGCTGTATTAGCCTACTCCCTGCAAGAGGACCTGGACAGGCTCAATCGCAGGGCACCACAGTGTGTCATCCTCCACGTTGGTTTTCCCCAAAATGTATTGATTGTCCATGGTGAACTCAGACACATAAAAGAGGTGTCTCTGCTGCCTAGCTGACCACGGGTCCAACACTTTATGTAAGGCAAAGTTTAACTGTTTATTGTTCGTGAAGACCCTGAATTGTCCACCTTCCAAAAATTACCTGAAGTGCCTGATTGCCAGGTACAGTGCCAAAAGTTCACCGTCAAAGGCACTGTATTTGAATTCAGGGGGCTGGAGGTGTCTGCTAAAGAAGGCCAAGGGCTGCCATTGTTCTTTGATGTATTGCTCCAGTATGCCTCCTACCGCTGTGCTGGAGGTGTCTACAGTGAGAGCAGTTGGTCCCTTTGGCCTGGGGTGTATCAGAAGGGTGGCATTGGCCAGTGCATTCTTAGCCTTTTGGAACATATCTGAAGCCTCATTGTCTCAGGTAATGTCTTTATTTTTCCCCGCCATGAGTGCAGACAGGGGACACTGCTGATATGAAACATTGATAAAAATTAATCATACAGGCGTATTCTTACAGCCCCTTCAGTGAACGGGGCTTAATGAAGTGCCTAACAGCATCTACCTTTTCGGGCAGAGTTTAGCTCCGTACCTGTTAATTTGGTGCCCCAGGAAGTCAATTGTTTCCAGTCCAAACTGATATTTAGCAAGGTTTATAGTTAGTCCAAATTCCTTTAGCCGGGTGCATAGTTTCCTTAGATAGGCTGCGTACTCTATATGATTGCGGCTGGTGGTGACAATATCATCCAAATAGATGAACGCGAATGTGAGATCGTGGCCCACTGCATCCATCAGCCTCTGGAAGGTCTGGGCTTCATTTTCAAGTCCAAAGGGCATTCTCACCAACTCTGTCCAAAAGGTGGCTGTTTTAGGGATGGACTTGGATCTGATGATGGCTCCTGATGAGGTCGACTTTTGAAAATACCCATGCCTCCATAGGTTAGCAGTGAAGTCTTTTATATGGGGCAAGAGGTATCTGTTCAGTGTAGTGGCCTCATTGAGCCAGCGATAGTCACCACGTGGCCTCCACCCTCTTGCTGCTTTCCGTAACATGTGCAGGGGGGAGGCCCAGGGGCTATTGGAACACTACACTATCCCCAGCTCTTCCAATTAAAAAAAAACTTTAAGATTTTCAAAATACATAAAAAGATACAAAAAAAAATCAAAATAATCTAAAACATAAACCCATCCTACCCTCCCCACCCCCCCCCCCCCTCAGCATGCCCTGCAAGGGAAGCCAAAAAAAATACAACCACCGAATACAGAAATAAACTTTTTAGTATCTTAAGATATTTCTAAACCCATACATTTTAAATAAGGTGACCACATTTTAACAAAAAAAGTATAATTATCATACAAATTATATGTTATTTTTTCCATGTAAATACAGGATCTCAATTCATTGGGCCAATGAACTATATTTACTACTACATTATCTTTCCAAGTAATTGCAATACACTTCCACATACTGCCAGTGCTTGACGAACGAAAGCTATCTGAAACTTATCCAACCCCAAACCAGTCAACGAGACAACATAACCCAATAAAAAAAATTCTGGATCTAATGGTAATTTAATCTTAAATAATTTTTCAAAAAAATACTCTTAATTTTTTCCCAAAATGATTTGACCTTATCACAAAGCATAACTGAGTGTAAAAATGTTCCTGTATGCAGTCAACATCTAAAACATAAATCTGAATTACTAAATCCATATTTTTTTCAATTTCTCAGGGGTCAAATGCAACTGATGCAAAATATTATTAACCATACTATATCTTACATTAAGTAATTTAGTCACCCCATCTTGGCACGTAGTTTCCCAGTCTTCGTGAGGTATATCATAAGATAAATATCCTTCCCATTTATTTCTCGATTTATTTAAATTTAGTTTATCCATACTGTCCTGCAAAAAAGCATACATATCAGAACTCTTCCAATTTTTAAACTCCTCCTTGGCAAGGGTAAGCTTCTCAGTGGGGAAGGCGGTGCACCCTGGCGTAGAGTGGGGGGCCCTCGGTGAGAATGTGGTGTCATACCCTATGTTTCGGTTCGGCTATCAAAAATTGTGGCACTAAGATCGAAGGGAACAACTCCAGGATCCTCATGAATGCATTGTCAGACAATGTAACGGAGTCAAGGTAACTTTCCCTAGGGACAATGTTTGGAAGGTCCTGGTATGCACCAAACGCCACCCGTTAAGGTCCACCAGCAGGCAGTGGGCTCGCTGGAAGTCTGTTCCAAGGAGCAGTTGCATCACCACCTCAATCATGAATGTCCACATGAACCGGTTGCTGCTGAAGCGAAGAGGGATGGTGCGGGTGCCGAAAGTTCTTATGATGGTGCTGTTAGTTTCCCTCAGTGCCTGGCCCGGCTGCTGTTTTGGGTGTTATAGGCCAAGGGGATAAGGACACTTATTTTGGCACCAACTAGAAAATGCCTGCCGGACAGAGTCCCACACATGGAGGAAACTGTCATGTTGACCAACTGCTGCAGCAATTACGACAGTTGGCCATGGTATTGCCCTGAAATGCGGAGGGTGGGCAGTATCGGTGGGCCCCTGCACCCCCTTGTTGGTGATAATAGCAATACCATTGGGTCGAGGGGTCCAATTGCCTCTCTGTTTGCTGTGGCCTTGTTGCTTGTTGTGTGTGGGGTCAAGCGATCTGCTCCACCAAGGTGCCACTTTCCTTCTTCGCTCTCCAGAACATGTCCGCCCAGGCTGCGACTTTCCTGGGGTTGCTGAAGTTCTCATCAATGAGCAAGAGCCAGATATCACGCAGCTGCTCCAGGAGAATCCTCAGCGAGGATGACCGTCATCTCGCTCATGAGGGTAGATGGAGCCCTGTCCCCTAATCCATCCATATGCAATAATCGGGCAGCGCGCTCGTGCCATGAGACCCCAAGGGTGCAGGTTAATAGCACCTTGAGGGTGTCGTTTTTGCCTTTTTCTGGAGGCTGCTGCAGGAAATCGTCGACCCTTGCTGCTGGGTCCTGATCGAGCGAGCTCACCATGTAGTAGTAGCGTATTGCTTCAGTGATGATCTGTTGGAGGTGAAAGTGGGCTTCGGCCTGTTCGAACCAAGTGTTGCTGTGATGCCTAAAATCTTGGCAGCTTCAAGGGTGACAGTTGAATTTGTTGAGGTCACTAATGTAGTATACGCTACCACAAAGTGTCAGAAGAATGACAGACACTTAGGAAGTCAAATTGAAGACTGGTTTATTGCACTAGAAACTTGGTTATATTCTTTCCCTGCTGCTGATGACAGGAGTGATGTCACAACAGCACCAGCCTTGGATTGGTCAGTGTTTCCACCATTGCTCGTTGGTTCCCGCCGTGCAGGTTGTCACCTGGGATGAAGATCATTGGCCCCTGCATGGACTGCGTGGTTGCCATGTTCGTCGGCCATCTTGTATACTGGGTCGCGTCTCGGTTAGAGGGCCACTTCAGAGGTATATAAAAGAATAAGAAGAGAGAAAAAAGAAGAAAGGCTCCCTTAACCCAGCGTAATGTTCCTTTTTTTTTATAAAGGGAGGAAAGCAATGCCCATTAAAAGCATTTTTCAAGAGGTATATTGTGAAGTTCTTTTTTTAAGAGAGATGGAGGAAGGTAATTTTTGCATCATCCATTCAGATAGTGAATTCCAGTATAGATATTTTCTTTTCTGTTAAAAGGTTTTTCATTTTCAGATTTTTTTACATTTTTAATAATAATGTATTATTCTGCAGCATTAAAAGAAAAGGGGAATGCAGCATTTGAAAAGGAAGACTATGCTACTGCTGTGCAATACTACACAGAAGGCCTAGAAAAGCTTCGTGATTTTCAAACCCTCTACACTAACAGAGCACAGGTATGAACAATATAAGCATTAATCTACTGACTTTTTTTTATTGCAAACAGTTCACCAAAATAGATGTCAACAGATATCACATGCAGCTAACATAACTTGCTTCATTCTCGAGACCCAAGTCACATAAGGGCATCAAACGGTAGAAAATAAAACTGTACTTGTAACTGGTATTGTTTTTTTTTTCCAAATGTATGTATCTGCAGCCCAACAGGAGAGGGAAAGAAGATAATGTGACAAGAGTTCTTGGCTCACTGAGCAAATGGACTAATGTGGACATATTGAGGTGGCTGTTGAAAAGAATGGAAATACTCCCCGTTTTCAGCAGAAATTTAACCTTAAAGCAGAGATTTAACCTTAAAGCTGGGAAATGGCACAAAAAAAATAGAAATTTTAATATGTATAACAAAACTCGGGTTCAATATAACCATTTCTGGCAAGGCAACAAAAATGTCCACTTTATGTAAAGTCAAAGGTTATAGTGTTAATTACAGAGGAACTAGAGGTTAGAGAAATGTTTTCACTGCAGCATCATTATAGATTGGAGTTGGAGGGACTCAGTGAGTCGTGGAGAGACAATGTTTTGGGTCCAATCCTTTTTTAAGACTGGGGTAGTAAGCTTGCATCTCTATGTCTGTCATAGATTTGAAATTTTGGTGGGGTGGGGGGTAGAAAGATCTTGATATTTTTAAGGTAGATGTAGACTGCAGATTATTTGGAGAGTAAGAATTATTTCAAACAGAAAATGGACCCACTGTTACTTGGCTTTATTTTACTCCTCAAAAAACTTTGTTCTTGCATCCATTTAATTATTATTTTTTTGGGGGTTTTCTTGTTGATGTATTTAAGAGCTAATTCATTTGATGAAAATGTCTGCCTATCTTAACTACAGTTGATTTGCATAATTTCTGATTTGCTATGGATTTTTTTTTGACCACCAAACAATGTGCTGCTTCAATTTTTAGGCTTACAATAAGCTCGGAAAATACGAAGAAGCAATCACTGATTGTGAATGGGCCTTGAAGGTGAGGATAATTGCAAATGAGGATTTTAACTGTTTTATGTTTCTTGTGTTGATTAACCATTTCACCTTCAGCCATTACTGTAATTTTTAAAAAACATTTCTAGCTTTTGGTAAATGTACGTGGGACATGATATTCAGGATCTTTCCCTATTCAAGCCATGCGATTGTTAAAGGTTAACAGATACATCATCAGGAAGTATCTGTGGGGCGAAAAACTAAGCTTGTTGCCAACTGCTACAAAGAAACACACACTCGCAGTGTGGGAGGTTAAACTCTGAGATTTAATGAGGCTGGAAAGGCTCCTTTTATACAGTTGGAGTTCCCGCAGTTTGTGAATACCCTTCTTCCCCAGCCTATTATTGATCTGTTACCTGGGCAGCTTGGCCAGCACCATTGTAGGGCTGCTGGTTTGTACTGCTCCAGATTTCAACTGTGCTGCTTCGCTGTGTTAAAGGAAGTGTTACAGTGCATTATGCTGCTGTTTACTACCACGTGCTCCGTGTGATGTACCGGCTCAATCTCCATGGTGGTGGCCCACCACATGATTCCTCCGCCCCCAGAACCGGTGCTGCAGTTCATAGTGTCCTTGGATGCAGTCTCCAATGTCTTTGGTGGTCTGCCTCTGTGTTGAGGTGCTGGCATCTCCACTGGTTGTATTGGGTCCTTGTATGCCAGCTTGAGCCTGCCTGCGGTGAAGACCTCTGGTTTCCCACCGATGTCCAGTTCGAAGGTGGCCCCATTGTTCCGGATGACTTGGAAGGGGCCTTCGTAGGGCTTCTGTAGCGGTGGACTGTGTGGCCCTCTGTGCACGAACACATACTCACAGTCTTGGAATTCTTTAGGGATGTTGAACTTGGCTTGCCGGTGTCTGGAGGGTGGGAATCAGAACCAGGTTACTGACCTTTTCCCGCAGCCTGTCCAGGAAGGTGGTTGTATCCTCCTGTTGACCTCTGGCCGATGGGACAAAATCCCTGGGGACAATGAGTGGAGTTCCATAGATGAGCTTGGCAGAGGATGTGTGGAGGTCTTCCTTCGGGGCTGTAAGAATCCCCAGCAGGGCCCATGGCAGTTCATCCACCCAGTTAGGGCCTTTTAGTTTGATCATAAGGGTGGCCTTGAGGTGCCTATGGAAGTGCTCAACCAGCCCATTAGACTGGGGGTGGTATGCTGTGGTGTGGTGTAGCTGAGTGCCCCACAGGTTGGCAACGTCAGTCCACAGGCTGGAGGTAAATTGTGGGCCTCTGTTGGTGGTTATGTGGCATGGTAGCCTAAACCTTGCTACCTAGGATGAGACGAGTGTCTTGGTGCAGGACCTGGTGGATGTGTCGTCCAGGGGGATTGCTTCTGGCCACCAGATGAGACGGTTGACCACAGTGAACAGATAGCGAAAACCCTGTGCGACTGGTAAGGGTCCCACTATGTCCACGAGAATGTGGATCAAAAGGCTGTGGGGGGACCTTGGTGTGCTGCTGTACATTACAGTTGGCACTGCGTTCACGTCTTGGCCCACCTGCTGATTTTGTTTCCATAACCCATACCACACATACTTGCTGGCCATGAACTGGACCGTGGTCCTGAATGATGGATGTGCCAGCCAGTGGATGGAGTCGAAAACTCATTCCCTCCATGCAGTTGAGACGATAGGTCGAACCTGACGGTGGCCAGGTCGCACAGGAGGGTAGTGTTACCTCTGCCGACTGGGATGTCCTGAAGCTGCAGCCCTGTGACTGCGGTCCTATACTGAGGTATCTCATCGTCCTGCTGCTGTGACTCAACTAGTGCCATGAAGTGCAGTCTGTTGGCCAGAGAGTGGATGCTCTGTCTTGACAAGGCGTTAGCGACCACTTTGTCTTTTCCTGAGATGTGCCTCACATCGGTGGTGTACTTTGAGACGTAAGACAAGTGTTCTGCTGGTGGTCTGACCAGGGGTTGGAGATCTTGGCAGGGAAAACATCAGTAGCTTGTGGTCCGTGAAAACCCTTCCCTCTAGGATGTATCGGAAGTGGTGGATGGCTAAGTACAGTGCCAGTAGCTCTCTGTCAAAAGCACTGTACTTTAGCTCAGGAGGCCACAGATTTTTTCCTGAAGAAAGCTAGTGGACTCCTGCTCCAGAACTCCATCAATCGCCATTCATGAGGCATTGCCCGTGAGAGCTGTGGGTGCATCTGACCTGGGGTGGCCCAGGAGTACAACATTAGCCAGGGCTTCCTTTGCTTCCACAAACACTCATGTGGAGTCATCGTCCCAGGCCAAGTCCTTCGCCTTGCTGATCATCAGATGAAGAGTGGGCACATAGTTCAAGCTGCTGCGGGGATGAATCTGTTTGACCTTCCCTACGAACTCCTGCAGTTCTTTGGTCATACTGGGCCTTGGGAAGTTTTTAATAATCCTGTGGCCCAGGAAGTCAATCGTGCTGAGCCTGAACTGGCATTTAGCCAGATTGATAGTGAGGCCGAACTCACAAAGGTGACTGTAGAGGCTTCGGAGGTGTGGTAGATGTTCCTGCCAGGTTCTGCTCGCCGCCAGGGTATCATCTAAGTAGATGGGGGTGCTGTCCACGTCTCGGCCCACCGTGTCCATCCTGTGCCGCGTTCTTGATCCCGAATGGCCTGAATGATGTGATGATGGCCGTCTTGGGGATGTCGTCAGGGTGCATCGCGATTTGGTGGTACCCTCGCACCAAATCCACTTTGGAGAAAATCATCGCTCGTGCAGGTTTGCCGCAAAGTCCTGTATATGCGGCAAGGGGCAATGATCTGAAATGGTGGCCTCATTAAGCTGACAATAGTTGCCGCACGATTTCCAGCCCCCAGATGCTTTAGATAGCATGAGCAGGGGAGAAGCCCATTGACGGTCCGACCACCGAACGATGCATACTCCTCAAACTTGCGGAACTCCTCCTTGGCCAGTTGGAGCTTCTCCAGGGAAGTCATCTCACCCTTGCATCAAGAGGTGGAAACTTGGTAAGGATGTGACGCCTGATGCCTTGTCGGGGCATCTCCACCATGAACTGAGAGAAAAGGATTGCCGGGAACTAGGCCAGCACCCTGGAGAATTAATTGTCTGAGCTGTAGACGGAGTCCAGGTGGAGTGCCGGGAGCCCAGGTTTGGAACATCTCCATGTGCATGAGTCTCACCCTTGAGGTCTACTGGGTGGCTGTGGGCCCACAGGAAGTCCGCTCCGAGGAGTGGGTGTTCCACTGCGGCCAGTGTGAACTCCCATGAGAAGTGACTGCCTCCGAACTGCAGCTTGGCCCTACACGTGCCATAGATCCGCATACTGCTGTTGTTGGTAGCCCTCAATGCGGGGCCCACTTGCCTGCATCTAGTGTCCAAACTTGTTGAGGGCATCACACTGACCTCTGCTTCTGTATCCACCAAGAATTGTCTTCTGGAAAGGCGATCCCACATGTACAGGAGGCTCTCTCGATGGCCAGCCGCCATGGCCATCAACAATGGCTGGCCTTGTCGTTTCCCTGGGACACTGAGGGTGACTGGCATCAGCGGGCCTCGGAGCACCATCTTTGGTGATAGAAGCACCATCTCTCCTTGAACTCATTCATCCATGCTGCTCCTTTCCAGGGCCTGCCTTGGTCTGGTTGTGAGACTTCGTGACGAGCACTTCTGTTTCTGCTTCCACAGAATATCTGCCAGTGCTGTGACTTTGCGGGGATTGCTGAAATCTGCGTCAGCCAGGAGCAGTTGGATGTCCTCTGGCTCCAAAAACGCCTGTTCGAAGATGATGCAGGGCTCATGGTCTCCCAGGAGGGCCAGCATCTTGTTCATGAGCGCTGACGGGGATCTGTTCCCTAGCCCATCAAGGTGGAGCAGCTGTGCCCCTTTCTCTCGCTGCAAGAGTTAATAGGTCTTTGAAGGCAGTGTAAGTGCCTTCCGATGGTGGCCAGTGAATGAAATTGGCCACTCTGTCTGCAGTCTCTGGATCCAGGGCACTGACCACATGGTAGTACCGTGTGGTCTCGGATGTGATGCCCCGAATCTGGAACTGAGCCTTAGCCTGGTCAAACCACATGCCAGTTCGTACTGTCCAGAAGGTTGGGAGCTTGAGGCTGGCTCTGCTGATCACTGCTTCGCTATTCATTGCTAGGCTTAGATGCCGTCTAAACCACTGGGGTCACTGATTGTAGCCGGCTGCTGCAAAGAAACACACGCAGTGTGGGAGGTTAAACTCTGAGATTTATTGAAGCTGGAAAGGCTCCTTTTATACAGTTGGAGTTCTCGCAGTTTGTTTGATTGGCTGACATTAGCCGCATGCATAACAATAGCAGGCGGGAACATTCTTGCATGTGAATACCCTTCTTCCTCAGCCTATTATTGATCTGGGCAGCTTGGCCAGCATCATTGTAGGGCTGCTGGTCTTGTACTGCTCCAGATTTCAACTGTGCTGGTTCGCTGTGTTAAAGGACGTGTTACGGTGCGTTATGCTGCTGTTTACTACTGCGTGCTCCGCGTGATGTGGTGGCTCAAGGTCTGCGATGACGGGCCACCACAAGCTGATATTTTGGCTTTATGATCTTTCTAATGAAAGTACCATGTTCTAATGAAAGGCTTTTTAATCCAAAATATTAACTCATTTTTTCTTGTTGCTTATGTTACCTGACCTATTGGGCATTTTTAGCAGTTTTTATTTCTGATAATCGGTAGATTTTTCCTTTCAAATTAGATCTTTGAAAGTGAAGTATCTTGGAATGTTCTGTTATGTTCAGGTAAGGGTTGGATTAGTGGCTCAGTGAAAAAGGAACAAATGAACCTCAAAATATTGATAAATATCCGGGTACAATCAAATTATAATTACGGTACCTATCCATTGGACATAATCCATAAGAGAATTAACGTCTGTAAGAACAGCATTAGGAACAAAAAAAATTCCATTTAGTATATTTCACATTCTTTCATATCCTTTCAACTTTACTTTTAGCACCATGGTGTCAATTTAATTTCCAAAGCATTGAACATAATCTAAGCCACATTTGTATAAAATATCTAATTATTCTCATCACAGATGACTAGCCTACATTGTAATTATTATTGGTTGAAGCTATTTTAGTTTATTCTTACTGCATGCTTGGGTGGGTGAAGAATTCGAAGAATGATATGATTGAACCTTTAATGCAAAGCATTGGCTGCCATCTTGAAAATGGCCTTTATACTTTACAAAGAAAGCTCAGGGAAGTTCACCATGCTGTATGCATGAATTATTTGTGAAATGAATTAATGTGCACTCATTTGATGGAACTGCTGATGGTGTACTGAAGTATTGGGCTAATTTCTGTGCTTGAGTCCAAAGACTGGATGCAGCTTATAACTTAATGGATGAGTATACATGGAGTCTAAACATGGGCAATACGAAGGAGGTGATTGTAGACTTCAGGAGGACCAGGAATAGCCACCCTCCACTACACATCAAGCAACTCTGTAGCTTCACCCAGTAAAAAAATTGACAATGTATGCTGGTCGTCCATGAAGCAAATAATTAGATATTTATATAAGTGTGAATTAAATTGCATACCATGCTTTAGAATTGAAATTGACATGATGGCGCTGAAAATAAAGCTGAGAAGTTGTAAATGAATGTGAAATACGCTAAATGGAATTTGCTCTTTGATCCCAATGCTGTCCTTACAGATGTTAATTCATTTAACCAGTGACCCATCTTGGACACACAACATCCCCTCACTGGTCAGGAAGGCGCAACAGTAACTGCACTTCTTGAGAAGACTGAAGCGGGCAAGGCGACCGGCTACCATCATGTCAACCTTCCACAGGAATATTGTGGCTGGCTGCATCATGGTGAAGTATGGTTGTTGCAGAGAAATGGATCCATGTGGCCATAAGAATAGCAGAAAGGATCAGACTGGAGTCTCCCTCTTCCCCATCAACATAATCTCCTGGGATCGTTGTCTGAAGAGGGTGCGTAAAATTATTGAGGAACCCTTCCACGATGCGCAGAGCATCTTCAGCTGTTCCCATTGTGAAAGAAATGCAGGAGTATCAGAGGAGAGGAGCGGTTTCTTCTCACAAGCCCTGAGACTACTGAACAACCACAGGACTGCTCACATTAACCATCCGAGACTCAAATTTATGAAGCAATATTTGTTTATATATCTGTATATATGAATGCTGCGTATGTTCTGTTTGTCTGTGTGTGTTTTATCTGGTTGCGTGTTTTGCTACGAGGACCAGAGAACGCTGTTTCGTTGGGTTGTGCTTGTACAATCAGATAACAATAAACTTGACTTGATGATGAGCAATGAATGTTTTGGTTGAATGCAGTTGCATTAGTTTTGGTCATCTAACTTGCTGCTCTTTGTTTTATGACTTCAGTGCAATGACAATTGTGTAAAGGCCTATGTGCATATGGGAAAAGCCAACCTAGCATTGAAGAAGTACGAGGAGGTAAGATAGCTTAAGTGAGCTGCATTTTTTTGAATCAAATCTTTCTTGAGTTATTTAATCATTGAACTCTGGAACAAAAACTATTTGCTTTCTGTTGCTGAAATACCTTCCAGATTGGCTACATTACAGTTGGCAAACAAGTCCATTTCAGTTATTTTCAAATGTAAATTGTGAACTAATTAATACATTGTTGACAGTACTCAGAATTTGTTGCTGCTTTTGATATTTTCTTCTTCTGGTCAAAGCAGGATTGGGCTTTGAATAGCCAGTGGACCATTCATATATTTCTTCTTTTGAAGAGTGGACAACTGTCTATTTTGTTAATATTTAATTAGGATTAAAAACAATGATTTCACTGAAAATGCAATCATAATAAAAGCCTAAATCAAGGGGGAAAGATAAGATCAATTATAAAATAAATTGGCAGTAAGGTTCTGATTGAAATTACTGCTGAAGACATTCTGTACTGATTCCAGACATGTTTAAAACTTCATTTAAGCCTTAGTGTATGTTCACATCTGTTTACATAATAAGTCATGACTCTTCGTACCAAAACTTTAAAAAATTATGATCACAACAGCATTTATACATTTATACTAATTTATACTAATTTATACATTAGTTGTGTTGAAGTAACATTAGTTAAATGTAGCTTCACTTTAATAGCAGAATAATATATTGTCCACAATATGATGTAACATTCCTGCTCTGATCAAGCAACATTATTTCACTTGAGAAGCACTAAATTATTCAGCTGATTTTCGTGCTTACAAAAATGATGTTTTCTGGACTGTATTTGACTATATTTCCCTCGCTGTCCCAGTTAATTGTAGGTAAGACATTCATTCCACTGGAGTGATTAAAGTGATGAAGGCAACTAATTTATCAGTATTGTGAAAGTTGGAAACTCTGATCTAATTGGGTTTATGTTCTCTACCAGGCTCGAAGATGTTATCAAAAGATAATTACAATTGATCCAAATCGAGCAGCATTGGCTAAAGGTTTGAGAAATGTTTATAGAAATTAGGTCCACGGCAGGTTGTAGTGTGTGAGGTTCGGAGTTTCCACAATCAATTCTCACCTTTCCGGTCTCCTATCCGTATTCAATTAATATATTTTGTCTTGGTCTGTATTCCTTTCCCTGCCAATTCTTCACTTCTCTACAGCCTTTTAATTTGGGTGTCTCCCTGGTTTTTACTCATTCCTTGAAGAAGGGCTCAGGTTTGAAATGTCACTTATATATCTTTACCTCCTATAGACACTGCAAAATCTGCTGAGTTCCTCCAGCATTTCTGTGATTTTATTGCTCCAATATAAATAATAAACCTAAGTGCCTATTTATGTATTAATTAATCTGTGTCTATTAAAATTCTGCTTTAGAGTTACTGCTTAGAAATTTCAAATGATACGGCTACTAAAATGCTAAATTTGGTTCTCAAGCAGATTAACATTTGGGATGGTATATTTGGACATGGGCTCCCAGATGGTGGGTGAGAAAACAAACCGATCCAAAGATGATCTAGTAATTCTTGCTTTGACATTCAGTGGCACCAATTAAACTTGTCAGCCTGAAACTTAATAGTTGTGGAATTTATTACATCCTTTTAAAGGAGAAAAATGGATTCTTTGAAAAATGTCTCAACAGTGTAGTACTTTTAGCATATTATAGGTGTTAGCCTTGTTTTTTTATAGTCAGTTTGTGGAGTGACCCACAGTTTCTGAGCCGGCAAGTATGATTAACCACCAAGACATAACTGTTTTGTCTCCCTTTCTCTGTTAGTTTCATGACTGTGTTTATGATATCTAATCCAATTTTATCTTCTTAGATAGAATAGTAATTGAGCTGAGTAGTTTTATGGTCCTTTCAAGCCAACATTACAATAAATGTATGAACTGTGCTATATGGGAAAAGATAGACACACTTAGTATTTGCAGTAAGATTCTTATAAAATTTATAGTTTATAATATTTCTGTTTTATAAATGCTGACAAAATATGTCATTTACATGTAGAATATATACAATTACTGGAATTAGCCCAGAAAAAGGAACAAGAAGAGAAAAATGCCATGCAAGAATTTGAACAGGGAAATGTGAATACTACAACTGCCTGTGAAGTGATCAAGAAACTATCTACTCCTAACAAGATCCCCTTTTTCTACCTGGGTGGTGTGAGGTATCTGATTGAACTGATGAAAGAGTGTAAGTAGATGAAAAAATAGTACCTACAGCTTGACCTGTTTTATTGCAGTTGGATTAAGGGTCGAAATTATCAATTAAAATTTATTCTGTATGAGTAGAAAATGTCCCCAAAACAAAGCAAATAGGCAGAACTGTTTAAGAGAGTTTGGGTTACATAGCCTTGCATGTTAAAGGAACTGTTGAATCTTTGGTATTTCTGAATAGTTGGATAGTGGATTATCAGAATTTTATTGTATTACACACAAACACACAAAAATATTGAAATAGATCTTTTGATCCTTTTACTCCTTTTTTTCAATATGATCATGTGTCCTCCAGTCTCAGTAACACATTTTCGCATCTTCCCTTTTGTGTCTAGAAATGAATTTATCATCTTAAATATAATCAGTTGGTTTACCTTCCATAGCATGTAGAAGAGGTGTGACAGACTGATATATTTTATATTGTATATAGATATGTTTTAAAGGAGATCAATTGTGGCAGGTTTTTTTTAGTTTAGGTCACATACAGATATAAGACCTTCAAAACAGATCTCATTTAAAATGCCGGAGCTCTGCTCATGCCAGGCAGTTCAGACTCCGAGTGCCTTTGCACACATTTGTGAAATCCTTATAGGCATTTTTCAAGTAGCTGTTAACTGGACATGCTGTGGAGTAATGGATTATTGTTTTGAAAAGCAATAGATGAACTAACTCAGAAGATTAGGTCCAGAGCCGCAGCCTGTCTGAGTTCAGTTGGCTGTTCTAGGAGGGTCATGTGGTTTTCTCTCAGAGAGAGAGAAAGAGAGAGAGAGAGAGAGAGAAAGAGAATTCAGTTCTGCAGTTCAGCAGTAGCAGCTGGGACTAGAACAGGACAAGCTGGAAAGCTTGTGGAAAAACCCCATTTTGAAGATGGATTGTGAGTTCTTAGTTCAGCCTGGTCAAAGCCCTTGTGTTCATATAAGAGGAGATGGCTGGCTGTATAATGTTTCACTTGAAATAAGGGAAACAGAAGAGGAACTCTGTGGTGACCTGAAAGAAAGAGGTTATCATCTGGAAAACCCTGATGGGGCAAGTTTCTTCGGCAAGATACCAAAGTGGCTGTTTAGAAGGAATCACTTGTAGGTGATCAATGATCAACAAATCTTTCTTTGAAAACTGACAAGAACCTTCCTGAGTGGTAACCATTTGCCTTTCAAGCACCAAAGCCTGGTGCAATTCATAAATGTTAAATTCTGTGCACAGTATAAGAATTGCCTGCAACCAGTGAACCTGGAGGAGTGAGAAATGAGATTGGACTGAGAATTAAAGAACTTTTCTGAACTTTTAAATACATAAGCATCTAGAATTAGAAAGGGGTTAAGTTGATAGTAATAAGTTAATGTTTGATCCTGTTTTTATGTTTAAAGATAATTAAAAGCAACTTTTGTTTATGTAACCATTTGTCCTGGTGAATTTCCATTGCTGCTAGGTTTTGAGGTCCTCTGGGCCTACAACAGAGGACTCTGCTGATTCACTATTCTTGTAGCTTGGAAATTGGATTCAAAAGGAATATTTGCATCATTTTTTGTGACTCACTGGCATGACAAGTATAATTTTGGAAATAATTTGGTATGTTTCCACTCATTCCTGTAAAATCAGGAAAGTAGACTAGGCAGGTATTTATATTCATAATTCATGTTAATACTGATGTAATATTTTGTACATTTTGTGCTTCTGATTACATGATCAACATGCATGACACCTACTAAAGGCAGAAATCAGATTAAATGTCATGACTCGCGACCTTCAATATTAACTGACAGTTCAACAATGCATATTAAATTAAGAACAGTGAGCCTGAACATTTTTTTAAAGTGTCTACCAGGATATTGTTCTTGTGTGATTTTTTTTAAAAGAAAAGTCATCCACTCTAATTCATACATATATATGAGAATCTGACAATGGCAGTGATTATATATGTTGAGGTTTTTCATGAACTAATAACAAGAGATCACTGTTGCTTCAATCTTGGCCCAGGTACTGCTGGTGATCAAGAGAGCTTGGGATCATTTGCAACCACAGAGTCAGAGGGAAATGCCTCACATCCCATTGACTCTGCATTCACCATCAACCACCCTCTTCTACTGATCTCATTTTTTAAAAATTCAACTCACATTGTCATCAACTACTCCTAGATTCAACCATTCATCTGCAAATTTGGAGATGTTAACACTGGCCAACTTAACATCTAATCTGCACATCTTTGGGGTGTGCGAGGAAACTAGAGTACCAGGTTAAAGCCATGCAATATAGGAAGAATGTGAAAACTACACATGAATAACACCAAAGGCCAAATTTAATTCAAGACTCCACCAATAGCTGGCACAAGATACCAAAGGTATCTACATGCTACATGCCATTACACCCTCCAAAACCCCCTCCATGCTCATTTCATTGTGACAGGTAGCATCTCTTGGAAAATGAAACATTTAACACTTCAGGTGTTAAATGAGAAATTGAGAAAGAGAGAAACATGTTAGTCTTAGTGGCAGATTGGGAACTCAAGAGGCTGCAGCAAACATTTTCTGGAATGAAATAATGTGGCCAATTGAAAGGAGGTAAAGCTCTATGGTTTGTGTAATGTGCTACTAGTATGGTAAAGTCTGTGTAATGTGCTACTAGTATGGTAAAGTCTGTGTAATGTGCTACTAGTATGGTAAAGTCTGTGTAATGTGCTACTAGTATGGTAAAGTCTGTGTAATGTGCTACTAGTATGGTAAAGTCTGTGTAATGTGCTACTAGTATGGTAAAGTCTTGTAATGTACTACTAGTATGGTAAAGTCTGTGTAATGTGCTACTAGTATGGTAAAGTCTGTGTAATGTGCTACTAGTATGGTAAAGTCTGTGTAATGTGCTACTAGTATGGTAAAGTCTGTGTAATGTGCTACTAGTATGGTAAAGTCTGTACAATGTGCTACTAGTATGGTAAATGTTTGTGGAGTATGGAACTGAGAGAATGTCTCTGTCCCTGTAGCATTTGCTCCGATGATGAGAAATGATGCCTCACAAATTTGGAAATAGTGACCAGATTGTTTATCTGGAGTTTATCAAGACCTTTGACAAGGTTTTGTATGTTAGGCTGAGCCAGAAGGTTAGCTCCTGTGGGATTCAGGGCAGGGTGGCCAATTGTAAATAAAATTTGTCCTGGCAGTAAGAATCAGAGAGCAATCTGTCCGCTGTAAACAGTTCCTCTCTGCCCCCAATGTGCAGGGTGAATGTCTTGCTAATGTTTCAGGACTTTGTAGGGCCGTTGGAGCGGGGCAAGGTGTAGGCCTCATCGCACAAACACAAAGTCCGTGGTGACGAAGTGCTTAGGGATACATGCTGGCCGGATGACAGGGTGGGGGTGTGCCAACATGGCCAACTTGTCCCGTAAGTCCATTAGCAGCGTCTGTGTACTGGTGTCGGAGTCTGCGCCCGGACAGAGGAACTCACCGGGTAGGGAAAGGGGTGTGCCATAAACCAGCACTGTGGAGGATGCTTGCAGATCTTCCTTGGGGGCTATCCTGACACCCAACAGGACCCAGGGGAGCTCGTCCATCAGTTTGGACCGTCCAGCCGCGCCATGAGGTGGCGGTGGAATCGCTCATGAGCTTATTGGCCTGGGGGTAATAGGTGGTGGTATGGTGCAGCTTTATTCCTAGGAGGGTCGCGAGTTGTGACCAGAGGGTAGATGTAAACTGGGTGCCCCTGTTGCTGGTCATGTGTGCTGGAACTCTGAACCTCGCGATCCAATGGGGGAGTAGCGCGCTGGCACAGGATTCGGTGAAAGTGTCTTTGAGGGGGATGGCTTCCAGCCACTTTGTCCTGCAGTCAACCACCATAAGCAGGTAACGAGTGGCCCTGGACACCAGCAGGGAGCCCACAATGTCTATGTGGATGTGCTCGAAACGCTTCGCCAGGGGGTTGAAATGCTGCACCAAGGTCTTTATGTGGCGATGGACTTTGAAGGTCTGAGATTCGGTGGAGTTACGTGCCATCTGAACAGCCTGCCATCTGAGGCCGTGCCACACGAACCGCTCCACCACCATGAGCACCGAGGCTTTGATGGATGGGTGCTCCAGGTTGTGGACCATTTTGAAGGCTTGCTGCCCCCACTGTTGCGGCACTACTGGATGCGGTGTGCTGGTGGAGACATTGCATAGCAGCATGGTGGGGCTATCCAGCAGCTTGAGATCCTCGAGGCAGAGGCCAGTGATCGCATCTCACCATCCCCCTTTTGCGCCTGCGATAGTCGACCATAGTCAAGGCTGGATGCTAACATGTGGATTGTGGATCACGAGAGTGAGTCCACCACTACATTGATCTTGCCAACTAAGTGCTGGATGTCCGTAGTGAACTTGGAGATGTAGGAGAGATGTCTTTGCTGGTGCGTTGACCAAGGCTTCTTAGCCATGGTGAGAGCTTGGGTTAGGGGCTTGTGGTCTGTGAAGACCGTGAATGGCCTGCCCTCCAGGAAGTACTGGAAGTGCCTGATTGCCAGGTAAAGGACTAGGAGCTCCCTGTCGAAGATGCTATGTTTGCGATCCGGGGGAACGCAGATGCCAGCTGAAGAATGGCAGGGGTCTCCACTGATCTTCCACCGATTGCTCTAGTACACCTCCGATGGCCATGGCTGATGCATCTATGGAGAGGGCAGTGTGGGCATCGGGCCGCGGGTGGGACAGTAGGTGGCACTCACCAGGGCGTCCTTTCTAGCGATGAAAGCTGCTTCAGCTTCCTTCATCCACACCAGGGTCTTGTTTTTGGTGGCGATCGTTGTGAACAACAGTCGCATGATGCGGGCTGCTCCTGGGATGAATCGTTATAAAAGTTAACCAGACCCGTGAATTCCTGGAGGCCTTTGAGGCTGTCGAGTCAATCAAACTGGCGGATTGCCTTGACCATCTCTGCCAATGGACAGTCCCGCCTGCCGTGAATTGCATGGACTCCTTGCCGAACTGACATTTAGCCACATTGACTGTAAGGCCAAATTCTGCCAGGCGGTCAAACGGTCTACGGAGGTGGTCTCTGTGCTCGTCATGATCTCGGCTTGTAATGAGGATGTCCAGATCCTTGCCCACTGTGTCCATCAGGCACTGGAATGTTTGTGCCACATTCTTGAGGCCAAAGGGCATTCTCAGGAATTCAAACTGGCCAAACAGGGTGATGATGCTGTCTTTCCGATGTCATTGGGTGTACCTTTGAAAAGACCCTCGCACTGTGCAGGTTGGCGGTGAATTCCTGGATGTGGGTATGAGGTAACAGTCTGGTGTAGTCGCATCATTCAGGCGGCGGTAGTCTCTGCACGGGCACCAGCCGCCTGAGGTTTTGGGGACCATGTGGAGCAGGGATGCTCATGGCTGTCTGAACTGCGGACAATCCCCAACTCCTGCATGCAGGAGAACTCCTCTTTGGCCAGCTGTAATTTGTTTGGGGGGGGTGGGGTTATGGAGTGGAAGGCCTTGGGTTGGAATGTGGTGGAGCACGCCGTGCCGGGGCATGGCAGAGGTGAACTGTGGCCATAAGATCGCTGGGAATTCGACGAGGATGTGGGCATATTCATCCTTGGCGGTGCTGACTGTGGCTATGCCCATGTAGCAAGCACTGGTGGCCTCGAGGCGGACTGTTTGGAATGTGCAGGTATGTACCAGGCGCTTGCCTTTGAGGTCAACCAGTAGGCTGTGCGCTTGGAGGAAGTCGGCCCCGAGGATCGCTGTGGCCAGGGTGAACCTCCAATGGAACTTGAGCTGGATCTGCACGTTACACATGCAGAAAGTTCTGATGTTAGTTCCATTGTCTGCCTGTAGTGTGAGGCCTCGTGGTTGTGTGCGGGTTTCCAGGGCGGTAGGTGGGATGACGCTTGACTCGACACCGATATCAACCAGAAATCGCCGGCCGCTTGCCTTGTCGATCAAATGGAGGAGGCTGTTGGTGTGGCCAGCTGTCGCTCGCAGCCATCAACGATGGCTGGCCTGGTCGATTCCCTGGAAAAAGCAGGGCTGTCTGCATTTGTTCCCCAGCGCTGGTGGTAGAAACACCCCATGTGTGTTCGGACTCTCCATCTTACTCTTGAGGCGCATTTGTGGTTGGCTGGATCCGGGGCGCATTACCTGACTCATGGCATCCTCGTTTTCCTGCTTTGTGCGCCATAGGACATCTGCTCAGGCTGCAACCTTGCATGGGTCAGAGAAGTTTTCGTCAGCCAACAGGAGCTGGATATCGTCTAGCATCTGCTCCAGGAATGCCTGCTCAAACATAAGGCATGGTCTGTGTCTTTCTGCTAGGGCAAGCATCTTGTCCATGAGGGTGGATGGGGGCCTAACTCCTAGGCCATCCAGGACAGGCTGAACATGCTGAGGTGTAGTTGTTTGAGCGCGGGGTATTTACCCTCCTCAGGTGGGTCGTGGATCAGGTCATCCTCTCTGGCGGTCTTTTCCTGGTCAAGGGTGCTGACGACATGGTAAAATGTCATTGAGTCTGAGGTTATCTGCCTGAGATGAAACTGTGCTTCCGCTGCTTGCCCGAACCATGTGCGTGGGCAAAGCATCCAGTGGAGGAAGAGTTTTCCAACAACTGCATTCACTGCTGCCATGTCCATGGTTGAGAGGTCAGAAACATCTGGACTTGTCGGGGTCACCAATGTAATGATAGCTACCGCTATTGAAAGCAAACCACAGGTTGGTGTGAGTTTCAGTTTCAACTGACTTTATTCGAATGCCCACGCACGTCTTCAAGGGCAGGCACAAGCCCTGCCCCGCGTCGGCACTGATGTCACCATGCTGCCACAAAGCGCGCACTGTGGTCGAGGCCATGATGCACTCCCAAATCCTGAAGGCGCCATCTTAATGCAGCTGCCCCACTATCGCGGCTCTAACAGGCGGGGCCAGTTTGCCTGTGTATCAATGTGCGCCATCACAAAAACACCTTTTGGGACTTTGTATCCTACTACAGATTTTTTTTTTAATTACTCAAAATATTTCTTTTGTTTTGGTTTGTAGAACAAGTTTGCTCATTTCATGGTTTCTCATCATGATAAATTTGAAACAATAATTCAACTTTTATTTATGAGCGTTGATATATCTGCTTGGTATTTCTTCATTGATCCATTCTATTATCCACTGATAGGGCCAATTCATTCTCAAACTTCTGTATAATTGTTATCTATTGTTGCAGGTACTGAACAGACATTATTCAGAACAAAAGATGGATTCAGCATTATCAATGACAATGAAATTATAAGAAGGTAGGCTTGTTGGTATCTTATCAGATAACATTGTTGAAACCAGATGAAAGTTTGGAAAAGATAAGACAAGAAGGAAAGGAGAAGATAAGATATGCAGAAGTATATTTTGCATCTATTAAGATTTATGGCACATACTTGAATAGGCACAATAATTCCTGGACTAGCAGCTGTTTCATCCAAGAGTAAATGAAGGTTAGCTCAAATACATCTTGATGGTATGGTGTGTTTTGAGTTGCAGTAGCAAAATAAATGTTTAACTGAGACCAGATCAAATTTTGGAAAATATTGCAGACTACCATGAGGAGTTTGGCCCCATGCACAAGTTGATCCACAGAATTGTGATTCTGCCAACAACTGGGACATGGAAGAGCCTTGCCACCATCACCTAAAAAAAGGGCAAATGGAAATGGGCAGAATGGGAAAAATGGAAAAAGAGGTTTGAACACAAAGTCTTATTGACATTGAAGATCCGGAACAATCATTATGATGGAGTCATTGGGTTGAATATATTTACAGTACCTGATTGTATTTGATGTGAATGATGTATTTCTGGCTGGCGGGAGGTGGATAGCACTGAAATCTTTGATAGTCATCTGCCACTAGTGGGGTTTACCATACCCAGTTTTTTAGGGCGTTACTACCTTTGGGTAGTTTTTTTTGGGGGGGGTGTAATTAATTTTTTATATATATACTTTCTTTTAAAAAATATTTAGGGGAGGGAGAGTGGTTTTAATTTACTAGAAGGGGAGCGATATTTTGTAGTAAGTGATTATATTGTTAGTTTATAAGGATGTCTAATTTGAAATTTGCAACTTTTAATGTTCAGGGGTTAAATAATCTGATTAAGCGAAAATGAGTTTTGGCTTATATCAAGAAAATGAAAATTAATATTTCCTTTTTACAAGAAACACATTTGACTGAAAAAGAACATTTGAAATTGAAGAGAATTTGGGTTGGACAAGTGTTTTCTTCTTCTTTTAATTCTAAGGCAAGAGATGTAGTGATTTTAATTCATAAGAATTTGTCTTTTGAGTTGCAAACTATGGAAGGGAATGCTGGAAGGGTTTTAAAGGTAAATTGTAAAATTTTTACTGAATCTTGGACTTTGCTTAATGTTTATCCACCTAATGTGGACGATGAGTGCTTTGGATATTTTTTTTGTTATTAAATCAAGCTAATGAAAATATTTTAGTTGGGGGAGATTTTAATTGTGTCTTGGATCCTTTGTTTGATAGATCCTCAAAAAGTATAAAGAAATCAAAGATGCAAATTGGGGCCTTGATGAAGGATTTAAATTTGGTGGATATTTGGAGAAGGGTTAATCCTACAGCGAAGGATTTTTCTTTTTACTCGTCTCGACATGATTCATTTTCTAGAATAGATTTTTTTAGTATTAGCACATTTACAAGGAAGGGTATTACATGCAGAATATAAAAACAGGGTTATATCAGATCATTCTTTATTATTTTTTTCTTATGTAAGTTCAGAACTGGTATGTTAATCTTATAGATGGAGATTTAACACAATGTTGTTGAAAAAAACAGAGTTCGTTACCTTTGTTAAAGAACAGATACTTTTTTTTGTCTGAAAATGCTAATTCAGTAGAAAGTCATTTTGTGTTATGGGATGCGTTAAAAGCTTATTTAAGAGGACAGATTATTAGCTATACCACTAAAGTTAAGAAGTAGTATATGGCAGAAAGATTAGAATTGGAAAAGCAAATTGATGAATTGGAAAAGGAATTTCAGAAGGAAGGGACAGAAGATAAAAAAAAGTGGCTTTGACTAAATAGAAATTGCATTATAATACGTTGAAGACTTATCAATTTGAATGTTTAATTAATTGATCTAAGCAGCGTTATTATGAGTTGGGTGAGAGGGCACATAAGGTACTTGCATAGCAGTTAAAGAAGAAACAGATTTCACAGATTATTAATGCTTTAAAAAAGAATTCAACGGTTACCTATAAACCTCAGGAAATTAATGACCAGGTTTATTCATTTTATTCTATTGATTCTTATTTATCTAAGTTAACGTTATCAGCATTAGAAGAGGAGGATGTTATGGATCTGGGAGCTCCATTTACAGAATTAGAGATTAAGATGGCTATGTCAGAAATGCCCAATGGGAAGTCACCACGTTACGACGGGTTTTCGGTGGAATTTTATAAAACTTTTTAATGAAAATTTATCTTCGGTGTTTGAGGAGGTATTACAACAAGTGACTGAACAGCATGAGTTACCAGAATATTGTTCTAGTGCTCTAATTACTGTAATCCTGAAAAAAGATAGAGATCTGTTGAAAGTGTCTTCGTATAGACCTAGTTCTTTATTGAATGTCGATTATAAAATTATAGCAAAAGTGTTAGCAAATCGATTCGCTAAGTATTTACCTAAATTGATACATGTTGATCAAACAGGTTTTATTAAAAATAGAAATGCTTCAGATAATATTCTTCGATTGATTAGTTTGGTCAATGCATATCGGCAGCAGCCCAACCAACCTTGACGTGGAAAAAGCCTTTGATAGGATCGAATGGGATTTTTTATTTAAAGTATTGGATAAGTTTAAATTTGGACCTTTTTTTATTGGTTGGGTGAAACCTGTATATACAAACCCGACTGCAAGGGTGGTGACAAATTGTCAAGTTTCATCATCGTTTAAATTGACGCGTTCAACTCGACAAGGTTGTGCATTGTCACCAGCTCTGCATTGGCTATTGAACTGTTAGCTCAAACAATAAGGCAGAGTGAACAGATAAGAGGGATGAGAGTTGTAGATGAAGAGTAAAAGATTAATTTATTTCAGATGATGTTTTGATATATTTAACAAACCCAGAATAATCATTGCCACATTTGCAGGAATGTTTATTTCAATATGGAACATTATCTCCATTTAAAGTGAACTGGGACAAGGGTGAAATTTTGCCAGTCGGAGAAGGAGATTATTTACAGTATAAAAATATTATAAAATTGAAATGGTCTGATAAAATTAAATATTTAGGAATAATTGTAAATACTGAGTATCAATTTTTATACAAGTTAAATTATGTTCCATTGTTAAAAAAGATGAAAGCAGATTTAATTAAGTGGAAAGATTTTCCGTTATCTTTAATTGGTCGAGTTAACTGTATTAAGATGAATATTTTTCCTCGTATTCAATTTTTATTTCAATCAATACCGTGTTCTCTTTCAAAGAGTTTCTGGGATGAAATTAAGTTAATTTTGGTAAAATTATATAATTTTGTTACCATTAGATCCATCTATTTTTTTAAATGGGTTTAATGATTCCTTTAAAGGGATTAAGGTGGGATAAATTTCAAATTGCATTTATATATTTAGCATTGTCTGTTGTTCGAAAATGTGTCGCAAGTACATGGAAAGATAATATAGTGATTAATATAATGCAATGGCATAATGAATTGAAAGCTTGTATTGTTATGAAAAAAATACATATAATCTGCATGACAATTATTCTTTTGTTAATAAGTGGTTACCATATTTGGAATATATACATTTAAATATATTTTGATTTATTATATGCTTTTAGTTTCTGTTTATATATTTTTAACTCTCCTTAAGAGAGCTGGCTGATGGGGTGGGTGGGGTGGTGGGGATTTGATTTAATTTTCTGTTCTTTTCTTATTTTTTAAATATATATTCATATAAAATTCTCTTTATGAAATATATTCTGTATTACTATTAATGATTCTTCAAATAAATAAAGTTTAATTTAAAAAAAAATGATCCACAGTATAAGTGGGTCTATAGATTTCTGTCTCTAGCAGCTGACATGTCCATCCAGTATATATGTGCATATTAGATTCAGTTAAACCAAATAATTGTGAACTTCTGGGCAAGCGACTAAAATTTCTCTTTCCAAATACTTTACATAGTACATTAAAATCCCCAGTCTTTGGCACCTATGAGGATTGTGGATGCCAGATATGCAAATTTTCAGATTGCCTGAGACACTATTAAAATGCCTACCTGCTATACCTGCATTAAGAATAAACAGTTTAAAAGTCAAAAATACTCTGAACAAATTTCACATGCGTGAATATTAAATTTAAATTTGTTTTAAATTTAGACATACAGCACAGTAACAAGCCATTTCAGCCAAGCGGCATCAATCAGCTGTTCATCCTGGTCAATGCCTTTTTATTTAAACACAACTTTATTCAAGCAGCTGCTACGAGCAAAGCACGACCAAGGCACTCAGCTGGCTGAATATTTGCTCCAAGCTTCACCAAAGGTTTATGTGTTACTTCAGAGAACATGCAATTTTAAACTTTTATTTAAATGTTTGTTTATTCTTACTTATTTTAACTTTTATTTATTTTCCTTCATTTTGTTGCCAGTTGATTGAGGTTGCAAGTTGCTTGAATTCTGGATAACAGGGGTTTTAGTGTAAATTTAAAAAAACAGTATTTTAGTCCTTAATTACGTAACGCTCACTTTAATCAGGTAATTTCTGTAACTTGCAAAATTTAAACTTAAATTTTAACCTTCGTCGCTGGCGCTGTAACTGCATTGCACTAACTGCTAAGCTAACCATGCCACCATCATAATTAAGCCCCCCTACATTCCCCAAGTTTACAGATAAAACCTTACGAATATACTTAATAATATACAATAAAGGTAAAGACTGTTACAAGGCAGGGATAGGAAGACACTTTGGGAGAGTCGCCCCAGTGGTGAGCAGCGTCGGCTGGCTCTTCATTCTGGGCGTCACCATTTTATTCAAACACAACTTTATTGAAATTTTATTCAAACAGCTGCTGTGGACAGCTGTTGATTTTGATTTCAAGCTTAAATTTGTTTATTAATATATTTGACTATGTGGTTACATTCTTTATGAAATTAAATATTTTTAATTTTTACAGTGTTTGGATGCTAATTTTCATGGTGTTTTGATGGTTTTATAATTGATATAATTTTAGCAAGGCCAGCAATATATCATTTTTGATCACGTCTTTAACAGGAGTATGGTCAGTTCACGGAAGGAACCATTCGAGATGGAGCTTTGCGTTTCTGTTCTTGCCCTGTGGAAGGCAGTTTGTCATGGAAATGGTAATTAGACATAACTATGCTGATGTATTTAATCGGTCATTCTTTTCTAACTGTTCATAATTTTATTTCCTTGGCAGAGAAGAGGAAATGTAGAAAATGAAAGTTTTAAATTGCAATCAGTAGGCAACCTCCTAATGACTGAAGACCTTAAAGTGACAGTGGCTTAAGGCAGGGCCTATGGATGGGTTTAGCACAGTGCCTTAAGCTCAAGAATGGGACAATGCCATTACAAGATGTTTAATAAACAAGAAAGAAATGAAGATAAGTGAGGGTGGAAAAAATCAATCCAAGTGGAAAAATATTTGGATGAAGCAAGGAAGAATTGTAAAAACAAAATAAAAGCTTAATGCTCTTTATTTGAAGCATTTAGCCTTTGCAGCAAGATAGATGAGTTGAAAGCATATGCGAGTATGATCTAATTGCTTTTATTGTGGCATAGTTACAGGATGTGCAGGACTGTGCACTCAATGATCCAGATTGTGCAATGTTCCAAAAAAATGGCTGAAAGGATTAGGAGGTTGAGTAATGTTATTCATAAAGAATGGGTCAGAATGGTGCTGTTGTGATCCAGTAGGCTGCAATGTGGACTTTGTATATGTGGAAATATTGAATAGATGGGGAAATAAGTTAACAGGCTCTAAAATATGGACTCTTGATACACCAAACCATAAATGGGGAAATATCAAAGGCGTATATGAAAACTTTGGTATGCTATCACAGGATATTTTAATTTGCCTATTGATTGGACAAACAACATTGAAAAGGGTGTAATTGAAGACAAATTCATGGAATAAGTACGGGATTGCTTCTTGGATCAATATTATAGAACCTACCCAGGAATAGGCTATTTTGGATTTGGTCCTGTGGAATGGGCAAGAATTAACAAGGTCCTTGTTGTTTAAAACCCCCTAAGATGTTGTGACCACAAAATGGTAGAATTTGAGATACAGTCTGAGGGTGAATATGCCTCGTCCAAAATATCTTCAACTTGCTGTATGAAGGTGAATTTTTTCCAGAATAGTCTGGAGAAATAAGCAGTGATACATATTTAAAGTGGTAGATATTTAAACAATTAGTTCATAAAGCTCAGTAGAAATGTATCCCAACAAAAAAATAATATTTTATGAGAAAAGGGAACCATTTGTTTTTAACGAATAAGGTCAGCAATGTTAATAATAAATAAAGGATGCAAAGTAGCGAGAGCTAGTGGTAGATGTCAGGACTGAAAACCAGCAATGAGAGTGAGAATTATACAGCACAGAAAGAGGCTGTTCGGTCCACCACAGTAACTCTTTCACTCAGCGATACTAATCTTTACAAGTACCAGGTCCATACCCTTGGCTCATCCAGATAATTTTTAAACTCTGCCCTTGCAAATGATCTCTATCCCCTGAACGTTCATGTGCCTATCTAAAAGCCTGCTTGCACCACGACCACTGGTCCCTGTTCCTATGTAAATAAATGTCCCTGCATAAAATAAATTTTCCCCACATATTTGCTGTGAACCACCCCCCCACCCCCAACCTGAAACTCATGTGACAATTTTACCCTGAGGAAAATGTTCTGACTATCTCACCCAGTGTGATAGTACAGATTCTACCACCAATGTGTATATGTACAGATGGTAGTGTAGGATGACTGTGATTGGCTTAGAGTGTAGCCACACCTACTGGCAGGCCTTAAAGGATTGCTCCTAACCAGACCAGGTCATTCTGGACTGGTTGACCTACTTGCAATATACTCCAGTCTTTTTAGTTAATAAAAGCCTTGGTTTTGATCAACGTCTTTGGTTCTTTCAACGTGCACTACAACTAGCGATTCATAACCTTTTTTTAACTAAGCCCTCTTAGGTCTATGAGCAAAGTTTATGGGTCCCCTTCCCTGTGAAGCAATCAAATTTTGGTGTCTTTCATACTTCTGCTGACCACATGAAAATATTAAAAATATGTCATAGAACCCCCATTGAGAATGGCTGCTCTAACCTATTAATGCCTCTCATAATTTCATAAACTTGTATCAGGTTTACTCTCTGACACCAGCGAAAACAATCGTAAATTTGACCATCCTCTCCTCATAGCTCATACTCTCTAGTCCATTTGTGGAAGTCAGCTCATTGGAGGCATTTAAAATGGAGATAGGTACATTTTTGAAAGATCAGGGAATTGAGGTCCAAGGGGATGTGGCTGAGAGTTGCTGGTGAGACCAAGGTAGATCAGCCATGATCTTATTGAATAGCGACCCAGACTTAAGGGGTTCAGTGGGCAACTTCTGCTCCCATTTTCTTGTGTTCTTGTTTGAATTTTGTTGTTAGAAAAACAAAACAGAAATTCTCAGGATACTCAGCAGGTACGACTGCATCATCAAATAGTTTCTATTAACTTTCTTTGGATGCTTCCTTAGGTTCTGAGAATCTCCAGCATTTTCTTTTTTCATTATTAGCAGTTTTAAAATTTTGAATTCTTTTGCTTATTAACTGTTCATTGTTTGGAGAAATATACTTCATGTTGTAGAAATTAAGTTATTCAACATATCATTGGTGACTTGATTTTCAGAGTTAAGATACAAAATAAATGTTAATGACCTTTTATTTCCTGCTTTCATAATATGTAATAAGCAGTGTATTTAACGTGCAGTCTCTGGGGCCAAAATGAGATAAGAAATGGATTATTCCAGTTAACAAGGTGTGAGAATAAATTTTCAATGCAAATCCTTTCTGCAGAAAGAGCATACAAATAATTTAAAGTAATTTGGCATTCATTTTGGATGAATAAAATCTTTGGTTAATTTTGATCCTTTAAATTTTGCTCTTTATAGAGGAAAACCAGCAATTGCTTATAACTTCTTCTGATACAAGTGAACTTTTACTGAATCTGTTGTCATGCAAGGAGTTTGAGATCTATAAGGAGTGCCTGGATCTACTGTCCATTTTCCTTTTGACTGAACACGGCAGAGGTCTGCTGCTGAGCAATCTCAATTTAATCAGGTAATGCCTCTGTCTTCCCTTTGCGCTAAAGTTCAAAAAAAAAAGGGTAGAAAACCTATATGTAAGCAGTCAGATAAAAATTAGTGAGAAAGCCTCGCACCGGAAACAACTTTTTAAAAAGTTGGAAAAAATATTTAAGTATTTATCACGTGACAAAATGGATAGATTGATGTTTTCATGAAAAATAATCTACAGTGATTACAATTGTTAGTTGGGCTTTTACGTTTAATTCTGATCAAAATTTTTTGATGGAATTTAATTAATGTTATGATTCCTTATGCTATCACTGCGGGGGAAAACCTAATCGGCCATGCCTTGCAGCCAAATATTGTCATTTATTAGGTGTATGTATGCGACTATAGTACATTAATTTTCCTATCTGAAGCAAGATACTGTTGTAGAATTATTTTGTGGGCATAGAGGCAGCAATAAATGGAATTGTTAGAGCACACAATTGTTAGAGTAAAATTTGCCTCATCAGATTTGTATCATCTCTGTATAATAGCAGTTTAGCTAGTACCTTTCCTGATTCCATAAATTCTTTCATTTATGATACCTTTGTTGGTTATGAATGTACACTTAAATTTACTTTGGTGCCTAGAGTGCTGCAGTTGTGACTCCAGTGCTCCATAAATATTTCTCAGGATTCTTTGTGTTTGGATTTTATTCTCTTTGTTGTACAGCCCATGACTGCATATCCATTTCAAAAATAGATACGCAGTCATTCACTTACAATGAACAATGCATCAATGTCCAGAGACCTTGATTATCGTGTATGATTTTTTTTAGTAAGGATGTTCTAATTTATATTTTAATCGTTTTTCGTACTGAAATGCAAGACTTCATATTTCTGATCAGTTAATTTAAATCTTCTATCTTCACTACATCACCTCAAAGTTGATTGCTGCCTTCCTCAGGGTTTATGTAACTGTGGTAATTGTACCCTGTATATTAAGAAAACCAGTAGTTCTTAGAGCAGTGGGAATTCCACAATATCATACCCTCCTGGCCGAGAAATAACCTTACATCAGTCTTGCCTTTTTCCGTTAAGCTTAAGCATGTTTATTTGTCACATTATACCTAGTACAGTCAGAAGGGTTCTTCTGTGAGCAGTCTAACCAGTTAGCTCAAACAGTTATGCAGCTGTATAAACTAGAAAATGCAATATACAGTGTATGAAGTGGCAATAGAAAAAAAATCAGTTATACCAATCAAGGGTAGCATACAGAACTGATGTGGGATTAATTCAAGACTTGATGGCGACGGGGAAGGAAATGTCTTTAAGCTTATTGATGCAACTTTTTTCTGTTCATGTTGTCTCTTTATTCTATGGTCCTTAATTTGAATGCATGCTTATTATATGTCCTTTTATCAAATTCATTTTGGATGTTCGATATGACCAACATCAGTGATATTTTCTTCATCGACTCTCTGATAGTTCAAGTAACTATTAAGTCAGTTAGGGATGATTTGTCTAAATCTATGCTGACTTTCTCCAGTCAAATCCAAATATATTCAAGTATCTGCTAATTCTCTTGATTATTGATCAAGAAGTTTTCCGATCATCAAGGTGAGACTGATCAAAAATTACTCAATTTATTTCCATACCCTTTTTTGAACAAGAGTGTAACACTTTCATTTTTCGAGTTCTTAAGCACTATCTCTGTTATCTGCTTCTAATCAAGTATCTGTTAGCTATTTGGAAAATCATAGCCATGTCTTCTACCATTTTCTCCTTTACTTTCAGGTTCTATTTGAAACAAATGTCAACTTTCTGATGTTATCTGGAATTCAACCAAATGGCAAAAAATTGAAAAAATGAATGAAAAAATAAGAATAAATAAAAAAATTAAATTAGTTTAAAAATTGTAAAAGTAAATGTTATCTGAAGTAACATAAACCTTTGGTGAAGATGCTAGAAAATATTTAGCCAGTGGAGTGTCTTGATTGCTTTGCTTGTCGCAGCTGTTTGAATAAAGTTGAATGGTATTGCCTAGGATGATGCTGCTTGCCGTTGGAATGATTCTCTTAAAGTGTCTCTTTATCCCAGCTGAGGAAGAGTCTTTATCTTTGTTAATACATTATTAAGTATATTGATGAGGCTTTCTCAGTAAACTTGGGAGGGGGTAGTTAATTCTGATGGCAGCATGTTTAGTGTAATGGTTACTGCAGAGATTTGCACAGTGCTGTTACAGGACCAGCAACCAGAATTTAAATTTTGTAAGTTATAGGAAAGACCTGATTAAAGTGATCTTTACATAATTAAGGCCTACATTACTGACATATTTTGCAAATTACTTTACATTTTCACCGTCTTTTGTTTTATAAACTGCTTATTCTTAATGCTGGTGTGTGAGTTGAGCATTATAAGAGTGAGTCTCAAGCAACTGTTAAACTTGAGTATTTGACATCTACCAATCTCCGTGGGTGCAGATACCAGGGGTTTTATTGCCTATGCCAAAAATATATTGTATGTCTGAATTTTTTTGTCACTATGTCATTAATTATACTTGATCTGTTGTATAATAGTGTGGTGACTATTCATAACAGGTATGAGTGCATCTTAAAAATTGTTCATTGTTCTAAATGACATATTATTTCCAAATTGTTTATTGTCTAATATCATTTATTTTTGTGTAGATTGATGAAGACCTTGATAGGATTCGTGAATTACTCTGGTGAAACCAGTGGTAGCGCCATGAAAATTCTCACCGATTTAATTACAGAGGAAAAGTAATGGTTTATCTCGTGTATTACAAGCCTTTTATTTGTTTGTACTATGTAATTTTATTTTCATCTATTATTTCAAAGAAGGTTACTTGTAGGGTGGCATGGTTAGCGTAGCAGTTAGTGCAATATTATTCAATGCCAGCGACCTGGGTTTGAATCCGGCGATGTCTGTAAGGAGTTGGTTCATTCTCCCTCTGTTTATCTGGGTTTCCTCTGGGCACTCTGGTAGGTTAATAGAGGAATTTGGAAGGCACATGTTTGTGGGCCAGAAGGCCCTATTACTCTGCTGTATGTCTCAATTTAAAATCCCTTCTCCATCGAGACTCTGGTACTCAGTACTGTCTATCTTTTGAGATGTATCTGTCATCTCCATCAAACTTATATCAGACTTGCTATAAGCCATGAATAGTCTGCTATTTGCATTAAATGGGACAGCACAAAAATGGCCATTCAGCCAATGGATTGATATTGGCAATTATGTGTACCACAAATCTCTCTCACCTATATAATTTAATCTTACAAGCATTTGTTATTCTGTTCTCCTCACTTCTCTGACCCTTCCCTAAAAGTATCTATGCTATTTGCTACATTCACTTAATTTGGTAAACAAAAGTTTCTCTCTGATTTTTTTTAATTGGATTTATTATCTTTCTTGTATTCATTGTCCACATTTATAGAAGTATCTCGACTGCAAGCACCCTAATAAATCCTTTTATAATCTTAAATTCTTTCATTCAGTCACCTCAATATCTTCTAGAGAATAAAAAGCCCAAGCCCAAGCCTTGTCAAATAAAGATCAATTAGTATATGCTCCTGTCCTGCACTCTATTTTAGACTACTTGTGTCTATGTTTTATTTAATAATATAGGGATCTGAACAGTGTAAAATATTTCATATTATTAGTTCCCAAGTGTATCGGATTTGTGCTAGTTAAAATCTTTAGTTATGAAATATAGATTTCTTAGTAAAGTTAGTTTTTGTGGGATTGGACAGGGACACGCTCACTGATACCATAGACCTTTACTCTCAGAGAGAGAGAAGCCATTTGTGAAGACGAAAGGTCCGTTCAGGTGTTGTTCTGCTGGAAGCTTGTTTGCTTGAAAGGTCTACTAATTCATAACTGCAAAAAGTCACTCAAAACTATGTGTTTTCTGGAGAAAAAGCTGTGTACACTAGCATGCCATTCTGCTGGTTATGCTCGCAGTCAGGCTAGAGTCATTTGGCTCACGATTCATACTTTTGAAGAAGGCATTATGAATTTCAAAGACAGAAATTGTCACATCTCATGTGATGAGACTTTTCAGAGAAACATCTTACTGGAACCAGAGGTGTTTTGAAACTAGAAGACAATGCCTGGCCATCCTGTAGGTAATACAGGATTGAGGCAATGGGTTGGCCATCCTGTAAGTTACACAGGATTAAAATACAGTAGCAAAAGGTTACTTATGTTCTCCTTGTGAAAAGTAGGAATTCTGGAAAGGTAGTTTTGAAGAATTTAGCCACTTCGCTGTCTCTTGGAAAAGAGGACAGATTTCTGTTGTGTCCATTTTTTGTATGATCACTTCATGTAGTCCTTGTTTGGGTTTGTGAAATCATCTTGGAAGAAAATAGCCACTTCAATGTCTCTTTGGAAAAGAGGACAGATTCATTTTGTGGAGCACAGATTCCAAAATCTCCAGGCAAGTGAGATAAAAATTGTTTGTATGAAGAAACATTGCTATTAAAACAACTTTACAAAATAAATTTGTGAATTTTAAAGGGGTCTGATGACTTGATGTTTCAAAACACCTTCACAATTGCTTTTGACCAACAATTTAAAGAAATCGGATGGCTCACACTTTATAATTGCTTTTGAACAGCAGTAACAACTGAGTTTCAGCACAAAGGCTTTCTGAGACTGAACTTTAAAATCATCTCTTCAGAATTGTATCTGAATTGAAATGGTTTTGCCACTCTCTCTCTCTCTCTCTCTCTCTCTCTCTCTCTCTCTCTCTCTCTCTCTCTCACACTAAGTTAGAGTTAAGTAAGAAGTGTCATGTTATTTTTAATAATAATTTTTTAAAAATATTGTTTTTGAAAATGTGATAATTCCCATTGCTGGTGACTTAATTCCTAACACTGTGAAGATCTTTTAATTGTGAAGTTCTATTTTATTTCTACTCAATAAAGTTCCTACTAATAACTTGCAGTTATAAGCACTATACTTTGAAACCTTGTTGATGCCAGTTAATATTTTTAATTGCTGGTTATTCAAAAATGTAGTTAAAATTAGCAGGGTATGCTTATGTTGTTCATTCTTTTTCTTTGTTTTTGTTTCAGTTTGACTAGTGTTTGATTTTTATTCAGTGGTTTTGCATCTGGTGCTTTTTCATTTCATTTCACTGAAACCAAAACAGACATCATTAATCACTGAAACATTGGGTTGATTCCAATGAGAAAATTGGACTTTAGTCAAAAATGGGGCCAATGTTCACCGCGCACTTTGATCAAATCATGTCACTGTGAGAAGTTATCAAATCCCGCCTACTTTTTTTCCCCCACAGTGTGTAAAGATCATTGTTTTAAGACCATTTTATACCACAGGAATACTTGGACAATTGCTGTATTTGTTTAGGTTATTTTCCTAAAGAACAAGAAATAAAGGGAATTTCTCTGAAACATGGATTTTTAATATTCCCTTGTCTGACCATGTGTGAAAAACAACATCAAAACAAGTGAACTACATGACTCAAGTCCGCAGGACAAAATAAAGAAGGAAGCAAAATGGTTAGGGCAGGTTTGCTTCGAGAGTTCTCAAAGGCAATCAGCTAAGCTCCTTTTTTGAAAATGGAAGACACCTTTCTCAGGGAATATCATTCTTGATTCCTCAAAAGCTATTAAATTGGGATAATGAAAAGCGTAAATCTGGATGACAATCCTAATTTGAAAGTTCTTTGAGTATACCTAATCAAACTTGTTTACAAAATTGTGTTGTTTTTTTGTGTGTGTGTATGTGTTTGAAGACATTAAGTCTCTAGTTTCTTCCCCATTAGGTTTAGAAAACATTGTCCGAATGATTTTGCAATTCATGTAATGCCATCATTTGAAGTCCTCCTGGTAAGGAATTAATTCATACTGTGTTTCCTTGCATTTTTGGGGTGAAGAGGTCTTATGATCATTGCATGCTTTTGTTCGTGTTCTTTCAAACTCATTGCATGTAATCATGAACATTTTCTGAATGTATACTTAATGGCTTCATATTTCTGATGCACATTTGTACTTTGCTGTTTAAATTTGCAGGAAAATGTGATAATGGTGAATAAGCAGGTTCTTCCACAGTGCATTTCAGTCATAGGGAACTTAGCATCTGATAAGAGAATTTCTGGGCAAATAGCAGGAAGAGAAGAATTTTGGAAGTCTTGCCTAATTTGCATCGTAAGTTTTCTAAGAAAATGGAAATGTATTTCCATTTCTTCCAATTTACTGATTTTCTGTGGCTCTTTCATCAGTATCTTTTTTTAAAGTAAAATTTGGCGTAAACAGTAAACTGTTTTCACTGACTCTTTTAGATTTATTTTAAGTCATATTGGAAAAGTATTTCATATGACCTTTATTTCCACTAGTTGTAATGGTTTACCTTGTATGTTCTGCTTCTTATTCATGAGGGATAGTGGTGCCTTCTTGCAGAAGATAATAAACATACAAAACCACTAACACAAGTCAAGTCACCTTTATTTATCATTCGTACCATGCTCGCATGTTTCTCCTGTGTACCCCAATGCTAAATACACTCCCCCAATTAAGCATAAATATGGTCAAAAAGTTTTAAAAGGTTTAATATGCATTGATTTGCACTTTAAAATTATGAAAGATCTGAAAATAAATAAATATTTTGATTGATTTATGTTTCAGCATTTTTATTGATGAATTGCACTTTAAAATGCTAAACTTAGATTATAAAGGATCATGCCACGTTTAATGAGGCAGCTGCATTTTGGATGGATAAGACAATGGAATGTAAGAGCTTACCCTCAGATGGCATGAGATATTTGAAAGTAGGAATGCAACTACATATGTCAGCCTCTGCACTGGTCACGAACCCAGTCTAAGGAAAGTCCTTTTTTAAACCCTTCAAGACCCCTAACAGCATTTTCTCATGATACCAGTTTGTACTACCTTATAACACTCAGAATATAACTCAGAGTCACAGTATTTTTGGTTTTAAAAAAAAATGTTTTTCCACCCTTAATTGGCCTTGAGATATTGCATGTTCTCACAGCATTGCCACTTTCCAAGCCCTCATCTTTTTTGTTAATCTGCAGCCATAATTTTGTGTTTACTTATCAAGGAAGAATCAAATAAGAAGATTTTCATTAAATCTATACAATTCTAAAAGGAGTTGGAACAAAAGTCAGATATCTGAGGAGTACATTGATAAAGTCAAGGATTGATCTAATTGGAGCAATGGTATTGATGATCCTATAATCTTTACTCTGTAAAGCTGTATTTATATTTTATTAATTGGTCATACAAGGACATATTCTGATAGTTCATTGCATTGATTTCTCAGTCTGAGATATAGAGGTTTTTCATCTCATGTATTTGATGATCATGCTTCATTTAGTAATAATGTCTTTCAATTTGTATAGGATGTGACTATGTCAGTTAGCATGGCAGAGAACAGGGAAGTCCTGTACACTCTTCTAGGCCTGATGATAAACCTATCCATAGAAAAAAGTACTGCGAGACAGGTAAGAAATTCATGAGAAGAACAACAGGAGTTTATCTTTAGGTAATATTTTTGTATTTTGTTATGATATAGAAAGAGGCTATTCAGCTCATGATATCCATTTGGTGCCATGGAGCAATTCCATTAATCTCATTGTCACATTTTTCTCCTTGAAGCCCATTTTCTTGCATATGCCCATAATCACTCCTAGCTACCCATCAATGCAAGGAACAATTTACAGTAATCAATTAAGCTGAGAGGAACCAAGAATACCTGGAGGCCACTAATGTGCTCCCAGGAAACAAGTTGAGATATGATATCAGAGGTCAGAATTCAATCTGTGAATCAAGAAAGCAGCTACACTTGCCTTGACATCATACAAGGACAACATACTGCACTGCAGCGTTTCATTTTTCCTGAAGGCACCGGCAGTATTACTTCTGTTGCTGCAACTCTGTACAGATAATTGCCAAACCTTTTAACTCAAGGGAGTCAAGTGGCCTAGATCATATCTACACCTACAGTGCCCTCCATGATGTTTGTGGCAAAGACACTTTTATCCTTTATTTGGCCCCATGCTCCATTTTTAAATTTGCAATCAAATAATTCACATGTGATTAAAGTGCAGATTTCAGATTTTATTTAAGGTTATTTCAATACATTTTGATTTGACTATGTAGAAATTACAGCACTTTTTATACATAGTCCCCTCATTTCAGGGCACCATAATGTTTGGGACATAGCAATGGTGTATATATTATTAAAGTAGTCATGTTTAGTTCTTTATTGCATATCCCCTACATATAATGACTGCTCAAAGTCCGTGATTCATGGACATCAGGTGCTGAATATCTTCTCTGGTGATGCTATGCCAGGCCTCTACGATAGCCATCTTCAACTCCTGTTTGTTTCAGGGGCTTGTACCCTAAAGTTTTCCTTTTAGCACATGGAGGGAATGCTCAATTGGATTTAGATTGGGTGACTGACTTGGCCATTCATGAATTTTCCAGTTTTTAACTTTGAATAATTCTATCTTTGCTTTAGCAGTATGTTTGGGATCGTTGTCTTACTGTAGGATGAAATGCCATACAATCAATGAATTTAGAAGCATTTGTTCTAACTTGAGTAGATAAGATATTTCTATATACCTCAGAATTCATTTTGCTACTGCTATCAGCAGTTACATCAATAACAAAGATAAGTGCACTAGCACCTGTGGCAGCCATAAATGCCTTAACACCCCCACCACTATGTTTCACAGATGAGATAGTTTGCTTGGGCAGTGCCTTTATACCTTTACATTTTGCTCTTGTCATCACTCTGATACAGGTTAATCTTGGTCTCATCTGTCCACAAGACCTTTTTCCTCCGAATTCTGAAGACTCTTCTTGGCAAGTTTATAGATTATAAATACTTGGCAAACTGTATTCTGGCCATCCTGTTTCTGTGGCTAACTAGTGGTTTGCATCTTGCAGTGTAGCCTCTGTATTTCTGTTCATGAAGTCTTCTGCCAACAGTAGTAATTGACTCATCTTGCCTCTTGAAGAGTATTTCTGATCTGTTGGACAGGCATTTGGGGATTTTTCTTCATTATGATAAGTATTATTCTGTCGTCAGCATTGAAGGTCTTCCCTTTACAATTACTGAGCTCACCAGTACGGTCTTTCTTCTTAATGATGTTCCAAACAGTTGATTTTGGTAATCCTAAGGTTTGAATGATGTCTCTTACTGTTTGATTCTTTTCAGCCCCATCATGGCTTCTTTGACTTTATTTGGCACAACTCTGGCCCTCATGTTGAAAAATGGCAACTACAGACTCCAAATGTGATCAAAAACTTAGAAGCAAGTCTCACTCTCTTACACCTGTACCAATTGTTACATCATAGACCAGCAACAATAGAAATGCACTAAGAGGCTGTTATTGTTTTTATTTTAAAACAATATATTTATTAATAAGACCTGAATTAACTTAACCCGAACTATGCACAAATATGCTGTATGTATAACCAAACCATTACAGCTTGGGCACAATTCTGGAAAGTCAAAAGTTTAGTCTTAGAAATGTGTTGAAACACAAACTCTTTAACTGATGTACAGAAGTAATCATGAAGGAGGTGAGAGAGACTGAGTGACCAGACTGCTGAAAATTCACGAATCCTTGTCAAGTTGCTTGTTGAGAAATATCATTTTGGACAAATGGTTGTCACAACGATCCTTTTCCTTGCAGTGGGGGAATGAAATGTGACTTCCAAAATCCCCGGCACGGGTCAGTTGCAGTGACCTGTCTTTTAGTCATGGTGTGGATCAATGTCCCCTTCAAAATAACCTTTCATTTGGTCATGATGGGGTTCAGTAATTCCCATGACAGGGAGAATCAGCCAAATTGTCCATTTCACATAGAGTCACTCCAGCTCCACGTTCATGAGATCCAAAGTATGCTGTTCTTTAAATGTTTCTCACATGTCTCTCTTCCCACCTGTCCTTGGAAAAAGCAACAAATGTTCTCTCTCTTCCTCCAGAGGATAAACTTTGGACACAGTCAGTACCTTATTATTGCCACTCAGTTCTCTCCACAGTTGTGAATTGTCACTGCTGGTACTTGCCCTTAAAGTGACAGTCACTAAATGAAACGGCAGCTCGTAACACAATGAAGCAATTAAACAGACCTAAGTAAGCACAAACACCTATAAAACCAAATGTCCCAAGCATTATGGTGCATTGACATGGGGGAACTATGTATAAAAAGTGCTGTAATTTCTACATAGTCAAACCAAAATGTATACAAATAACCTTGAATAAAATCTGGAATGCACCCTTTAATTGCATGTGAATTGTTTGATTACAAATTTAAAACTGTGGAGTACAGATCCAAAGAAAGGGGGAAAAAGTGTCTTTGTCCCAAACATTATGGAGGGCACTGTATATTCATGTGTATGTTCTCGTAAGACTTGTCATATAGTTGTACATAATGAGAGCATGCTGAGATGTGCACATCCACCATTCTTTGGAAATTGAATGGACTGCTAAATTTAAGGAATATTTAAGTTCTTCAAAATTGTAGACAAGGATGTTCTGCTTGAAACATTACTTTCAGCTAATGCATCACTTAACGCACAGTGATTATTTTGACAGCAAGCCTTAATTTTAATATAATTACCAGAATGGAAAAAACTGAAGACATGAGGGAGAATCTGTAAAACTCTATGGCAAAACCTGTTACTAATTGCTATATACTGCCACTAATTGTGAAACTGCAACCTGAATAACCCATCAAAACATTCAAAAGCAATCCTGGAAACATAGAAATACTCAAGATCTAACATAGGGGTGGTCAAACCTTTTTGGTTATAGATCACATGCAGAAAAATGTAAAGAATCATAGGCCAAATAATATTGAGCCTGGCAGTTTCAACTGCAAGGAAAATTGTGTTTTTACACCAGAAAACCCCTGTGCTATCAAAAATTAATTTTCTCTAAAAATAACTCTATGACATGACTGAACAGTTTAACTGTTGACATTGTAGTAATTTATTGTGGTGGTCATATTACAGTCGGCATTTTTATATCTGCTGCTCTTCATTTTAAATGAATACAATAAAACTCCTTAACACTCTCATTTAGTGCAAAATAAGAATAGGAGAAAAGATCAAGAAGAGGACAAGGCCATCTCCAACATTCCTCCACAACTTTCAATCAATCCAGTTCATGTCCACCTTAATGATTATGATGTAATGTGTAGATAGGCTATTAAAGTCAACAGATGCTTTGCACATCAAATAAACACACTTCCCCTTCCTCTGTCAAAAAGTATTCATAGAACACTACAGCACAGTACAGACCCTTCAGTCCTCGATGTTGTGCTGGCTCATATATTCCTTAAAAAAGTGCTAAACCCACCTTACCCTGTAATCCTCTATTTTTCTTTCATCTGCACCTGTCTAAGAGTCTCTTAAATGCCTCTAATGTTTCAACCTCCACCACCATCCCTGGCAAGGCATTCCAGGCACCCACAACTCTGTTTATTTAAACCTCTGTCCCTTAACTTTGTACAAATGTCCTCTGGTGTTTGCTATTCCTGCCCTGGGAAACAAGTGCTGGGTGTTCACCCTATCTATACCTCTCATAATCTGGTAGATGTCATCCTTCTACTCTCCAAAGAAAAGTGTCCCAACTCTGCTAATCTTGCCTTGTTTTCCAATCCATGTAACATACTGCTAAATCTCCTCTGAACCCTCTCCTTAGCTTCCACATCCTTCCTAAAATGAGGTGACCAGAACTGAACGCAATACTCCAAGTGTGGTCTTACCAGAGATTTGACAAGTCGCAACATGACCTCTCTACTAAATTTATTCTCTCTCTTAATTAAGCCCAGCATCCCATAGGTCTTCTTAACTATCCTATCTATCTGTGTGGCGACATTAAGGGATGAATGGATTTGACCCCCAAGGTCCCTCTGTTCATCCATTATCCCTGTAGTTCGCTTTCTGGTTTGTCCTTCCAAAATAAATCACCTCATACTTATCCAGATTGAACTCCATCTACCACTTTTCTGCTCAACTCTGCATCCTCTTCTAACCTTCGGCAACCTTCAGCTCCAACCACAACTCCTCCATCCTTTGTGTCATCCGCAAACTTACTGACCCATCCTTCCACCTCTTCATCCAGGTCATTTATATAAATCACAAAGAGCAGGGGGTCCCAGAATAGATTCTTGCAGCACTCCACTGGTCTCCAACTTCTAGGCAGAATACTTCCCTTTCACTACTACTCTCTGCTTTCTTCCTGCAAGCCAGTTTTTATCCACACAACCAAGGTTCCACTGATCTCATGCTTCATGACTTTCTGCATGGGGAGCCTTGTCAAATACCTTGTGAAAAATCTTGTAGACTACATCTACTGCCCTACCCTCATCAATTTCTTTTGTTACCTCCTCAAAAAAAAACAAATTAGGCTGGTGAGGGACCATCTTCCCTTCACAAAGCCATGCTGACTATCCTTGAGTATCCTGTACTTCTCCAAATGCTCATAGATCCTATCCTTAAGAATCTTCTCTAATAGTTTGCACACCACTGATGTAAGACTCACTGGTCTATAATTCTCAGGATTTTCCTTATTACTTTTTTAAAGAGGGGACTATATTTGCCATTCTCCAATCCTCTGGCACCTCCCCTGCAGCCAAAGAGGATTCAAAGATCATAGCTACTGCCCCAGCTATCTCTTCTCTCACTTCTCACAGCAACCTGGGTTATATCCCATCTGGCCCTGGGAACTTATTAATCCTGATGTTTTTAAGAAAATCCAACACTTCCTTAATCTCCACATTTTCCAGCACACAGGCCTGTTCTATTTCGACCTCCCCATGATCAAGGTCCTTTTTTCTTGTATTCATTTAGGACCTCCCCAACCTCCTCTGCCTCCAGACACATGTTGCATCCTTTATCCTTTAGCAGCCCCATCTTCATTCTCATCATTCTTTTATTCATCACATAAACATAGAACGCTTTGGAGTTCTCTTTAATCTTACAGGTCAAGGCCTTCTGATGCCCCCTTTGAGCTCTCCTGAGCCCTTTCTTAAGGTCTTTCCTGGGTACCATATATTTCTCATGACCCCTTCCTGTTTCCTGCTTCCTATATCTAACATATGCTTCCTTCTTCCTCTTGACTAGTTGCCTCACCTGTTTCATCGGCTAAAATTCCCTTTTCCTACCATCTTTTTCTTGTCCCAGTGGGACAAATCTATCCTGAACCCAGCACAAGTGGTCCCTAAACTTCCTCCTCCACATTAGTTCTGTGCTTTCATCCTCAAATATCTGTTTCCAATTTACTCTCACAAGTTCCTGCTTCATCCCTTGATAATTAGCCCTTCCCTAGTTAATTACTTTCCCATTTTGCCTGTTTTTATCCTTCATAGCTATGCTGAAGCTAAGGGAGTTGTGGTCACTCACCAAAATGCTCCCCTGCCAAGAGGTATGCCACCTGACTAGGTTCATTACCCAGAACAAGATCCAGTATGGCCTCTCCTCTCATTCTATGTCAGGAATCCTTCTTGAACACACATGGCAAATTCAAACCCATCTATCCCTCTTGCAGTCAGCAGGTGCCAGTCAATATTAAGGAAGTTGAAATCACCCTTAACTACAATCCTTTATTCCTGCACCATTTCAAAGTCTTCCTGCTTATCTGCTCCTTGGTGTCCCGAGGGCTATTTGAGGGTCTGTCGACTAGTCCCAGCACAGTGATTGCTCCCTTCCTATTTCTGACTTCCACCCACACCGACTCAGTGGACACTTCCTCTGTAGCGTCCTCCCTTTCTATATCTGTGATACTATCCCTGACCAGTAATGCTACTCCCCCCGCAACCTTTTATACCTCCCATTCTAATCCTTTGAAAACACATAAACCCCAGTCCCTGCTTCAGCCAATCCTGCCCTTCCTCCAACCAAGTTTCAGTAACGTCCACATTGTAGTTCCATGTACTGATCCATGGTCTAAATTCATCCCCTTTATTCCTAATACTTTTAGTGTTGAAAGAGACACATTTCAACCCCTCTAACTGGCTACACTATATTTTGTCGCCTGCCTGTTCTTACTCACCAATTCAGAGCACGTAGCATCATGCTTTTGTCCTTCTACCCTCATCTCTGCATTCACATTCCGATTCCCCCCACCACCCCCGACAGGCTAGTTTAAATCCTCTCCAACAGCTCTAGCTAACCTTCCTGCCAGGATATTGGTTCCTTTCCAGTTCAGGTGCAGCCTGTCCTTTTTGTACAGGTAAGATTTCCCCAGAAGAGATCCCAGTGATTCAGAAATCTATACCTCTGCACCAAGTCTTCAGCCATGCATTTATTTTTCATGATTTCTTATTTTTATCCCTTTTGGCATGTGGCACAGGCAGCATCCTGTGATTACCACCCTTGAGGTCCTGCTTTTTAACTTCTTTCTTCACTCCTTATATTCCCTTTTCAGGACCTTATCCTTACTCCTGTCTATGTCATTGGTCCCCACATGGACCCTGACATCTGGCTGCTCACCCTCCCCATCCAGAATGTTATGAACTCAATCAGAGACATCTCTGACCCTGGCACCTTGGCGATAACATAAATTCCGAGAGTCTTAATCTCATTCACCAAACCTCCTATCTGCTCTCCTAATGAATGAGTCTCCAATGCCATAGCTCTCCTCTTCTCTCCCTTCCCTTATGAGCCAAAGGGCCAGCCTCTGCGCCAAAGACGTGACCACTACGACTTGTATCTGGAAAATTCCCTCCCCCACTCCCCCCCAACCCCGACACCCACCAAACAGTCTAAAAAACAGTAAACTTGTTGTCGAGGGAAACTGCCACAGGGGTGCTCTGCACTATCTGATTCTTCCCCTTCCCTCTCCTAACAGTTACCTGTCTCCTGACTTTTAGGGTTGACTGCCTCCCTGAAACTCCTCTCTATCACTGCCTCTGGCTCCCAAATGATCTGAAGTTCATCCACCTCCAGCTTCAATTCCTTAACACAGTCTCCAGGACCTGTAGCTGAATGCACTTCTTGCAGGTGTAGTAATCAGGGACAATTATGCTGTCCCAGATTTCCCACATCCTGCAATTGGAGCATTCCACTGCCCTAGCTACTGTCTCCATTAACTCTTTCTAATTTAAATTGAAAGATCTTATTTACCTTATTGGAACCAAGCTCATCCTCAGCTTCCGAAGCCTCGTGTGTCAAAGTCTCTAAGCCTCACTCCTACCCTCAGCCATACACACACACACACAGTCTGGATGCTCTCCATTGGCTGCTCTGCTTGAGCTACCCCTCTTTTTATTTGTCATTACCCCTTATCTAAATTACTGTCCTACGCTCCTCCTCTTTCTGTAGTGGACCTGAGATGTAATGTGTCCCGAGTCCCGCTCCACTTCTTTTTAAAGGCACTCAACTTCAGCTGGCTCCCAACAATCTCAGCTCTCTCAAGTCCCAAGCTGCTCCTCTTTCGGTATCAGTCCCGAGATGTAATTTTCCCATGGTGTCTGAAAATTTTGGTGCTCCTTTGCTGTTTTCCATCTTTTCGATTTGCCATGTTTAATGAACTGAAGTCAACATTTTTTAAACTGAGGTAAATGTTTTCATCGATGAGTAACATTTTAGCGATCTGTCTAGAAAATGTTTTAGATAATTTCGACAATATTTAAAATGCTTCCTTCATTATGAAATTCTAAATCATGGAAATTGTTAAATAATTATTTGTATTTGCAATGTTAGGCTGGAGCCATGGCTCAGCTGGGTGGAAAAGACCTTGAAATTGGGGTTAAGCTGTGCTTGTAGTGTCCAGTTTTTCCACACATTGTCTTTTGTGTATTTTAAGGTAAAATCTCCAGCTATTGCAGAAAGGTGCATCTCCCTACTTGCCAGCATGGATGGTGGGATTCTAACAGTAAGTATATTCATTGGAATGAGCTATTTAAACATGAATTCATGTTTATGAGGTCAGGATGGCCGAATGGTCTGATGCAACTTCATGCTTCTTGTTGCTGTTCACCTCCAAACATTTTTGTGGTTTTCAGAGAGCAACAGGGCTTCTTAGTTGTGTGCTCCCTCAGTCTGATGAAGCAGTGGAAAAGGCAGTGAAAGCAGGAATGGTGAAGAAAATGCTCAGATTTCTCAAAGTAAGTAGCACAGCTAGCTGGTGTTTAGTACACGGTCTGTCATACTAATGCTATGCAAAAGGAATTAGGGGACTCGTTCAGACTTGGTCATATGCTAATTGCACCATGCCCTACAGTACTGACTTCACATGAAAGTACTGCAGTTTTCAATTTCAGCAGAATACACATTTGCAGCTAGCAATGGGTACTCCACCAGCTCCTAATGTGTATTTGTTCCTTAATGCTTCTTCAGCTGAGGGTGTACTCATCCTGGCAATGGGGGACAAATTGAAATTTAAAAAAATAAGCAGTACAAAAGAGAATTTGCACTTTTACTGCTACTGTTAAGTAATTCCTCTGAACTGAAACAGCAATTAAACTTGTACTCTTGGGTGATTCTTTCCTTCCTCTCAACTTACACGTATGGAATGCATTGTGCTTAGACATTGGGTGAGGGCACAGCTATGTTGCCTCTGGTTCCACAGGCTGCTGACACTTGGGTGAAATGGCACTGGTGACAGTGGAAATATACTTCACCATGAAAGGACATCTTTAATAGATGGTGGAAAAATTGTGACATAAAACATAGAAAATGAAGACTCAGAGACTTGTGTGTTCAAATTTTAGGCCGTTGTTTGTATGCTTAGAAATGATTTTTATTTGTTTCAGACAGGTGGGAAGATGACCACACGCTATGCAGCAAAGATTTTAGCAGTCTGTAGTGGTAGAAGTGAAGACGCTCGAGAAGAGATTGTCAGAGGAGATAAAAGTACGTGATAATTAGCTTCTGCTTTAAGCAATCACAATTAATATGTCACTGATCTTGAACAGTCCATCTGTCACTTGGTGACATAGCACTGAAATGTAGCAAAATCTAATTAAATTCATAATTACATACAGCATATCTAATATTTTACCATCACTGATAGTAAACAACTTGTGATTATAATGGTGGATACATGCACTGTCATTATTAATACATTGTTGCCTGATTATTATTTTTTAAAAACTCAAGACATCTGAAATAAAAATAAAAGGGAGAAAAATTAATTAGAATCTAAAAGAATGGGACAGCTCAGTATTAAACATAATTTTGTTTTTACTTAGTAGAGGTTGGCTTCATCACTATTGACCTTATGACCCATCCCTCATTTCCCTGTAAGCCAGTGATGCCTTTGCTAGCATTGAGCAATGGTGCTTTCACAATTTTGAATAAATGACTATGAAGCAATGACGGAGGTTGTCCAAGTATATGGTGTTGGACTGATGGGTTAGCATTTCACTTGTGCTATTATTGTCTGTTGCTGTGCTGACTGATCTGATATGATTTTTGAAGTGCCTTATGTATTTATTAGCTCAACAAATCAGGTGACTCACAAAATGTCATTAAAAAAGCAGAATCCACTATCTTTGTTCAAGGCTCAGGACACTGCTGTGAAATTTCTTTGTGCCATAATTCTTGCCTTCTTTGCCAACTTTCATGTTTTCCCTGATGTTCTGTACCTCAAGAACCTCAGAAAACGGTTGTTCTGTAGCTTCCTACGTATTATTGTTTAAACCACAGCTTTCTTTTCTGACTTGTCTTAATACTCAGTGTTGATTTTAAATCTATTCCCCTACACTTATTTTAAATGTTAATCTAGGACTGGGGCTGATAGATAAACTTCTTTGGTTTTATCCCATGAATTCATTGGTAATTTTTGGAAATTACACACTTCCTAATTTCTCTGCTTTTTTTCTGGTTTTTTTTCTACCCAGAGTTCAGTGTTTTAAGGAAGCTCCTGTCTTTAGATGATGAGCAAGTGGTGGGCAATTCTGCTCTTTGCCTTTCCCACTGTTTCGAAATCCCAGGAGCTGCGGCATCTCTGCTTAAAACAGATATTATAAAAATGTTGTTAAAACATGCCGGCGGTGATGCCAAGGACAATTCCCTCCAACAGAATGCAGCGATTGCCCTGGGTAAACTCTGCTTGACAGAACCCAGGTAAGATCTAAGTTTAACTCAACAGAAAGAGATTATTGGACGTGTGCAGTTTCAATCAGCCCATAGAATAAATGAAATTGATTGGATGTGAGTAAAACACGAAGGTCGACAGACTTGGTGATTGAAGGAAAAACACAATTCTGGAGTAACGCAGTGGGTCAAACAGTCTAATTTAATCAACAAAGACAAAGATATGTGACCAACATTTCAGGCTTAAGCCCTTCATCAAGGTGTGAACAGAATGTAAGCAGGTACCTGAACAAAATGGTAGGAAGGGGGATGGGCAGGGGAGGGGTAGACCCACAGGCAGGAGGTAATAAGTTGATAAGGGAGGGATGGCACACCAGTAAAAAACAGGAGGGGGATAGCTCTGTGAAAGGAGAGGGAAGGTGGGAGAGCTGGAGGAAAGCAGAGGGATGGGATAGAGAGGGAGAACAGGGCAAAGGCAAGCAGAAACCAGAGAAATCGATGTTAATGCCAGCCAATTGGATAGTGTCAAAATGTTACTCCTCCAGGGTGGGTTGGTTTGACAGTACGAGGCCATGGATAGACATGTCAGCATGGGAGTGGGGCGCAGAATCGAAATGATTAGCCACTGGGAGATCCCTGTCACTGACACGGACAGAACTTGGACTGGCACAGTGAGAGCGGGCCATTGCTAGAAACTGGCAGTACATGCTCCATGGATTATGCAGTGCCCGTATTCTTTGCTCTCCCTTTGATATGTGTGTAGCTGCTGACTCCCCGTCTCTTTGGCTGTGTGGCTTCTCCAGCCCAAAGATTTTCATTACCAGTATGGTAATGGCTCAATAATGGTCGCTAACTTCCATTTCTTCAAATGCTTGTTTCCATTTGTTGAAAAATCTACACTAGGAATTCCTGCAGTTAAAGAAATTGGTTGAAACAGCAGCTTCTTTTATCCCTTTGGGGTCTGATTGTATTTGTACAGTTGTTTAAGTTTATTATCATCTGATTGTACAAGTACAACCCAACGAAACCGCATTCTCTGGTCCTTGATGCAAAAACATGCAAACACGTGACCAGACACAACACACATACAGACAAATGATACATATGCAGTACCTGCATTATCTACATATATAAAATAAATATTATGTAATAAATAGTAGACATGGAGGGGTTGTATGAGCAGTTCATTCAGTTGATCAGCATTCTCACTGTCGTGGGAAGAAGCTTTCTCTCAGCCTGGTGGTTCTGGCCCTGATACCCCTGTATCTCTTCCCTGATGGGAGCAGCTGAAAGATGCCGTGTGGGATAGTGGAGGTCCTCAACAATTTTGGGTGACCTCTTCAAACAACAATCCCAGTTGATCACATCCAGTGATCCAATCCAATGCTCTACAGCAATCATACCCACTGTGTAGCCACCCAGGGTGCACTTGATAGAGCTCCTGTAGAAAGTTTCCTGCCTCATTCTTCTCAGAGAGTGCTGTTACGCTTTGTCCGGGATAGGTCACTTGTTAAATGGAGTCTGATGAACTTTGTGCTCTCCACTCTCAATTTATTAATGTGTATTGGAAGGTGGCCATTCCTAGTCTCGAAGTACTCCTTTGTCTTGTCCACATGGAGACTCAGGTTGTTATTCTCACACCATATCATGAGATATTCACTTCTTCTCTATAGTATGACTCAACATAGTTGCTGACAAGGCCAGCAACTGTTTTGTTATCTGCAAACTTGATGACTCTGTTGGAGCTGGATTAGACATTGGAGTCGTGATCAGGAGTGGGCCGATCACACAGCCCTAAGGTGCGCCAGTGCTCAGCATTACGGTGCTCAACATTCTGCTGCCGACCCAGAGAGACTGGTCCTTCTGTTAGGAAGTCTAGAATCCAGTTACTAAGAGGGTTATTGAGTCCCAGTGAGGACAGCTTCTCCACCAGCCTCAGGGTAATGATCGTATTAAACGCCAAATTGAATTTGATAAACAGCAGCCTCGCATATGAGGCGTTGTTCTCCAGGGAGATCAGGATGGAGTAGAGGGTCAAGGCAAAAGCATCATCAGTGGAACAGTTTCATCTACAGGCAAATTGAAATGGGTCCATTGTCTCTGGGAGGTTTGCTATGATGCGCTCCATCACCAGATGCTTAAAGCATTTCCTAATGGTGGAAGTCAGTGCCATGAGGCAGAAGTCATTGAGGCCTGTTACTGTCACCCTCTTTGAAATTCACTGGGACAATGGACTGCTGCAATGAGGTGTTGAAAATGTCTGTTAAGGACCTCTGTCAGTTGGTTCCTGGGAGTTCTAAATGTGGTATCAACATATAAAAGTATAGTACTGAAGGTTACAGAGTTACCTCAGCATTTCGGAAAAGGTGTATCATCCTAAAGGTTCAATCTTATTACAATCTTAAAGTGTTTTAATAAGATGTTTTAATGTTTTAATAAGATTGAAATCTCATGAGAAGCGCCTTTCGTTGAAAATGACAAAGGAGATTTATTTTTTCATGCATGTCTAACATTTCTTTTACTGTACTCAGACATAAGGCTGAACTCCGCGAGCTACATGGATTGGAAATTTTGACATCTTGTATGAAATACATAAAATGAGAGTGTAATGGTACGAGAAGATTGGAGGCCATAGTTTCTGGAATGTGGAGCGGAAAATAAACTGCTTGAATATCTCAGTGAGTCGAGCAGCATCTGTGGAGGCAAAAGGATGATTGATCTTTGGGTGTAGACCCTGTATCAGGACAGAGTGAAGAGGGAAAATAATTTGTACAGTACAACTCCGATTATCTGAAATGGTCGGGTTCAGGCCTATGTTGGATAAACTTTTTTTTTTGGAGAACTGGTCATTTTTTTAAAAACAGCCCAGAAGCAAAAGCTTTTATCAATATTTAAACAACAACAAACAAGGAAAGGCTTTTTAAGCATTAAAATAATATTTATTTCTCACCAAAATTATGCTGGCCGCTGCCTATCATCGAGACCTCCTAACCGCAGCTGATCTCTGGGGAGGCTTCCTGGGCTAGTGGAACATTCACTAGTGAGTCGCTGGGCTCCTGTCTTCCCAGTTACTAGAGCTCCCGGGTCCAAATCCTCCCCTCGCCCTACTGAACATGCACACTGGGGAGTCTGGTGTGCAATATTCGGCCAAGGGGAGGGTTCGGAGTCAGCGTCGGGGTGCTCCGCTGTGTCAGGAATTGAGGGGAGGGAATGCCACTGTGCCCGAGGTCCCGCTCCTTCCTGGGAGGCTGCTCTCCTTGATGACTCCAGGACAAGGGATTCTTCCAAGGCTTGTGGCTGGGAGACGGTGACATCCAGTTTGAGAGGGAGGATTAATAGGGGAAGGTAAAGAAGGAATGGAAAGAGAAAAGGAGGAAGTTACTTGAAACGAGGACAATCATCGTTCTAATTTCATGTCGGGTTAATTTCTTTTCAACTTGTAAGGTCGGTTCAGCTCTGAAATTTTTGAAAAAATTTCAGATAAATGAAGATTTCAGAGAATCTAATTTTGGATAATTGGAGTTTTACTTAATGAAGAAGTGAGCGAGGGATGAAACAGGCTATATACTGGCAGCCTTTCCACTACACTTTCAGTCTTGATGCAAGATCTCAACCAAAAAGTCCACCATCTTCCATGTAATGCTAAAAGTTGTGGCTCAGGAATTATTGCAATTAACAGTAATGCATCACATTTTATATCAATGAAACAAGTTCTAGGAAGATCATTAAGCTTTATAAGCCTACTTCATTTTTAAATAATCTCATATTTGACATATTCTGGCTTTATTCTTCCCTTGCTTCTTGCCCTAGAAATGAATTTATTTGTGCTATTCATTTGAATGACCTTTTCTGATAATTTAATTCCACAAATCTGGCTAAATGCTTAATGTTATTTCACCACTGAAGTTAATCTCTTTAATCTAAGATTTGCAGATCTGTTGCAAAAGACAATAAAAAAGATTGTGCGTTCAGAATCAGCATGCTGATATTTGAAACACTGTTTAAAAGTATTACCAAGTACTGAAGGCCAGATTAATGGGCTACCTACTAGTTAGTTCTTACTGGTATTAAATCCGCTATTCTCAGGATTAATACAGTATCTTTTAATTTATAAAGTTTCTGTAAGCTTCCATAAGTTGTGTATTTCACTTAAGGAACAGTGTTTGCAGTTTATACATATTGCAAACTGTTAATATTTTTTTAAATAAATCTCATCAATTCAAATATTGAAATAATCTTTATGTAACCAGGTAACACAATAAATATTTTGGAACTAATTTAATCTATTTAAGACTATTTGTGTTTGCAAAATAAGTACGGTGTACTGCTTATGTTCAAAATACTATGGGTCATTAAAATGTTAATTTTAACATTAAAAATACGTATTTTAAAAATACATCCTTTTTAAAAAGTCATCAGTGTTTTTTGTAAACCAAAATCTTCTTTCCCTTGCAAAATCCAATGAACCAAACAAGGCATTGAATACCTAATTATTTTTGGTGATGATACTTCAAAGACCACAGTTGGCTGGGCCACAAAAGTATTCACTACTAATTTCAAAATATAGAATCATAGAACATTACAGCACAGAAAACAGGCCAATCTAGTCCATGCCAAAATATCATTCTGCTAGTCCCACTGACCTACACCCAGTCCATAATCTTCCAGACCTCTCCCATCCATGTATCTATCCAATTTATTATTACAGCTTAAGAGTGAGCCCACATTTACCCCATCAGATGGCAGCTTGTTCCACACTCTCACCACTTTATGAGTGAAGAAGTTTCCCCTAAACCTTTCCCCCTTCACCCTAAAGCCATGTCCTTCCACATATTTCTCTCCTAAGTGGAAAGAGCCTACTCACATTTACTCTGTCTATACCCCTCATAATTTTGTAAACTATAAAATCTCTCATTCTTCTACACTCCAATTTAATCTTTCCCTGTAACTCATCTTCTGAAGTTCCGGCAACATCCGAGTAAATTTCTGCATTCTTTCATTCTTACTGATATCCTTCGTGTAATTAGGCGACCAGAACGGCACACAATATTCCAAATTATACAACATCATCATAAAATACCAACTCCTGTACTCAATACTTTGATTTATGAAGGCCAAGATGCCAAAAGCTTTCTTTATAACCCTGTCTACCTGTGATGCCACTTGCAGGAAATTGTGCATCTCTATTCTCAGATCTCATTCTTACTCCACACTCCTTAGTACCCTACCATTTATTGTGTATGTCTTACCTTGGTTTATCCTTCCAAAATGCAACACCTCACACTTATCTGCATTAAGTTCATCTGCCATATTCTGGCCCATTTTTTCCAGTTGGTCTAGATCCCTCTGCAAGCTTTCCTCACTGTCCACAATGTCTCCAATCTTAGGGTCATCAGCAAACTTGCTAATCCAATTTCCCACATTATCATCTAGATCATTGATATAGACAACAATGGACCCAGCATAGATCCCTGAAGCACACCAGTCTGAGAAGCAATCATCCACTACCACTCTCTGACTTCTTCCAAACAGCCAATTTTGAATCCAATTTACAACAACTTCATGGATACTTTGAATCTGAACTAACCTCCCATGTTGGACCTTGTCAAAGGTCTTACTAAAGTCCATGTAGATAACATCTCCATCCTTTCCTTCATCTACTTTCTTGGCAACCTCCTTGATAAACTCTGTAAGATTCATTAAATATGACCTGCCATGCACAAGGCCATGGTGACTATCCTTAATCAGCCCTTGACTGTCCAAATAATTGTATATCCGATCTCTCAGAACACCTTCATGTAAATTTACCTACTATTGACATCAGGCCTGTAATTTCCTGGTTTACTTTTGGAGCCTTTTTAAAACAACGGAACAACGATCTACCCTCCAATCCTCTGACACAACACCAGAGGCTAAGGTCATTTTAAATATTTCTGACAGGGCCCCTACAATTTCGACACTGGTCTCCCTCAAGGTTCTCTTCTCTCTGAGTTAGCTACAAAGACATCAGAGTGATGTTGGCTATGAGAAGCTGCAACCAATGTTCACTCAGTACCACTACCCCTCGAAGGGAATTGGCACAGAACTTCACTCAAGCAGCTCAGAATAAATCAGTGCAATTCATTCACAACAGAAAATATCAGAAATAAAGTCTGGGGTGTAAATAACAATCTGCCAAGTTAAATCAAACCTCTTACTGGTCGTCTGCAGACTACTTTGCTCCTGTTGAAGATGAGCCCAATCAGCAATACTGATAACATCAGTTTATTTTCCTCAAAATCCAAGAACTCTGAATATCCAATTATAGAATTAATGTTTGATGATTTCACTGGGTTATATAAAACAGGAAAATATTCAAATTCAAAGTGCCCTTTGAAGTTGAATGTAATTGTTGTAAAGGATCAGTTTATGCTAGTAAATACAGTACAATATTTCAATCTGCAATAGGGACTGCACATTTTACCTGTGGCACATCAATCCCAGATAGATGAATGAAATCATTTCCATGATGGATGAGATGATTTCAGCCAAATAGATGAACACCTAGAAAGTTAATTAATTTTTACAATGCCAGTATATGAATCTCCACTGCTGAATGATGATAAATTGAGCTCCTAACTTGGTCAGAAAAATACCTTCTATTTCTTTCAAGGGATTTTCTGTTCACTTATTTTCTTCATGGTAATTTGGATAAATTGAGGGACTGGGAAGATACATGGCAAATACACTACAATGTGGATAAATGTGAGGTTATCCACTTTGGTAATACAAACCGGAGGGCAGATTACTATTTGAATGGCAATAGATTAAGAGATGGGGAAGTGCAGAGACCTAGGGGTACTTGTACACCAGTCTCTGAAGGCGAACATGCAGGTACAGCAGGCGGTTAAAAAGGCAAATGGTATGTTGGCCTTCATATCAAGAGGGTTTGAGTATAGGAACAAAGATACCTTACTGCAGCTGTACAGGGCCTTGGTGAGACCACACCTGGAGTATTGTGTGCAGTTTTGGTCACCTTATCTAAGGAAGGATGTTCTTGCAATGGAGGGAGTGCAGAGGCGATTCACCAGGCTGATACCTGGAATGGCAGGAATGACTTATGAGGAAAGATTGCGCAAATTGGGATTGTACTCCCTCGAGTTTAGAAGATTGAGAGGGGATCTCATAGAGACATATAAAATTCTGGCAGGACTGGACATAATGGATGCAGATGGGATGTTTCCAATGATGGGAAAATCCAGAACCCGGGGCCATGGTTTGAGGATAATAGGCAAACCATTTAGGACCGAGATGAGGAGGAATTTCTTTACCCAGAGGGTGGTGAATCTGTGGAATTCATTGCCACAGAGGGCAGTGGAGGCAGGTTCATTAAATATATTTAAGAGGGAATTAGATATATTTCTTCAGTATAAGGGTATTAAAGGTTACGGAGAGAAGGCGGGGACGGGGTACTGAACTTTAAGATCAGCCATGATCTCGTTGAATGGCGGAGCAGGCTTGAAGGGTCGAATGACCTACTCCTGCTCCTATCTTCTATGTTTCTATGAAAGGCATACAGCAAACAAATGGATGAAGCCTCTTGTACATTATGCCATCACTCTTTTGACAGCTTAAGACAAGGGTTCTACAGTATTCAGTGTGTTAAAATTATCCTTTTTTCTCTTGACAATTAATCAAAGTTAAGCATACTAATCTATTGAGTTGCCCAACATGTGTCAGCAACTTTATTGCAAACATCTTCAGCTTTTGCTAGTGTAGAAAACCTGCTCCAACATCTTTGTGAAACAACGTGACCAACCAAGCTGCATACATCTCATTGGACCACTTTTATGAATTGGCTTTGCTTTTTTTTAAAAAAAAATGGAAGGCTATTCTTTTGTCAAGTTCTGAGTAATCTATTATCACTGGGGTGTGCGTTGTAGATGATTCAACTCACTGTTCCTGCATACTTTCTGGTGATTCCCTTCTCAAGTACCTGAAAGCTCATTCATAGAAGTGGCCCAATTAAATATTTTACCGTAGCACATACGGCATATAACAACATCATCCTGATGCTTAATTCCATTATTGCTGAATTGAAAAATAACCATCTACTTACTTGAAATTACTTTAGCACAGTGGAATTACTTGAGAAGGACCTCTAGGAAATACACAGGAAAAGTGAACCATCCCCAAGATATCTTGCATACTGCAGTCTGAACAGATGACTTGGATCTTGAAAGGGAAATGGTTTCAAAATGATTGTGTTCCATTTTTCTTTGCTCTTTTGTTTCTCCTTTAAGGCATTGCCTTTGACAACTCATTTAACTTCACCAGACCGGCTCTTCTACTTCGCATCATTTGTTTAGTTCTCTTTCTTACATTTTTTTTTAATGTGGCACAGGACTACTTTCAGCATCAAGGTTGCTCTCAATATGTCCTTGAATGCCTATCCTAATTTAGGGTTCAAATTTATCGTATACATGGAAGTACAGTAAGAAAGTTCAATTTGCGAGCAATCCAGCTAGTCAACCCAAACCTGTACAGCAGTGAAAGAATCATGGAGAGTTGTAAAGGGGCATTAGTTAATGCAAGCTAGGGCAACATTATTTTATTGCTGAGATTCTGTCAGGAGTCTGATAACAATGGGAATAAACTATCCTTGAATTTAGTGGTGTGTGATCATATACTTGTGAATATTCTTCCAAATGGCAAGTGGATTAAGAGAGTGTAGCCGGGATGGGATGAATCTTTTAGTATGTTGGCTGTGTTTCCAAATCAAGGGGAACCTGTAGATGGAGTAAGTGGCTTGGAAGAGGATTTATCTGATGATTCAGCTGCATTAACAACCCCCTGAATTTTCTTGTGATCTTGGACACAATGGTGCATCTGTGAAAGTTAAATTTCCTGAGGCTTATGAAAAATATTTAGAAAGAAATGTCATCAGAAACTCTTTGTGGCAGGCGATGTGATGAACTTTCTGCAATTTCTTGCTCCTAAGTGGATCTGAAACTTGACACCATGCATACAATTGCACCATTTAAGTTGAATGAGTCTGAAGAATAATTGTTGCATGCTGAGGAGATTCAGGAAAGTATTTCAATAGAGAACCTAGAGCAGTTAGTGGAGCATGAAAACCCAGAATGACCTTCCATCATCTGCTTTTCAGGGGAGCTTGTGTAAATTTGAGATTAAAAAAAACTCAAGCTATGAAGATACAAGACGAGCTGCTTTCACACTGGCACCTTATCCTAGTAATTAACGACCAATATACCAGTTAAAGGGCCATTGTGAACACTTATGAATCAGCAAACAGCCATCAAATCTCCCTGGGGATGGACAACCTAGGTAGGGTGTACCATCCCCAAGGTCATCTCATGCCTGCATGCCCATTAGCCCAGTGTGGTAGGGACATGTTGATGATGTTTTTGTGTGCGTGCAGGAGCGTGAAGGAAACAAAAGATTAAAAAGAAGGTATAAACTTTGTATTCAATTTACTAAATCTTGATCAATGTATTATGATCTTTTATTTAAACAAAATTATTCATGCTAATTATGACATAATTAAATATTATGTCAGCACAGTATGAGCCCTTCAGCCCTATTGTTGTGCTAACATATATAAATCTTTATAAATTTATAAAGGTCCATGGGGAAAGTGGTAGCGGCAATAAAACACATTGGCGCACAATTTATAAAGATTGTGGGAAAGTCGCAAAGAAAACAAGAGAGAGAACGATGGTGGACCTGCCCTCCCAGAATTCCATGCAGCAGAGAAAGGGCTGTATGCATGGAGCACTCATGGAAGGGTTTCTCTGCTGCATGGAATTCTGAGAGGGTAGGTCCGCCATCGTGCTCACATGCTCTCGGCAAAGCAGCTTCTTTAACCAATTCATTGAGCGGCCAGTTGACAGATTAGCCAGTGTGTTGCTTGAGCAGAGAATAGCTATTTGAGAATTCATAGACAAGCCTGTGCATATTCTCTGCTTGAAAAATGTGTTTGATGGAGCTTCTCAACTGAGTAAACAATTTGAAGAATTGAAAAATGCCAAACTATTCAGGGCCAGAAGATCACAATTGAATCACTCCAATAAAAGCACAGTAGGCTTGAAGAGAAGAAAGGACAAGTGAGAACATAAGGCCTTTAGGTTTTCTGACCCACACACACCCAAAACAAGGAAAAAAGTGTGGAACCTCTTGGAGATTCTGCAGTTCCAAATGGTGGTACTGATTTTCCAATGGTCATTGACCTTCCAAGAATAATGAATTGATTAGACTTGTAACTTCCCATTACCATGCTTAAATGTAAACCACTTTGTTTTATTTGCACCTGTAGTGGCTTTTATTTCTTCCAAGAACTTGTGTTTGACCATTTCAATTCTACTAAAAATTCAATTAGACTTCTTGAGGTCAAATGAAAATTTCAATAGCTATATTGATTTCTGTTAGACAAGGATAATAACATTACTAGAACCATGGGGAGTTGGAGGTTTGGATAAAGTTAAGCAGGATATAATTTAATATAGAAGAAATAAAAGGAACTGTTTGCTATCTGTAAGGGGAAAAGATGGAGGTTGTATCAGTGAATTCCACTATTGTTGAGCAGCACTGACCTGATGCTCGAGGGAAATGGTAACCAAACTTCCCAGATACTGAGACAAAAAGGTCTATGGAAAGTGTCACTTTCTACAAACCCATCAACTTCCACAGTTACTTCAGCTACACCACTTCACATCCTGTCCCCTGTAAGGATGCTACACCTTTCTCATATTCCTCCATCTCTGTTGCATCTGCTCGAAGTATAAAGCCTTCCATGTGAGATCTGAGATGTCCTCCTTTAAAAAAAGTGGCTTCCCTTCCACTACCATTAATTTGGCCCTCACCCGTATATCCTCCATTTCTTGTGCATCTGCCCTGGCTCCCTCTGGCCCCAGATACAACAAGGACAGGATTCCCCTTGTCCTCAACAGCCACCTCACCAGCCTCCACATCCAATGTATCATCTTCCATAAATTCTTTCAACTACAATGTGATCCCATGACCAGATGCATGTTTCCCTCTCCTTTCCTTTCCAAGGGGGCGTGGCGTGATGGCAAAGGTGGAAGATGTGGGAAGAGTGCCTTTCCAGGCAGAACTTTCCAAAACCCGACCAAAAAGGTTTTTTTTTAGAATAAAATAACATTACTGAGATTTATTGGAACTATTATAAACAGTACTGGAAGTAATCATGAAAAAGACAAAACAACAAACTGGGAAAAAAACGACTTGGGCCTACCTTGCAAACAGAGCCTGCGAAGTTGATTCTTCATCCACCGAAGTCTATGCGACAGGTTCTGCCTAGCATTCAGGCAACTCCGGCACCTTCCCCTCCCCTCGGAGCTCCAAGAAAGATGGCGCTGGAGCTCAGAGATGACTTCCTCCTGAGTCCCAGGAGCAGCCAAGCGTGTGCACTGGACAGGGTCCGATTCTCGCTGTGGGGGGGGGGGGGAAGGGGAGGGTGGACTCCTCAGCCCAGAAGTGCTGAATTGTTGAGGGGAGGGGCCTAAACCTCACATACAGATGGAACTGCTGTCTATGTTGACAGAGGTCGAAGAAGAAGACATTGTTGGAATGGCTGAAGAAGAGGAAACCTTTCCAATGACTGAAGAAGAAAAAAAACAGTAATTTATCAGGGTAGGCCCTTAGCTAAGACTGTTCAATGCACAGAGTAAATCTGGACCTGCAACTCATGCAGACCCATCAAGCCAGTTTAATATTTTAACTAAACAAATGCAACTTTTATCAACTCAAATGAGTCAAGGTTTTTCATCTATGAAGGAACAGTTTAATAGTTTGAAGGATGAAATGTTGATGATTAAGACTGATGTGGCAAAATGTGCAAAGCTGTGGATAAAATGAAAATTAAATTTTTGAAAATTGAAGAGGAGATTCAGGATTGTCATGAAGATGTGGTACAATGTAAAGATACAGTTATTAAGATGGAGGATTCTTTTACTGCTTGGGAAGTACAAAGAAATGATTTATTAAAGAAAATTGATGTTTTGGAAAATCAGTCGTAGAAATAATGTTAAGATTGTTTACTGGAAGAATTTGAAGAAACAGATCCGGATCAGTTTTTTCAGAATTGGATTCCTGAAGTTTTGGGAAGAGATTATTTTCCAAATGGTTTGGAATTAGACAGAGCACACACAGCTATTAGGAAGAAACCTTTTCCTGGTCAACCTGTTTTTATTAGATGTCTAGGTTTTCAAGACAAAGCAATGATTTTAAGAGTTGCAGTTCAAAATGCAAGAAAGCCCCAGACTCCTTTGTTGGTCAAGAATAACTGATTTTTTTAAATGCAGATCTGAGCCAAACTATTATTAAGAGCATAAAGAGTTTAACCCTGCTAAAGCTGGATTATGGAAGAAAGGATATAAATTTGTGTTTAGATACCCTGCCACTCTCAAGGTTTTTATGGTGAATATCAAACCCAGTTTTTCATTGATGAAGATGATGCTCTTTTATTTGCAAATTCACTGCCTGAAAATAAGCAGATGAAAAGTCAAGATCAACTTTCTCAACAATTGAAGCCAGGTCAAGGTCCCCATCATCATGTTTCCAGATCTCCAGTTCCTTTCCCTTGTCTCTCTTTCCCTATCCCTCTGTCTTCCAGTTCTGTATTCTCAGAACTACCTCTCTCCCCTGATGGGTTCTCAGCTTTTCTGGTTCACAGAAGGTGGATGCCACAAACTATCTGAAATTGACATTGATGATGACCAAGTTAACAGAGATTTGCAAACTGCGTATGATACTTAAAATGTTTTAAAGTATTGTTGATTTTACTTAATTGTTCTGTTGGGGGAGGTGCTTTTGTTTGCTTCTTCTGAAGTCATTGGCCACTTGGAGACGTTGATCACTTCCCATACAATAGTGTGGGATAGTAGTGCCTGTCGGTGTTTTTTCTTTTATGGGGGTTTTATGTGTGTGTGTGTGTGTGTGTGTGTGTGTGTGTGTGTGTGTGTATATATATCTATATATATCTATATATATAGATATATATACTCTTTTTAAGGGCTTCTTTCTTTTCTATAAAGGAGATGTATTTTACTTTGCAGTTTAACTGTGGGTGGCAGAAGTTTAACATTCACAGTATTAAATATGGTGGCAAGTAAATTAAATTTATGACTTTTAATGTTAATGGGCTCTATAATCTGATTAAGAGGAAGAGAGTTTTGGCTTATATTAAAAAATTGAAAGTAGATATTGCTTTTTTGCAAGAAACTTATTTGACTGAAAAAGAACATCAGAAATTGAAAAAGGGATTGGATTGGTCAAGTTGTATCTTCTTCCTTCAATTCAAAAGCGAGAGGTGTTGCTATTTTGATTAACAAGAAACTGCCTATCAAATTAGAATCAATTGTTTGTGACTCAGTGGGTAGACATTTAGTAATTAATTGTCAAAGTTATTTAGAATTTTGGAATTTATTCAAGATTCCTTCCCTTTCCGCCTTCTGAAAAGGCCACTTCCTCCATGACTGTCTCATGCCTTCCCATCAATTGTTGCCATGGAACCTACCCCTGTGACCACAGAAAATGCCACACTTGCACTCACACCTCCTCACTTACCACCATTTGGTGCCCCAAACAGTGAAGCAACACTTCCCTTGTGAATCTGCAGTGGTCATCTACTGCATCTGGTTCTCCCATTATGTTCTCCTCATCATTAGAGAGACTGAATGCAGACTGCAAGTTTGCTTTATTGAGCACCTTTGTCCAGTGTAATAGTGGGGATTTCCCTGTGGCAACCCCATTTCAATTCTTTGCCCATCTCCTATGCTGACATATCTGTCCATGGACTCGAGTACTGCACAACTGAGTCCATGCGCAAATTGGAGGAGCAATTCCATCTGGGCACCTTCCAACCAGCTGACATTAATAACAGCTTCTCCAGTTTCTATGAGGACCCCCTCTCTGCCCCCACTTCTCATTCCCCATCACCATGTTTCCAGTTCTCCAGTTCCTTTCCCTTGTCTCTCTCTCCCTATCCCTCTCTCTTCCAGTTCTGCATTCTCAGAACTATCTCCCTCCCCAGATGGATTCTCAGCTTTTCTCTCCTGGCCTCCTATCCATGTTCACCTATGGCCTCTTGTCTCTTGGCCTATGCTCCTCTCCTACCTTTTTATTGAAGCACCTGCCTGCATTTTACTCCTCTTTGAAGGGCTCAGGCCTGAAATGTTGGTTATGCATCTTTTCCTTATGTGGATGCTGCAGGATCCACTGAGTTTTTCAAGCAATTTTGAGTATTTACTACAATCACAGTGTCCGCAGATTTTATGCCTTCCCTCTGAACAAGGAACAAACAATTGAACATCAAGGGAAGAGCAAAGTGATTTTAATAAATTACCATATAAAATCTGACAACAGCCCAATAATTCACGTTTTAATGACCTCCACACTCTGCTCTTACAAATGATTACTCCGCTAATACTGAAATGTAACTCTCAAAACATTGATAATATCAAACAGAAACCTATTAATGCATCTGAGAAGGAAAAAAACATTCTAACTTTGAAATGTAAGTGAGTAATAACTTGAATTACAGGATTAGCTCTCAACAGTACAGAGTGAACAAAGTTGTGTGGTAAACCACTGTATATGTATATTTATCTGCTTGAGCACACCCGACTGTACCTGTGGCCCCGCCCACAGGCTCCTGAATAAAGGTGATTGTTCTACAGCCCCTTCCCCAGTGCAGGACAGTTGAGCAGCATGGACATGCCTTTGTTCTATAGCAAATAAAAGCCTCAACTTCAGTCTTTTGGAGTCATTGATGGGGCATCAATTTTATTTGCTATAATTATTATAATGGAGCAGATCCTGAAGCCACAGAAGCTGGAATTTTAACGACTTTGATCTCTGGCCACGCTGTTTCGAGCCATTCCTGCAGGCATCTTCAGCCATCATGTAGTCAGAGACTGACAAATTACAGGTACTGCACCCTGGGGTACTCAATGATCAGGGACTCTGCATTGTATCAGGAGGCCATGGACATTCTGAAGCACCAGTACCTGCGAAAGATTAATGAAGTCTACGCCGGGCACCTCCTGGTGATGTGAAAGTAGTGACCTGAAAGCAGGACTCAAACGGCAAGTATCTCTGGGCCCAGCGAACTCTTGGAAGGGCCTATAAGTGTAAGACCATGATGGCTGCGAAATACACGGAGGATCTGATTGGGGATGCCTATGTTCCAGGGATCAGGTCGAATTACATCCGCCAAAGATTATTGGAGCAAGGGGAGCTTAGCCCGTGGAGAGCAGTCGAGCTGGCAGGTATGCTGGAGGTGGCCCTTCAGAATATGAAGGCTTGTTCAACTGACAATACAGCCGCCTTGTGGTTGTCCTGGGTGTCACAATCTTGGGACGTGCTGCCACCCCCTCACCCCACTAATAATCTGACCACAGCGGTCAGATTCACTCCGTGAATGCCTTCTACCACCATCGCCAGGTTCCATCAATGACTTGATCATGGCCTCTGTACTCTAGGAGCACCCAAAGTACTACTTCTGCAGTCTGGGCAAGCACCCGGCTGACCAGTGAAAGACACGGTCTTCTCCAGCTGCAGGAAGAAGGGACACTATGCTAAGGTGAGAAGATCCAAACCCCTTCCCAGCAGTGACGCGTGCAGACCATGAGGGCTGCCATATTGGATACCGCTATCGCCAAGAACTAGCAGTGCCACGTGCAAGTCCCTTGGGCCGCCATCTTGGGCACTATCTTCGGGTCTCAGCAGCGCTGCTTGCGGTCCATTGGGGCGTCATCTTGGACACCACCATCTTTCAAATCAGCATACAATTTCTCCACTGCAGCGACAAGCAACGTTCTGGCACTGGCCTCCATCAAACTCAACCAGGATAGTCCGCATCAACTCGCCAAGTCAATGATGGATATTCAGGTAAACGGCTACATGATGAGTTTCCTGTTCAATAGTGGGAGCACAGAGTGCTTCATTCATCCTGATGAGCAGAGGCTACTTAATGAGTGAAGCCCTAGTGATGAGGCCAATAAACCACATAGTCACATACGGCGGATGTCCATGGCTACTGCGTAGTGACTCTGACCATGTGGGAGGCAGACCATAAAGACTTTAAACTTTTAGAGATGTTACAGCTCTATGCTGCTGGGACTTGATTTTCAATGTCGCCTTAAAAGCGTGACCTTGGAGTTTGATGGGGTCCATTCATCCCTCCCTGTCTGTAACTAGCAGTTCTCAAATCGCCCACTGCACTCCACCTATCCTTCAGCCCTCTCCCCCCCACCACAAATCGCACACATCCAGCAATCCAGTCACTCATCACGTACAATCTGCAGACTTCATGCTCAAAATTGCCCCTCCACTGATGTTTACCAATCTCACCCCCGACTATAAACCTGTCACCAACAAAAGTAGTACAGTGCCAGGAACAGGGCCTTTATTTGGGCAGAGATGCAGAGGCTACTTAATGAGGGCATCATTGAAGCCAGCACCAGCCCTTGGAGAGCACAGGTGGTGGTAGTGAAGAATGAGGAGAAGAACAGGATGGTCATTAACAACAGTCAGACCATTAATAGGTACACAGAACTAGATGGATATCCCCTCCCCTATATATCTGAAATGGTGAATCAAATCACACAGTATCGGGTCTTCTCTACCATCGACCTGAAATCCGCATATCATCAGCTCCCTATCCACCCAGAGGACCACCAATATATTGGGTTCGAGGCATTTAGCCATTTCTACCACTTCCTTTAGCATCACCAATGGAGTCTCGGTCTTCAAGCGGGTGATGGACCCTGTGGTAGATCAGTAGGAGCTGCAGGCCACATTCCCATATCTCGACAATGTCACCATCTACGGCCATGACCTTCAGGACCATGACGCCAACACTCAAAAATTCCTCCAAACTGCCAAGCTCCTCAATCTAGCATACGATAAGGCCAAGTGCGTATTTTTCACAACCCACCTTGCTATCCTTGGCTGTGTCATTGAGAACACAGTCATTGGTTCAGACGCTGACTGCATGCAGCCACTTGTGGAACTTCTCCCACAGCCTTAAGGCCCTGAAAAGGTGCCTGGGCTTTTTCTCTTGCTATGCCCAGTGGGTCCAAAACTATGCAGATAAGGCCCACCCCCTCATCAAATCCACCTCTTTCCTTCTGACGCCAGAGGTCCGTGCAGCCTTCAGCCACATCAAGGCAAATATTGCCAAGGCCACAATGCATCCTGTGGATGGATCCATCCCGTTCCAGGTTGAAAGTGAAGCTTCAGATTTTACTCTGATTGCTACCCTTAACCAGGTGGGCAGACAAGTTGGTTTCTTTTCCCATACCCTCCAGGGCCACAAAATTCGACAGTCCTCCATCGAGAAGGAGGCCCAGGCCTTTGTTGAGGCAGTGCGGCACTGGAGATACTACCTGGTCAGTAAACAATTCACCCTGCTAACTGACCAAGGTGCATTTGCTATCATGTTCAATAATCAGCAGTGAGGTAAAATCAAGAACGACAAGATATTGAGGTGGAGAATTGAACTGTCCACCTACAATTATGATACCTTTGTACTGGCCTGGGAAACTCAATGAGCCACCTGATGCCCTATCCCATAGGACCTGATTGACTGCTTACAAGCTCTTCACAGAGATCTCTGCCACCCCAGAGTTACCAGGTTTTTCTACTACATCAAAGCTGTACTCCATTAAAGAGATAAGGTCAATGTCCAAAAACTGCCAGGTCTATGTGGAGTGAAAAGCACACTTCAACTGGCCAGATAATGCACAGTTGATAAAGCTATCCGTCCCTTTGAATGCCTGAGTGTCAACTTCAAAGGACCCCTGCCCTCCACGGACTGCAATTTGTACTTCCTCAATGTAATTGATGAGTACTCCCATTTTCCATTTGCTCTGACATGATAGTTGCCACAGTCATCAATGTGCAGTCTCTTCAACTATTCAGCTTCCCCACCTAATATTCATAGCGAACAGGAGACCTGTTTATTTGAGCGACAAGCTGCATCAGTACCTGCTGGCCAGAGGCATTGTTACGAGCAGGACCACCAGCTACAACCCCTGGGGGAATGGGCAGGAAAGGGAGAACATCACAGACTGGAAGGCCGTCCTCCTAGACCTGCGGTCTCTCGCTGGCAAGAGTTCCTCCCAGAGGGGCTCCACTCCATCAGGTCCCTTCTATGTACTGCCACGAATGCCACACTGCATGAATGTATGTTTTCCTTTACCAGAAAATCTGCGATAGGGACCACATTGCCAGTGTGGCTGATGTCCCCAGGGTCAGTCCTATTCTGGAAACATGATGAGCCATAAGTCTGACACTCTGGTCAAAAGGGTTCACTGCCTCCATGCCAACCCCCAATATGCCTACATGACGTACCTGATGGGCATGAGGACACTGACTCTGTTCAGTATCTGGTGCCCCCAGGGGCTCTGGATACCTGCACTGATCACTTCACACCCCCTCACCGTTAGCCACCGACGATGCACCAGGGCCATGGCACATTACCTCAGCCCCCAACAGAGGACACGCCAGACTTGTAGCCACATACCTACCAGCTCAATGGTGATGATTGCACACAGGTGCCCCAGACTGCCCAGGACCCCACCACTGCGCCACAATCACAGGCAGTATTATGATGGTCACAGTGAAAAATCTAGTGAAAAATCTGAAAGACTTTATTTGTAACTGTAGCATCACCACTTCAATCCAATGAACTCTTTTAAAACAGCAAGGGATGAATGTGGTAAACCACTGTACGTATATATTTATCTGCTTGTGCACACCCATTGGCTGGCTGTACATGTGGCGCCTCCCACAGGCTACTGAATAAAGGTGATTGTTCCACAGCCCCCTCCCCAGTGCAGGACAGTCGAGCAGCATGGATGTGCCTTTGTTCTTTAGTGAATAAAAGTCTATCAGTTTACTCAACTTCAGTCTTCTGGAGACATTGATGGTGTATAGTTGTTCTTTTATTTTGAACTTTGAAGAGCCAGGTTTATTCTGTTTTGAAGTTGCCTGAGAAGGGATCTAAAATTTTTTTGAAGAATTGATTGTTGATCTGTGTGTTCTGTCACTTTAATGAATTCGAGATGGGTCAGAAATATAATTAAACCAGAGATGCCATGGGATTGAGAATGCAGAGAGACTATTTCCCTGGTAATTTATAATGAGTGGGTTAGTTATAGAATACAGTAAAATCACAGAAATGCTGGAGGAACTTGGCATGTCTTGTATCTTGAGGAAGAGGGCTCAGATCCAAAATATGGGTAATGTATCTTTACCTCCTATGGACGCTGCGAGACCTGCTGAGGTCCTCCAGCATTTCTGTGTTCTTACTACAATCACAGTGTCTGCAGACATTCATGTTTTCGTCTAGTTATAGAATACAAATTGTGTAGCATCAATCCCAATCAAAGAGCTTTGTGGTTCTCGGACAAGATTGATGGTTAAGTAATCTAATTATTTCTATTCTTCCTGGATGTATGTACAAGTCAGAACACAACTTTTTATTTAACCAATAGCAGTACAGAAAAGCTGAACTACATGTTGGAATCAAGACTGGAGAAACCTGTTTTCAAAGAAGATGATTCAAATAATTGAACAGATTAAAATAATAGAATTTCACAGATCCATCAATCAGCCCAATGTTCTTGCCCTCGCACTTTGTGAGAAGTAGGTTTACTTGCACAAATATAGACTTGAACTCTATTCATATTTTTTTTTCACAAGACAAAGAGTGGTCTGGAATTTGGAATACGCCTATCTCCACCCTCTTTGGGGACTTTACAAGTATTTTGGTCCAGTCAGAAAAAAGAGAAGCGAAAAAGAGCCTCTTCAAAGACACCGAGTGTCCGTGGATTTGCTTCCAGTACTCCTGCAGGCTCTGCGGTCGCACAGACTTCAGTCCAAACCATCGGTAACCCAAGCTCCAGATCCAAACCTCCATCATGATCTGGAATCCTTTAGTGCCCTTGGCACCTTCTTGCTTCAATGAACATCCTTTTCTGTTAAAAGCAGAATTTCAGGGAGTGGTGGATAAGAATAATGCAGGTGAAACTTCAGAGTTGTAGAAGCCACTCCAATTAGATGAATCATGATGTGCCCATAAATTCACATAAGATAAATGGGCAGTCTGTGCCATTTACAGTTCCAGCAAATAAATTCAGATGCAAGTCCATCTCCAATTTATTCTAAGTCAGCTGACCTAAGTTTGGTGGTATCCATTAGAATGTTAAAGTTGGACACGGCCTTTTAATGTCTGGGATGCTTGTTGTCGAAGACTTGGATCCATTTTAATCATGGAAATGTATTGACTTGTGGATCCCAAGTAATCACGTGATTTGGGCTCACCTTTAATGTAGTTCTTTCTCATGTTACTAGTCTGCTGGCATTATCCAGGTTCAATACAAATAACTTCAGACAAGACACCAGAAAACTTGCAATGTTTTTAGCACTTGACAAATGCAGCCTAATTTCCTCAAAAAATGTTCAAGCAAAATGATTTGTATAACCTGAATGTGTCAGCAATTTACTGAATGTTCATTTGAAGCCATGCTGTTCATTTTAAGAGTGAACTGGTATTTCCTGACATCATATTTAGTGGATCTTTTTGTGATGAAGTATTATAGATATTGAATAAACTTTAGCTTTGCATTATAGATATAGACTAGACATTTCATCATCCATTATGTTTTGAGAACCAATTGTGTTGCAAACTTCTTAGAATGCTTCAGAAATATAATTGATCTCACTGAGTTTATTCCAAAGGCCATTGGAGCACACTTAATTTTCCTTCCACCAGCTTTTGAATTGACTGATAAGTGCATAATAAAAGTGGCTGCTTTCTGTACCTCACTTCTTCAGACATGATAAAGAGTTTCATCCTGAAATGTTGGCCATTCTTTTTTTTCCACCAATGCGAAGTTCTTCCATCAGACTGTGTTTGGTTTCTGTTCCTTTGTGGACATTTGTACAGTGTGAATTCAAAACGACTGTAACTGCATTAAAAATTGGCAATCTTTGTATGGCAGTGTGCTATTCATTCACAGTGCTTTGAGCACAGAATGATTTTAGCACTTCCGGTGGACATCATTGATTCCACAGTACTATTTGTTAAAGTATTGAGGAATTGCCTCCAATGCACCGGCCAATATTAATCTCTTTTTCCATGACTCAATTAAGTTTTTTTTTCCAGAGCAAGTCAGCAGGAGTGAAGTAGTTCTTCAGCAACACTAGAAAATGCATGCTAGCATATTGTACACTAGCAGACAAAGTTAGTGTGGTAAACCACTGGTAAGTTATGATTGCCTGCTGGCGGCTGGTCACACCTCCCGAGACCGATCCTCTCCATAACCATTGCATGCTCCCCGTTCCACTCTGCCTCGATCAGTCAGTGAGGTTGATGGCTGTTCCCGTCTATAGCTAATAAAAGCTAATCAGTTTCACAACTTCAGTCTTTTGTGATTATTGATGGTGCATCAATTTTATTAACTATAATGTTTCAAAAAAACATGGAACAGTACCTGAAACCTGAGAAGCTCAACATCGATCCTCGATCACCAGATGCCCTGGACACATTTGGCTACACCGTGGATGTTATCACAATGGATGCTAACTGACTGGCCACCAGAAAGCAGCGACCTGGTGAGTCAAGTGCCGAGTACCTGCTGGCCCTCCGGAGCCTTTGCAGAGCGTGCGACTGTAGGCCATGTCGGCTCCACAGAATGCTGAGGACCTCATCTGGGATGCTTACATGGCTAGTACATAAGACAGAGACTTCTGGATAAAAGGCAGAGGGCAGTTTAGCTGACAGAGACTCGGATAATTAATCAGACACCTCTTGGTTGCCATGGGGGCTGCTATCCTGGGATGGGGATTTGTCCCGCTCTGTGAGCGACAGGTCTGCTACACCGTCCTACTCCCCTAGTGACCTGACCTCAACCATCATTGTGGGTGATCTTCCCAATTGCTATTTCTGCAGGCACCCGAGGAAACACTGCCCTGCCAAGGATGCAGTAAGAGATAGGTGCAGGAAAAAGGGAAATATTGCCAAGAGTTGCCAGTCCAAACTGCCTGCGAAACCTAGCAGCGCTGGGTGCGAACAGTCATCACTCTAGACAGTGCGATCAGCGCCATCTCCTCTCTGAACCAGCGACACTGTGTGCGAGTCATGGGTGCTGCCATCTTGAACCACATGGCAAATGCCATCTTCTCAGGTATACAACACCATGAGGGAACAGCAAGGGCAGCCATCTTGGGGTCAAGGGTGGCCATCTCAGAATCATGCGCACTCACTGAACTCAGACAGCGAGTCTATACTGGCCCCCATCATCCTGAGCCAAGAAACATTACATGAACTCGCCATATCCGTGATGGACGTCCAGGTAAACGAGCACGTTACCAACTGTTTATTCGATGATGGTAGTAAAGAAAGTTTTATTCATCGCAATACTGCTGAGCACTTATCGCTTAAAGTACGACCTGCCAAGGGCAAGGTATCACTCGTATCCAAATCACACATGGCAGCCATCCATGTGATCCTGATAGTTGGAGGCATAGTTTACAAACATTTTGGGCTACTCGTTATGCCTTGCTACTGGGGCTGGACTTCCAATGCCAACTTCAGAAAGTTACATTAAAATTTGATAGGCCCCATTTCCCCCCCCCCCCCCCCCCCCCCCCCCACCATCAGCAATGAACAATTTACAGACACATGACAGGCCAAGAGGACCCCAAAACCCAACTGCAATAGAAATTCACCAAGATAAATGGTTACTTTTAATGTTCTTTAAGCATAAAGACAGGATCAAACTTTAACTTATTACTACAAACTTAGCCTAACTTAACCCCCTTCTAAATCCAAGCGCACATGTATGTAATGTATAAGTTCAGAAAAGTTGTATGATTCACAGTCCACTCTCACTTCACTCCTCCAAGTTCACCGGTATCGGGCACAGAATTTAACATTTATGAATCTTCAGCAAGCTTTGGCGAAGGTTCTTGTCAGGTTTTCAGAGACATTTGTTGCTCATTGGACACACACAACAGATTCCTTCTGATCAGACAGACTGCAGCACCAGACCCAATTTTCTGAATTTGTTCATCTGTTGCTTTCCAAAACAATAATCCATTATTCCACAGCATGTCCGATTAACCCCTACTTGTGAAGTCTCTATAGGCATTCTTCAAAGTTTTTGCAAAGGCACCCAGAGCCAGGAGTAGATGGTACTCTGTGGCTGACAAGGCGTTCATTAAGTTGGAAGTTCAGCAATTGTTAGGCGAGGGCATCACTGAGGCCAGCCATAACCTTTGGCAAGCCAAGGAGGTTGTGGTAAAGAATGGGGAAAAAAATAGAATGGTCGTAGTCTATAGCCAGACTACCAACCGGTACACGCAACTCAACCCGTACCCCCTTCCCTGCATATCAGACATGGTCCATCAGATCGCACAATACTGGGTATTCTCCATGATGGACTGGAAGTCAGCATATCACCAGCTACCAATACACCTCGAGGACCACCAGTATTCTGTTTTTTTTTTCTCATCTTTTTTCTTCTCACCCCCCAGGACTCTTAAAAAGGAGCAGTGAAATGTGGTAAACCACTGTTATGAGATGATTGGCTGCTGCTGTATGGACACACCTCCTGAGACCGATCCTACCCATAGCCATTTGCATGCTCCCCATTCCACTTTCCCTTGATCAGTCTATAGCTTCACAATTTCAGTCTTTTGTGATTAATGTGTTGTGTCAATCAGTGCATTTGCCAGATGTGCAACAGATTTATTATTGTCCTTACCACTGTTATTTACAAATTCCAGACTGCCCACCTCCAGTCCAATTTACACTGGCAGGAAAATAAAATGAAATTGAAAATATGAAACAATTGAAGTATACCAGTCTTGAAATTACAAATCCAATATATGAGCAGCTAAAACAGGCTGCTTTCTTTAAAAATAAAGGACATGTTCTCACTAACATTATAGCATAAAGTTCGTGCAGTATAGCAATCATTTTGATTTACTGCATTCTTGTTTTGGAATTGTGCAGTTTCGATTTACACTCAATGCCCCACCCATGTATTTGAGCAGGATATTCAGCTGGTGATGAGATATTCTTTCCCCCAAAGCCGCTTTCTCCTCCTGCCATGGCAGGTGAACTGAACGATGCTTTGCTTCTGCAACCGAGCCTCACTCCTACCGAGTTCACTGAGGATGACTTTGTGTCTTTCAGCAAGATTGCATCAGGAAATTTTGCAAATGTCTTTAAGATGAAACACAAACTGTGGAGGGTGAACTTGGCCTTAAAGTGCTGCCATTTGCTTTGTGAAGAATCGCCTTCATTTGAAAGGTGGGTGCCAGAGATGATCATTTACAGTTTACTTTTGAAAGACATAGAAACCAATAATTAGAACCTTGGTAAGGAACAAAACCTAACCTTGGATGATATTATTTGTACACAGTATAGTCTCCTTCTATGTGATTGAATTGTTGCAGGCAAGCTTTTGTTTTCTTAACAATTTTTAATGGTTTACATTTATGTAATTTGTTGGCTTGATATTAATGTAATTTGTTAATAACATGTAACAACTCATTACAGCACTTTTATCAATATCATATCTTGGGTGGTAGGAGTCTGGTGAGCTCCACATTCCCACTTTTGGGTATTGGAAGGGTAAGTGGGGGGGGGAGCGTGTGGGGTATTGTCCTAGAAATGTGGTAGACCATGGAGTTCTTCTTTACAAGTAACATAATTATGCAGGTTGTTCTTGCATCAGAGAAAGCCCAAATGGTCATTTATTATAAAATTACACAACAAAAAAAAATACTGCAACTGCTGGAAACTTGAATTTTTAAAAAATGCTGGAAACTCTCAGCAGGTCAGGCACCTTTTGTGAAGTGAGAAACAGTTCATGCTTCAGGTCTTGGGCAAGCAGTTTCTTTTTGTATTTCTTTAAGTGAGAGTGGACCTGTTCCTGGATAAGGAGGGGATTAACTTGTTCCTGTAGATAAACCATTGCCAGAATGATCTGAATTAGATTTAAATGAATATGAAGGAAAGTGAAGATATTTTCCATTATTTTTAGTTGTTTGTTACCAATAGACCATAAGGATCCAGGAGAAGTGAAGGAAATCACCTGAAGCAATTTGAACTATTTAGGGTTTCATCTATTCATACATTTTTAGATCTGTGGAAGCAAAAACCCCTATCATCCATCTTTGCTTGAAGATTTAGAAGTAGCGTTTACAATCTCAGTGTAAGGGGTTTGTCATTTCATACTGAGATAAGAAAATATATAATTGGAGGGCAATAAATCTTTAGAATTCTCAACTCCATAAATCTGTGGATGCTGATTCACTGAGTACATCCAAAACTGAAGTCAATAGATTCTTGGTTATAAAGGCCATCAAGGGACAAAGAACAGGGCAAAAATTTGCAGAGTATGTCAAAATTAATTCGATTTTCTTGAAAAATATAACCTACAATATTCATTGGCGTTTACTCCTGAGTCTATTGCTTTATTGTGCCATTGAAGAGTTTGAATGGACAATGTAAGAATAATACTAATAGGACAAATTGAACAAATGGGTTCTTGGTAAGAAAATAATTTAAGAGGTAACCTGACAAATGTATTCAAGTGTTTGGTGGAGCAGCTGTTAAGAAATAAGTATGCTTACATATGGGTACAATAAATCCAGGAGTGAAGTGTGGAAAAGATTCAGATTTATTGTCAGACATCACATACAACCCCAAGTTTCTTTTTACAGTAGACAAACCAGAATTGACACTTAATGTACACAAGTTTAAAAAAAACCTGCAATGTACACGTAAAAAAAACAAAATGTGCAATCAGAGAGAAAAAAAATCAATAAAGTGCAAAATTAAGTTGCTGTAAATGGGTCCCTGATGGAGTTTGTTGTTGAGGAGTCTGATAGGGGAGGGGTAGTAGCTGTTCCTGAACCTGGTGGTATGAGTCTTGTGGCACCAGTACTTCTTTCTCGATGGCAGCAGTGGGAACAGAGTGTGAGCTGGGTGGTGCGGACCCTTGACGATTGCTCCTGCTCTCATCATGACATTGATCCCTGTGGACGTTCTCGATAGTGGGAAGAAGTTTTGCCTGTGATGCAGGTAATTGTCTACTTCCTTTTACTTAAGGAGCAGCTAGAATCTGGAACTCAATGCATAACTGAGATGTTTGACATTGATGGATTTAAGGAAAAGGTAAATAAGCACATGAAGAGAAAAAAGAAATAGATGGATACAATTGAGTGATCCAATGGAAAAGTGCCCCCTCGTTATAACCATATAACCATTTACGGAGCGGAGCTGTAAATATTTAGAACTCCATGAGATTGATTAGGGGTTAGGGTTATAGTGGACTAAACCAGTTGCTTGGATAGGAGAAGAATTTGTTTACAACATCTTTGTTCATTAACAATATTGAACTTTTGTTGAACCACAGCTATTCCTTCAACTTTGGGATGTAACTATATTAGCCTTTTTACAGATAGAGTGTGGCTTCTACTCCGCTGGCCATTTCCAAATTTCCAAAAAGGAGGACATGGTCATAGCTTTTTATCTATCTGTCTGTCTGTCTGTCTGTCTGTCTGTCTGTCTATCTATCTATCTATCTATCTATCTATCTATCTATCTATCTATCTATCTAAAAGCATACACACACAGTATTTAAAAAATTGTTAAAATTTAAAGCAACAACAAAAGCAAACACACTGTGTATGTGCATGCGTGTGTGTGTATGTATGTGTGTGTACATGTTTTATATATATATTTTTTATGTGTGTGTATGTATATATAAAATATATATATCTATATAGATATAGATCGATAGTAAGCTATGATCATGTCCTCCTTTTGGAATGGCCTTCTCCTGATTTGTACAGTTCAGATGAGTTAAATGCCCTCATGGTTACTTCAATAGAATGCATAACAACTCAACTTGTCTGAATAAATTACAGTAGTGCTTTATTTGTATGGTTTTGGTTCTCCTCTAAGCAACCTTTGTGGAGTCCAAACTGACGCCCTGAGTTCACAATATTGTTAGGCCGGAGAAGTAATTTTAAAAGCCAAGCACTTCTATCACCTTCAGTTCAGGGACTGAAATTGGATCAGGATATTCTACTGCCAAAATGATATTGCTCATTTTATCAGTACCATCAGATTTCTACCTCACAGTGATTAAATTATTGTTTAGTCACATTTGGTGAAGGTTTTTAAGGCCTGAAGATTGTAAGATAAAAAAATGAAAATTTTGGAAAACCAATTGATTGAACTCTGCAAAAGAATATTAATTGAAGATGCCTTGGGAAATGATCTTTCTTTAACTTATTACAGGAACATGAAGCAACTGAAGGAGGAAACAGCAAAGATGCTGAGAGTGAATTTTAAGCATATTTTGCCAGTATATGGGATCTGTTCTCGACCAGCTGGAATTGTAATGGAATATTTGGAAAATGGCTCCCTGGATAAATTGCTTGTCAGGGATACATTACTTTGGCCAATGAAATTCCGGATTATTCATGAGATGGCGTTGGGAATGAATTTCTTGCATTGTATGAATCCACCTCTACTTCACCTAAAGTTGAAACCTGGAAACGTGCTCCTGGATGGAAGCCTGCATGTTAAGGTGGCTGTGTTTATCATAAGACTGGAATTTACTACTTCTGACATTTGTAAGGTGGTTGAGTGAGGGCAACTAATACCAGTATCTCTGTATTGCAATGTTATGGTTTCAAGTTGCATTGCAGGTGACACCTCAAAAGAGAATCAAGGAAGTATAGGGTTGTTGTACAGATTTTAAAACAAAACCCTTTTAACATCAAGTCTAAAGAAAAGTTTGCATTAGAGATTAAAGTTGTATAATCATGTTGGTTCTGTATTTTATTAAAGAACAGCTAAAGAGTTGTTGGCTCTCCAGCACTATGGACACTACCTCACTTTTTTCTCTTTATTTTTTAAACCTTGCATTTTCAAAATTGTAATTTATAGTCATTTATTTTGCACCTTGTTCTGCGTAACATTTGCTGCTGCAAAACAACATGCTCATGGCAGTAAATCTGATTCTGCATTAAAGTTCTTTGTTACTGGCACAAAATCTGGAAAGCAGTTCATTACTTATAGCAATATTTGGTGCAACAAATGCGAAGCCACCACTTTGCAATTAAAAGAGCAGGTCAGGCAGTATCTGTGGAAAGAGAATAGGGTTAAGGTTTCATGTCATTGACCTGTTATTAAAGCAGGAAAAAGGCTTCAAATATACAGACAGAGGGGGAAGAAAAAAATGATTGTGAAGGACTATGATAGACCAAAATTAAGAGAAACAAGCAAGTAATACAAGGTTGACTGAGAATGAGGTAACAAGGCTTTAGAAAAGATATAAATGAGATTTAAAACTATCGTTCTCACATTTTTGAAATGAGATGCTTTGGGATCATGAGAAAGATGTGATCGTAGATTTCTCTTATGTAATAAATTGCATCTATTGCTCAATATATTCAAAATAGAAGATTGATTGTAATAGATCCTATGATATTCACTTGGGTGTGATGTGCCATGAAGAACATTGTGCAGACAGCAGTAATGTTAATCCATGTGCAAAAGATACCCATCACTGTAATGATGTTTTAATGCACATAGGCATGAAAATCAAATGCAAAAACAAGCCTCAGCAGGAAGAAGTTTTGCCAATCCAAGATGGAAGAATAATTCTTTAGTAAAGGTAACTGAGGAATCTTCCACAACCTTGGGTCTCCTGCAATGCAGATAAGTCAAGCAATTCAGACGAGTTGTCTCTGTTGCAGATTGGGTGGTGATCAGACCATTCCAGTGCTTTTCCTATAGTCTTTGACCTGCCACAGAATGTCGCCTTCCCAAGATCGTGTTATATGGTGAGCTCTCCACTGGCCACCGAGACAGAGGTGCACCAAAGAAGAGGTACAAGGACTGCTTAAAGAAATCTCTTGGTGCCTGCCACATTGACCACCGCCAGTGGGCTGATATCGCCTCCAACCGTGCATCTTGGCGCCTCACAGTTTGGCGGGCAGCAACCTCCTTTGAAGAAGACTGCAGAGCCCACTTCACTGCCAAAAGACAAAGGGGGAAAAACTCAACACCCAACCCCAACTAACCAATTGTCCCCTGCAACCGCTGCAACCGTGTCTGCCTGTCCCGTATCGGACTTGTCAGCCACCAACGAGCCTGCAGCTGACGTGGACATTTACCCCTCCATAAATCTTCGTCCGCGAAGCCAAGCCAAAGAGAAAGAGAGAGAGAGAAGAGAGAAGGAGGGGAAACCTTCCAGTTCCACCTTGACAACCCAGTGGAAAGTAATCTGATTTAGCCTTGTGATAGAAGCAATAGCTTGTGTTATGAATTACTCCCTTGACCTCTCCACCAGTCTATCTATCTATCATTGTGCATCCGACATACAAGAGTACATCTTCACCACACATTGGTAAAACCAAGCTCGGGTCTATACATTATACTACTTCCACATACATTTCTAAACAAATTAGGGAAGGAAGTTGAAGACAGGAAGATAAAAGTGGGAATGGAAAAGAGAAAGTGATAGTCTATCTCTTTAAATACTGTTGACAAAGTTGCTTGTACATAGGAGTGTGGAGCACTTAGCGCATCTGCATTTGTATTAATGTTATTGCCAAATTGATTTGTGCAATGTAAAAAAAAAGCTTTACTCATTCAATAGAAGGAAAGCATTGTGTGTAATAACAAACATGTTACTTTTGTGTAGATATCAGATTTTGGATTATCAAAATGGGAAGATATCTTGAGCAATATGGAACAAATTGAAAGATCTGCCATGAGAGGAACTATCATTTACATGCCACCAGAATTGTCGAACACACCTGGAATCAAGCATGATGTTTACAGGTTAGAGCACTTGGGTTACAGTTCCATTCCAGAGACTTTTACCATAGGATGAAATTTCAGTATTGATGAAATGCAGCACAGTTGGAATTGATGTGGCTTGGATGAGAAGCTAAATGATCTCCACCTGTCCTCATAAACAAGAACACACTAATACATGCTTTGGGCTGTACACAAAGATTAAAACATAAAGATTGTAGGGTTCTGACATTAAGAAGGAGGTATTTTGCAACTGCCTGCTATCAGTCAGAATTCAGCCCATTATTATGGAATTTGTTAGTAAAGTGTTCAATGCCCCAAAACATCTAACATAGCACAAAGGTATAAAACTTACATCAAGACTTATTTACCCTGGTCAGTTAGCTAGATTAACTACCAGCCTGAGAACTGCTAGATTTTAAAATTCTAATTCATTTTTCAAATTCTTCCATGGTTTTGTTTTTCCCTCTCTCTGTAATTTCTGGCCACTGAGATAAGTGTATTTCCCCCGTGCAGCCTCGATTTTAATAGATTCATCATTGCTTGTTCTCTCAGCCCCCTGGGCATGAAGCTTCAGAATTTCCTTCTTAAACCATCTCTCTATGCCCTTTCCCCTTTAAGATATTTTTTAAAGCCTTCCATTCCAACCAAGATTTTGAACCTTTCTAAAATCACATGTGGTTCAATGTCAAATTGCATTGGGATATTTTGGAAGCAAACATGATTATAGGATTTAAGATGCTTCTAAATAGCCAAAGGGCCTATTCCTATGTTGTGCTATGCATGTTCTACTTTCCGATGCCAAACTTGTAGTAGAATTGAAAGTTTATGTTTTAGTTGATTTGTGTTGAAGTGTCATTTCTCATCCAATTATAAAATCCCAGCAGTTGATTTAATCTGGATAGTTGTTCAGTCACGAAGAAACTTACTGTCAACTTTTATTTTTCCAGCTTCTCCATTGTTATGTGGGAGGTCCTGACTCAGCAGAAGCCTTATGCTGGTAAGGACATCATTAATCCTTCCTTGAAGTAGGACACTTCCTTTTTCAATCTTTTTATTAACATTTCATAATATGCACAGCATCTTCTTCTTTGGCTTGGCTTCGCGGACGAAGATTTATGGAGGGTAGAAATAACACAATTAAAATACTATGTTCAAGTCTACATAGTTTAAGTATCATGTATAAATTTCAAAGAGTTAAAATGTGACAAATTAGAAATAATTCTCCTAACAAAGAAAACTGAGATAAATAAATAAATATGTGTGTGTGTGAAAACAACTAATCTACTAAAATATATATAAAATTAAAAAAAACCAATAAGAAAATAACTGAGTGGCCTATTCTGAGGATATGTCAAATAATATGTCCACACCTACAGATAACAAAAAACAGCAAAAAATTATATTACGTCTGGAAAGGAAGAGTTAATTCATAGAATAAAGCCAGCTATATCTCATGAAAGTAATCAGTAAATGGTTTCCATGTTTCTTCAAATTTAGTAATTGTATGTAAATTTATCTCTAGATTTAAGAAAGACAACATGAGAAAGCCATTGAAATAATGTAGGAGAATCAGAGACTTTCCATTATAGTAAAATGTCTCTTCTTGCTAATAGAGTAGGAAAAGCTATAACCTGATATGTAGAAGTAGGTAAACAACCAAAATCTGTAATTCCAAAAAGAGCAGTTAAGGGGTTAGGTTGCAATTGAATAACCAGTATCATTTGATAGAGTTTTAAAAATACTTTTCCAAAATTTTTCTAACACAGGACATGACCAAACATATGAGTCAATGAGCCATTTCAGTATTGAATCTATCACAAGTAGAGCTCGTATTAGGAAAGATGCTAGCTACTTTATCTTTAGACTTATAAGCTTTATGAACTATTTCAAACTATATTAAAGAATGACGTGCACAAAGTGAAGACATATTAACTAGTCTAGTAATTCTTTTCCATGTTTCAGGAGATAATGTTAGTTGAAGTTTCGATTCCCATGCTTGTCAAATCTTATCTATGGGGGATAATCTCAAATTTAAAATAAGAGTATAAATAGTACCTCTGATGAGGCATGTATTTCATGTCTGGGTCAAGATCAAACAACTTATGGTACTAAAAGAGTGATCATCCTCAAAGAGTCTTTTTTTCAAAATAATATAATACCCATGACTTTGGGGAATAAAGTTTTAAATACCTGGTACCAAAATGGTATTAAGGGTGTATTGAGGATTGTTACATTCAACAGAAGGCAGTTCACGTTTTTTGAGAAACTAAAAGATAATATAATTTGACAAATTGAACACTCTTCTGCTATCTCCAATTATGACCTTTTTTAAGGGATAAGTTGGGACCATCACTGGCCCTACCAATGTGCACAGACATGGAGGTTCTAATTCAAAAGGGGAATGCAACTAAATTTATTTCCACTATGGATTTCCTGCTCCAAGACAAGAGCCCAAAAATTGGGTTATGTGGATCTTGGGAGAGATGGGATCAGATTTGAACATTGTAATTGATCAATAATGCTGGTCAAATTTATATTTAGATAATACTCTAACAATCTTAAATGGCATATTATCATAAATATGGTCATGTTAGTTCATTAGGAATAATTCACTTTTATGAATCCCCATAATAATTCTAGTGACTAATTCCTTTTCAAAAAAAATTATGAATGGGATTTTCTGACCTTCTCTAATAATGACAAGCTTTCTTTTCCCACTGTTGTGGAATCTTGCTATGATGGATGCAATTGTTATTACAGTTTTAATACTGATCACTCTCATTAATTTTGTGGTCAATGGAGATAGATGAGTTTGAATCTAATTAACTCATCTGTTTGCTTTGCAATATCGTTGATAAGGTGCTTGGTGATCCCTGAAAAGAATTACATTATGTTGCTCAGAAAATATTTGGTGTACCTGATTCGCCGTGGCATCAAAAAAGTTAGTTTACTTGTAGTGCATTGCTTAACCTGTTTCATAATCTGTTTAGGAGGAGTAGATTAGGAACTGCACATTATCCAAAAGAAATATGTTGCTGAAAATGTAGATAAATTAAAAAAAATCTGTGGATGCTGGAGTCTAGTGCAGAACACAAATTGCTAGAGAAACTCACCAGGTCACACTGAAAATCTGAAGGCTAAAATTATTATTGGATTTCAGCCAGCAAGGCAACAGTAGTTTCTTTCTGTTTATCTCTTCAAATTACTGAGCAGAATTAAGCTCTTTCCATAATTCTGTCTTTTCTTATGAAGAAGTAATTTGGTAATCCAAGTTATATTCTAAGAACAGATAAACTATTCCCAGAAATGCTGGAGGATCTCAGCTGGTGTCGCAGCATTCACAGGAGGTCAAGATATATGACTGATGTTTCAGGCCTGATCCCTTCTTCAAGGTATAAGCATGAAACATGGGTAATATATCTTGACCTTGTCTGGTTGGTGTGAATCTTGCTGAGCTCCTCCAGAAATTCTGTTTGTTTTTACCATAATCACATCATCTGCATTAGGGTTAGGTTTCACTCTGTCCCCATTAGCACACAATTCGATTATTGAGGGATACAGATTTAAAGAGGGAGGTAGCACAATGGAAATGTTTTAAGAGAGATTGTGATGAAGATCTTGAGCAGTATTTCACAATCTACGGTTTGTTATAGAGAGACAAAATGTGTCTTGACAAAATAACCATTATATTATAAAGCTAAATGTTCTAAATTTGACAAAATGAAAATGCTCAGGAAAAGGAAGCAAAAAGCACTTGATGGAATGAAAATGGGCTTGAGGTTGCCAGCCCCTTACCCTCACTGGCAGTTTATAGATTTGTTTTGCATGCTCTATGGTAAGGAAAGGAATAGTTAGTCAGAGGGTGAAACAAGTTTGAAAACCACTAATCAAGAGCTCACTGTCTTTAATGGATAATCAGAAGGGAAACAATGGCCGAGGGAAAATAAGTTAATGACAGTGATTGAATTAAATAGACTGCTCTACAGGGATCAGGCATGGACTCAGTAAGATAAATACTTCCTTCTGGAGCATTTTTATGATTCTGTTAATAGCACAAATAATTTCGAGTATGTGTATAAATTTGCAGAATTTGTGACCTTGGTCAGGTCTTGTTTGTAAATTTAAGCTCTGCTACACCATCTTGGGTTATGTGCTTAGTTTTTAGTAGAAAAGGAGTGAGACTTTTTAGAATCTAAATGTTTCTGTTCGTTGTTTGTCTTTTCAGGGGCAAACAAAATGGCTGTATTCGTGAAGGTTATAGCAGGAGAAAGACCATGCCTCAAAATAATTCCAGAAAACAGTCCACCAGGATGTGCACAGGCAGTTGAATTGATGAAACTATGTTGGGACCAGGAACCAAAAAGACGGCCGGCATTCTCAGGCATACTACTTATTAATATTGGAATTGTGGACTTTGTTTACAGATCATTCTTAACTAGGTGTTGGAAAAAATGTTTGGACTTAACATATCAAAAAGTGTAAAGAAGTGTTTTGCACATTGTTTGATGATTTAACACTAAAAATAAGTCAATATTTAATCAACAGCTTGATAAATCTTAGCAAGTAACATGCTGATAGTAACATTAAGCAATGCCCACTCTCAGTTACCTGATTCTCTTTGTCTCTTGATTTATGACCAGCAGTCCTCCATGCTTGTTACCAAGTATGTAATTGTGACTCAATGTGAACCTTCCATCTGTGATATTCATCTTGGTATGAACAATAATAATTCTACATTTATATAATACCTTTAGAAGCACAAAGGGTGCTTCACAAGACTGTGGTGAAATGAGGTGAGTTGATAGTGAGCTAGAGAAGGAGGTAATATCACCGATGACTAAGATCCCAACAAACCGAGGTTTGGGTAGGTTTAGGGAGGGAGTCTCACATGATTGAAGGCTTGGCCATTGGAGGTGGAGCAAAGGATGTGTGGGGGAAAGTATTATTCAACACATTATTATAATTGAAGCACTTTTGTGAGGTTCAAAATATCCTCATTCTGTGGAGCTAAGGAATTAAGCAGAAATCTCTTGCACGTGTTTTCAATGGGAATCTGTGTCAAGATTTCCTATGAATGAAACATGCCAAGACAAGAGCAAAGGACTGAACATACACTCTTCATCTTTAGTCCATGAAATGTGTACATCAAGTATAGCATGTTTAGATAATAGTGGCTATTTTTCTTGTTTTGATGTTGTAGATTTTATTGACATTTATATTTTAAAAATTGTTCAAAGCAAATACGATCTAAGTTCTGGTGATGAGAAATTATATTTCACATTAGAAAATAATGATTTGTGAGTAAGTAGACCGAGCATATGCAAAATCTATTGCACGGAAGCAGAGGTGTATTAATGAGGTCCATGGGGACATAACTTGGAGGAGCAGACAGCGTTTAAGAAATTCATGTGCAACATATTTTGGTGTAAATCTAGTGTAAACCAGATATTCTGAAAATTGTTTGGGGGAAAAAAATGGTTTAAAGTTACATCCATGTCATATTAGAGCTGAGCACTTCCAAACAATTATATCTGAAATGGAAAACAAAAAAAAATTCTGTAGATGCCGGAAATTTTAAATGAACACGAATGGTGCTGGAAATACTTGATGTATCAGGCAGCATTTCTGGTAGAGAAGCTGAGTGAAAGTTTCAGGTTCATTACCTATCATTGGAGCACCAATGAACACCAATCTAAAATATTGACACTCTTCCTCCCTCCGTAGAAGCTGACTGGCCTGCTGAGTATTAACAGTATTCTGTTTTTAACCTGCACCAATAGATTGATAATTAATTGTTCGATATTTTATTTTCCAGAAATCGTTGTGGAAACTGAAATGTTGTGTGGCCTTTTACAACTGCCAAATATTCCTGCCCATAAAATGAATGAGAAACCAAAGCTGGCTCCTTCATCACCACACAGCAGCTTTCATGTAGGCTGATCTCCAGCGGGAACCTTTATCTTAATATCTGCATCTTCTGAGAAAAAAACAATGGATTAACTAGAAAAAGAAAAAAAGATCTTGTGTTATTAGAATTCCTTAGATTGAGCTGGTGGTTTGTAGCAAATTAAATGATTTTGGTTTCTTGTGGTAATGGATAAAATTAGGCAGTTCATTTTTGCACAGGATGGTTCTAAAAATATAATTGGAGTAGTTTTTTTAATAAATTAAATTTGGTATAAATTATGGCCAAACAGCTTCCAGATCAACCTCAAAATAGTACTTGGAGTGCACATGGCCCCTTTAAGTGCATATATCAGAACAGCATCTCTAACAGTGCTGCACTCTTCATTATGGTCAACATGTGTGCTCAAGTGTGTGAAGTACGACTCGAGTCCACAATGATCTGATTCAGAAGCTAGAGTGCAGGCCCCTCTAACACATCTGAAACATGGGTTGAATATTTTAGCCTCTGCAGGTAAAATAAGGTGAGAAATGAAGAGCAATTTATCTATTAATTTTTTGCATATGTGTGCCGCAGGAAAGGCAAGAATTTATTGTCTATCTCTAAATGCCCTTGAGAAGTTGGTGGTAAGCCACTTTCTAGACCTTTTGCAACCCAGTGCTATAGTTAGCAGGAAGTTCTTGCATTTAGAGCTAGCTAAATGACTACAAATGCCATTGGTTGTCCTGTTTGTGTTTTCCAATCTACCCCGTAGCTTAACCCATATGAACTACAGCAATTTTATTGAAACCAGTGATTCTCATAGTTTATTTTGGTTTACTAGTGGATAATTTATCACCAGCATGTAGATTTGTTTGGGAAAGTGATCAGGTGGAAAGTGAATTAGCAGCTTCATTGCTGATCATGTTATTGTGATGTGCAGTTTAGTCAAGAAATACTTAGCATATGCAAGATGATACAGGACTTACTAAGCAGTTCTTGAGCAAATAAAACGAATCAAGGTGTACAATTTCCTGTCAGTTGATCAACATTCTTATTCTCCCTTCCCACAGAATGGAACAATAATTGCAGAGATTGCACGTTATGAATTGCAGAAGTTGGGTCTATCATCAGGGACTGAAAACAATGGTGAGTATTCTTGAGCGATGGTGAACATACAAACTTACTGATTCCTCCCATCTACGTTTTCAACCAAGTTATTTATATGTACCATGAACAACAACGGTTCCAGCGCTAATTCCTGAGGAACATGCTGGTCATGAACTTCCAGCCAGTACAATATCCTTCCACCACTACCCTTTTTGCAAATTTTGAAGCCAAACTATCAATTCACCATGGATGGTGAATGTTTTCTGTGGTTATCATGTGGTGCCATCTATTTCTACTCACCTGCCAATGAAACTTTGGCATTGACTTTAAGAGGAAAAATATGAGAAGCATCATCATCATAAAGTGATCTTTGTAATGATCATTTGTAATTAGTTATTGAGTTTGATCAGTCCTTGGTGATGATGCTTTAACATGGTCAACACAGGCAGATCTAGAATTCACTCATGGATGATACAATAGTATTTGGCCTCATCAGCAACAATGAGTCACACTACAGAGAAGAGGTGGAAAATCTCATGAAATGGTGCAAGAGTAACAACCTGAATCATAATGTGGACAAGATGAAGGAGATGATCATGGGTTTCAGGAGGACTAGGGAAGACCATCCTCCACTACTCATCATCAAGTCTATAGTGGAGACCATCAAGTTCTTTGGACTTCAATTAATTAGTGACCTATCATGGACACTCAACATCTCCTCCCTTGTCAGGAAGGCACCACAGCGACTGCACTTCCTGAGGATTGAAGCAGTAAGGCTACTGGCCGCCATTGTATCAACCTTCTATAAGAGCTCTACTATGAGGGTCCTGGCTGGCTGCATATCAGTGTGGTACAGTGCTGCAGAGAAAATGATTTGAGGTCAGTCCACAGGACCATAAAAATGGCGGAGAGGATCATTTGGTGTCTCCCTCCATCAATGTGATCTACTGGGATCGATTTCTAAAGAGGACATGTAAAGTCATTGAAGACCCCTTCCATCCTGCCCACAGCATCCCTCAACTGTTCCCATCGGGGAAGAGATACTGGAGTATCTGAGGCAGCACCACCAGGCTGAGGATCAGCTTCTTCCCATGGGCAGTGAGAATGCTGAACAACCAAAAGAACTGCTCACACTAACTGCCTGAAACCCTCATATTCATGAAATAACATTTATTTATTTATTTGAATAGACAAAGGACTTTTCAGGCATATTTATTGTTTGTCTATGTGTGTTATGTTTGGTTGTATGTCTGCATGTTTTTCCATCGAGAACCAGAGAACACTGTTTTGTTGGGTTGTAGTTGTACATCATTTTATTTTGTGTAGTCTTCCAAAGGCGCTATTTGCCTTGGCGAGTCTGTGGTCTATCTCTTTGTCGATCCTTGCATCAGATGAAATGGTGCAGCCGAGGTAGGTAAACTGGTTGACCGTTTTGAGTTCAGTGTGCCCGATGGAGATGTGGGGGGGATGGTGGTCATGGTGGGGAGCTGGCTGATGGAGGACCTCACAAAGATCAGCGTGTACAGAGCCGTTGTCATACCCATGCTCCAGTTCGGCTCCGAATTATGGGTCCTCTACAGGCATCACCTACGGCTCCTAGAACGCTTCCATCAGCGCTGTCTCCACTCCATCCTCAACATTCATTGGAATGACTTCATCACCAACGTCGAAGTACTCAAGCTGGCAGAGTCCGCAAGCATCGAATCCACGCTGCTGAAGACTTATCTGCGCTGGGTGGGTCACGTCTCCAGAATGGAGGACCATCGCCTTCCCAAGATCGTGTTCTATGGCAAGCTCTCCACTGGCCACCGAGACAGAGGTGCACCAAAGAAGAGGTACAAGGACTGCCTAAAGAAATCTCTTGGTGCCTGCCACATTGACCCCCTCCAGTGGGCTGATCTCGCCTCCAACCGTGCATCTTGGCGCCTCACAGTTCGGCGGGCAGCAACCTCCTTTGAAGAAGACCGCAGAGCCCACCTCACTGACAAAAGACAAAGGAGGAAATACCCAACACCCAACCCCAACTAACCAATCTTCCCTTGCAACCGCTGCAACCGTGCCTGCCTGTCCCACATCGGACTTGTCAGTCACCAACGAGCCTGCAGCAGACGTGGACATACCCCTCCATAAATCTTCGTCCGCGAAGCCAAGCCAAAGTTGTACATCAGATGACAACGAACTTGTCTTGACTTTGCATCCTATCCATCTCTGTAATCATGCAAGTTTATAGTATAGTAGATGCAATACCTTGGGGATTAATTTCTTGTTTATTTCTTCTTTGACTGAAAATAGTTGCTCACAAATGCTGCAGCACTTGCGGTATATAATAGACTAATGGTAAGTATGTGAAATGTCAGCCACATGCTGTGAAGAGTGTTCAACCATGGGACTGCAGGTTCTTCAGATTGAACGATGTTATTAGAAATGGCTTTACTTTGTAAATATAAATCTGACGGTGTCATGATGGGATTTCAGTGGCATCTCATTATCATAACAATTGAACTGTCACATCTTTTAATGTGTTGCTCTCTAGTCCCAGTCATGGGATATATGCAAACATTGTTGATATGCAATATTATCCTTACTTCATACTCTTGAGTGTGAGTAGTTCATACCTAGATAAACACCGAAATGAACTTGATTTCAGTGAACCCCTCTCCACTCTCTACTCTAATGACTAGATAATTTGCTGAGATTTGCTGACTTGCATTATACGGCAATCATTTCAGTGAGGAGTTAACCAGAAGGTGGACTGGAAGCTCATTTTACTTCAAAGCTTAAAATGTGAATTTATTTAATTGCTATTGGTTTTGCAATCAATATTTACGCATTGGTGATAGGAGCTCTCTGAAAGAGTCCAAAGGGAGGATGAGATGATTTCTTTTGACAAGTCATCCAATTCATTAAATCTATACATTTGGGTTCCTAATGAGGAGAGATAGAATAAGAATGGTCTGCATGGAGTGGATTTAGAAGCCTTGGAAGATTTTGCACGGAGGATAGATATTGTTGCCTCAGGCTGGACCACGGAACAGCCTTGGGATAAGAGATCAGCTATTTAGGACTGGACGGAGGACACACCTCTTATTGTTTAGGGTTTTTTAAAAAAGCTGATGGCTGTGCATGCCGAGTTTTTTAAAATTTAATTTAAATTTGGACATACGGCACAGTAACAGGCCATTTCGGCCCACAAGTCTGTGTCGCCCAATTTACACCCTATTAACCTACACCCCCCCCCCCCTCCCCAGTGCGTTTCAACCAATGGGGGGAAACTGGAACCCCTGGGGAAAACCCACACAGACGGGGGAGAACATGCAAACTCCTTATAGACAGCATGGGATTTGAACCCTGGTCCCGATCGCTGATGCTGCAAAGGCGTTGCGCTAACTGTTACACCAACTGTGCCACCCATGGTTCAGTTCATTTAAGGCTGAGGACATGATCTTTTGGAATGCCTAAAGTTATAACAAAATTATTGAATTCATGCAGCAAGTGAATAAGATAAATGATTGGTAATGATGCAGGAGAAATTCCATGGGCTCCTCATGCTCTCCTACTTTATTTCCTCTCTTTATATATTAAAAAGTATAGCACAGGAACAAGCACTTCAGCCCATTATAACTGCACGGAATACAAAGCCAAATTAAACTAAATCTCCTGCCTGCACAAAGTCCATACCCTTTCATTCCCAGCACATTTCTGTGCCTGTGCAAATCGCTACTTGTATCTGGTTGCAACAGTACCCTTGGCAATCCATTCCTGAACTTATCACTCTCTGTATGAATGCTTATCTCCTTGAAATTTCCACCTCTCACTTTAAATGCATGTCCTCTAATAGTTGACACTTTTACCCTGGGGAAAAGATTCTGACTATCTACCCTCTCAACGTCTCTCATAATTACATAAACTTCTACCAGAAGTTTCCTCCAGAGAAAAAAACCGTGTATCCAATCTCTCCATGTTACTCATACCCTTTAATCCATATCCAGGTAGTCCTCAACTTCTAACCTATGTGTGTTATGTCCACCAGCACATACAATCAAAATTTTTAAAAATATCTTTATTAAAACTACTGTACAAGTACCTATTTTGTATTAAAAGTACTGTACACAATGGTTCACACACCTGACAGCACCCCAAAGTCCCCGCTCCCCATGGCAGCCCGACTCCCGAGTCTAATAACCATTATTTACTAGAAGTTCATATGTTGAGTATCTTTATTAAAGCTACTGTGCTGTACATATGTGACATTCTTCCTTAATGGTTCATTTATTGAATTTTTTAAAAATTGCTCTAAGACCTCGTTAAGGATGCACAGCTGACTGAATCTGACTTGCATCCAATTCGAGATATGACCAATCCTTCGATCCCAATTATAGTCGTAAGTCGGGGACTACCTGTATTTTCCTGATAAATCTCTTCTGCATCCTTTCCAAAGCCTCCATGTCATTCTTGAACTGGGGTGACCTGAAATGCACACAGTACAGGTAGTCCCCGACTTTCAGCCGTAATTGGTACAGAGGGATTGGTTGCAACTTGGATTGTAACCATACAGTTCTATTTTAAGATGCAATTGCAGAAGAAAAAAAGAAAGAAAAAACAAAAACCACTTCCATTTAGCAAGGTTAGGGAAAAAAACCTAACATGTGGATATCAAGCGATGACAACTTAGAAACTGACAACACAGCATCTAAGTTTAGATCAGTCTTAAAACTTTAGATTGTGATAATGGTCCATGAAATGGCCCAGGTCTTTAAGTAATTAGTATTTGAATCTTTAATGGCATATCTAATTTTTTTCTAAACTTAAACAGAACATAATATCATTTAACCATTGTATGTGTTTAGGTGGAGTGTTATCTTTCCATTTCATCAATTTTGCATGAAGTAAATGATAAAATTTGGCTTTGAGATGAAATCAATAAAACATCATCAGATAATCCAAAAAGAGCAATAAAGGGCAAGGTTCCAATTTAACCTTGAGAATCACCGATAGTGTGGGAAAAAAATATTTTTACAATATTTTCCTAGACTAGGGCAAAATTAAAACATGTGAACCAAGGAAGCATTTAGAATGGTTAACATTCTAAGCTAACTTTATTCTCATGAGTGCTTTTTATTATTCTGAAAGATTTTGTTGTCTTGCAGTGCCTGAATTGAGAGCTTGTAAAATCTATCCGCTTGCAAAGACGGTCAGGTTTCTAGATTCACCCTCAGTCTAAGTATTAAATTGGGCTATTTGGGAAGGAGCAGAGGTTAAACTGGATCTTGATCAAGTCCCTGGCCAAATTTTTAATGTGTGCTCTAGAGCTGGATAGATTACATCTGTGGAGTTGTCACAATGTGAGTTATTCCAGCTCAGATTTAAATTTAAAAACAAAAATCTGCAATTTACAAGCAAAACTCCTGTCCTAGCTATGCCTGCCTGTTGTGGGCTTTGTGGAGCAATCTGTGGCAAGCCCACATAGGCAAGACCCCTCAACTCTTCCTTCGGAATATAGACAACTACATTGGAGCTGCCTCATGTATCCATCATGAGTTTGTCAACCTCATCCACTTCATGGCCAACTTCCACCCCAATCTCAAACACACCTGGTCCATCTCTGACAACACTCTCCTATTCCTGCATCTCTCTGTCTCCATCTCCACCAACATTTATTACACACCCTGCAAGGATTCTATCCCCTTCTCTCAATTTCTTTCAAGATGAGGTCTTCCAGTTCATATCTTCCGAAATATCTGCTTTCTTCCACAAACGTGGCTTCCCCTCCACCACCATCAACTCAGCGCTCACCCATATCTCCTCCATTTCCTGCTCATCTGCCCTGGCCCCCTCTGCCCTCAGATGCACAAACATAGTCCCCCTTATCTTTACCTACCACCTCACCAGCCTTCCCATCCAACACATTATGCTCAATAATTTCTGGCACTTACAACAGGATTCCATTACCGGACACATCTTCCCCTCTCTGTCTTCCATAGGGACAGCTCCCTCCATGACTCCCTTGTGGACCTTCCCCTTGGCCAGAGGAGGTGCAACACTTGCACCCACACCTCCTCCCTCACCACAATCCAGGGGTCCAAGCAGGCTTTTCAAGTGTACCAACACTTCACTTGTGTATCCACAGGACTGATTTACTGCATCCAGTGCTCCCTTTGTGGACTTCTTTACATCGGAGAGGATGGGAGCAGATTGGGAGATCACCTCGTTGAACTCCTTTGCTCTGTTTGCTACAGTGACAGAGACCTCTTGGTAGTCAACCATTTCAGATCAGTGTCACACTCCCATACTCGTGTGTGCTCATGGACATATCTACTTTTCCACTAAGATCACCTGTAAATTGGAGGAACAACACCTGATTTTCTGACTGGGCACTCTCCAACCAGATGATATGAACATCGACTTTTCCATTTTCTGCTTACCTGCTCTCCTCTTCCCCTTCCCTCCTTCCCTTCCCCTTTCAAGTTCTCCTCCCTCTCTTGCCCCTTCCTTTACCTATCCATCCCTCCTCCCCTTGATCACTGCTGCCCCTCCCTCCCTTCTCCACCTACCTTTGTGTCCATACCTCCTCGCCACCCTTTACTCTTTTGCTCGGACGCCTGCCGACATTTTTCCATATCTTGATGAAAAACTCAAGCCAAAACGTTGGTTATGTATTTTTTCCTTTGCAATATAAAGGACCCTGCTTGACCTACTGAGTTTCTCCAGCATTGTGCTTTTCTTTAATCATGGTGTCTACAGATTTTTGTGGTTTACTGCTGTTCCTTTTGACTCTGTAAGGCAGATTAATGAAAATCAACCCTTTGTGAAATAGTCCCTGATCGCCTTCATCTGGCATGGAAATAAACTGGTTTCTCATTCAGTCAGGGGTTGAACTTGTAGTCAGGTCCCAGGTTAATCTTGATAGGCAAATTTAATTCTTTGCTAACTCTGTTAAAGTACTGTTTAAAATCAGGATTGATGCATAGGTGGTGAGAAATTGAGGAGGTAGTGGCTAAGTCACAAGTGCCCTTTCAATAGTTTTGTTGCTAGCTTTTAACTGGCAATTGGAATAAAATTGCCTTCTTTTTTATAAGAATTTATGATGAGAAAGGGTTTAGTACATGTGCCTGGAGCTGAGAACATCCACAGAGAACAGTCTGAAAGTCAGTAGCTTAATGATAATCTCTCTGGATCTCTTTGACTGGCAAAAATAGTGAATGTTGGAAAAATGAAATAAAACATGAAAATGCTGTGAATTCTCATTATGTCAGATAACATCCAGAAATGTTAATTGTCTATCTCTCTCTGCAGATATTGCCTGACCTGCTGAGTATATCTCTCTTTCTCCATTTTCATTCCATGTTGCCCTTTAAGCTACGGTATATTTAAAGGAGTTCATAGGATAGAGAGCCAACGGCTACACCCGCTTCTGAGTGAGATGAACTGAACAAAATCTTTGGCTTGGCTTTGCAGACGAAGAATTATGGAGGGGTAAATGTCCACGTCAGCTGCAGGCTCGTTTGTGGCTGACAAGTCCGATGCGGGACAGGCAGACACGGTTGCAGGGGAAAATTGGTGGGTTGGGGTTGGGTGTTGGGTTTTTCCTCCTTTGTCTTTTGTCAGTGAGGTGGGCTCTGCGGTCTTCTTCAAAGGAGGTTGCTGCCTGCCGAACTGTGAGGCGCCAAGATGCACGGTTTGAGGCGATATCAGCCCACTGGCGGTGGTCAATGTGGCAGGCACCAAGAGCTTTCTTTAGGCATGGTGGCCAGTGGAGAGCTCGCCATATAACAAGATCTTGGGAAGGCAATGGTCCTCCATTCTGGAGACGTGACCTACCCAGCGCAGTTGAATCTTCAGCAGCGTGGTCTATACATTACAAGTCAAATGGCATTCCTTCACTCAGAGCAGTTCCTCTTACAACCACTGAAGCTTGAAGCCAGAGTTGAATTTGGTGTTGTGATTGATACATATTTTGTTTGGTCAAGATACTAAGAACCAAACAGATTTAAGATGCAAATACACCGCATTCTGGCTGCATGGTTTCCTTCTGTTGTTTTTTTTAAACCTTGCAGTATGGCCATTGTTTGTTTGGTCAGTTTGTCCATGAGAAGTCAAATAAGATTCTCAATGTCACAACCAGTGGTTCTCAACCTTATTATTTCCACTCACATTACCACTTTAAGTAATCCCTAAGCTATTTGGTGCTCTGTGATTAGTAAGGGATTGCTTAAGGGGGTATGTGAGTGAGAAGAGAAGGTAGGGAATTACTGCTCTAGACTCAATTGTTACTGAAATATTTTGCTTGAGAAAAAATGTCATTGGCCCATTTTCTTTGGAGTTATGAAACTATGCACATAACAAGCCAATTAGGTATGATTAAAACAGTACTTTTCAAACTTTTTCTTTCTATCAACATACTCTCTTAAACAATCACAGAGCACATGGCATAGGGAATACTTAAAGTGGTGTGTGAGTGGAAAGAAAAAGGTTGAGAACCACTGCTCTAAATCTATGTTTGGATACTGACATAAAGGCCACTCTCTTCAAAGAGTTCCATGCTTTTAACATCCTTAATGACATAGGCAATAAAGTCTGTTCCTGCTTTTCCATCATCTGATCATCTGATGAGCACAGATTAAAAATTGTATTGTGATTAATGTACTAAAAATCACATAATGACCATTCTTCATCTATGGTCATTGTCGTGAAGCATTGATTCAGTTTTCCTCTCCACAGATGCTGTCCAATCTGCCGACTATCCTTAACATATTTAGTTTCTGTTACAGATCATATTGAATGACAGAATGGCTCCAAGGCAGTGCATTGGGTTATCCATGCTTCTGTTTGATATACTCTTATTTACTTATTGCAGGTGAAGTCTCTGCTGATTCCAGGCGGGAACTGTTGCAACAACTACTAGAAAGAGACATCAGTAATTTAAAGAGGATATTCAGAAAGGAACATGTTACCCTAAATTTTGTGGAAGACTACACTTTGATGCACTTGGCTGTTCTCACTGGAGATGTGGAGTTTGTTCAGCTTGTACTGAAGAGTGGAGGCTCTGTGAATAGTCAGACATCTAGAGGAGTCACACCTCTGATAATGGCTGTACAGTACGGCTTTGTGGATGTGTGCATGCTGCTAATCCAGGAAGGAGCTGAAGTCGATCTAATGGATGACGACAAATGGGCACCTCTGCATTTTGCTTCTCAAAATGGGGACGACCGTATTGCCCGTCTGCTTTTGGACAAGGATGCTGATGTCAATGCAAAGGAGCACAATGGATGGACTCCTCTCCATCTGGCATCTCAGAATGGTCACGAGAACATCATCCGGGTTCTCTTCACTCGACATGCAGAGATCAATTTACAGGAGACTGACCATCATACCCCTCTTCATCTTGCTGCCTATTACGGTCACTGCAACCTTACAAAGCTTCTGATTGGTCAAGGAGCTGATGTAAATAAAGCACAGGTTGGTCTCAGGACACCACTCCATCTAGCAGCTGAGAGGGGTTTCTTCAGAGTCGTGAGGCTGCTAGTGAATAGTGGAGCTGATATCAATTGTCTCGACCACTCTAATTACTCCCCTTTACACTATTCAGCACTGAATGGCCACACAGGTATCTGCAGGCTCCTCTTGAAGCATGGAGCTAACATCAACCAAAAGTCCATCCAAAATTGGACACCCCTACACCTAGCTGCACTGAAGGGTCAAGTAACAACAGTACGACTTCTAATTGAAAATTTATCTGATCTTAATGTCAGTGGAGATACAGAATGGACTCCTCTGCACCTAGCTACCTGCTACAACCAAGAGGAGATTGTCTCTGTGCTCCTTGAAGGAGGTGCCAATCCCAATGCCACTGATACATCAGGATGGACTCCACTGCACCTTGCTGCCCACAAAGGCAGACTCCGCTGTCTTGTCAAGTTGCTTGATTACAAAGCCAGCATTAATGCTGTCAACCAGAGAGGGTGGACATCATTGCATTTGGCAGCCCTGAGTGGTTGTGTGAACATAGTAAGGACACTGATCTCCCATGGGGCTAATTTGAAGGTTAAGGATGAGTATCAGTACACTCCACTGCAGTTGGCTGTGAAACATCAGAAACCAAGTGTGGTCAGTCTACTCGCAGCCGAAGAATCATGAAAGGCTCATTCATAACCTATTTAGCTATTTTCATGCTCGAAACCAGTGGTTCTCAACTGTTTTCTTTCCACTCACACACCACTTTTATGTATTCCCTAACCCATCGGTGCTCTGTGACTAATAAGGAATTGCATAAGCTGGTTTGTAGGTGGAAAGAAAAAGTTTGAAAACCACTGTTTTAATCGTACCTAATTGACTCGTTATGTGAATGGTTTCATTACTCCAAAGGAAATGGGCCAATGGTAATTTTTCTCATGCAAAATACTTCAGTAACAATTGGGTCTCAGAAGTGATTCTCTTCCTCCTCACATACCACCTTAAGCAATCCCTTACTCATCACAGAGTACCAATGGCATAGGGATTACTTAAAGTGGTATGTTCGTGGAAAGAAAAGGGTTGAGAACCACTGGTCTAAAGACTTCAATGATGCTGGGGATCTAAAATATATTAGAAAATGGATCTTCCATATTCAGAATCTCCAGTTCGATTCCAGACCAGCATGCTAAAATGTACGCTTCCTCATAATGCCCATAATTCCTCATTTTGGGCTTAATCAACATTCCCAAAGCATGTGGCACTCTTGCACCACATCCATAATTTGATGATTTAATATCTTACTCAGTGATTGTAAAGTGATTTACCTTTGGAAGTAAAAGGAGAACTTTTGGCCCATCAGGTTCCTGGGAACTCCCATTAGTTCCATTCTCTTATTACCCAGTTCTCTCCTCTGACCCACATGGCCATCAAGTCTACCCCTGATTCTTCTGCCACCCATCTATACTCAGGATCGTTTAAACTAATCAATTAGCTTATCAGCCAGCACACTTTTGGGATGTGGGAAGGAGCCCATGTGGTCACAGAAAACATGCACAGTTTTGGTTACCTACCACAAGAAAGATCTCAAAAAAATTGAAAGAGTGAAGGAGAAATATGCTAGAATGTTTCTGAGACTTGAGGAACTGAGTGACAAGAAAAGGTTAAACATGCTAGGATTTTATTCCCAAGAGTGTAGTAGAATGAGGGGAGATTGGATAGGGGTATGCAAAATTATGATGGGTGTAGATAGAGTAAATGCAAGTAGGATTTTTTCACTGAGGTTAGGTGAGATACAAACCAAAGGACTTGGGTTAAGTGTGAAAGGGAAGTTTAGGGGAACGTCAGAGTGAATTTCTTCACACAGAAACTGGTGGGAGTATGGAACGAGCTGAAGTGGTGACTGCAGACTCACTTTTAAGATTTAAGAAAATTTGGACATGTACATGGATGAGAAGGACATAGAGGCTATGTACTTGGTGCAGGTCAGTGGGACTCGGTAGAATAATAGTTCAACACAGATCAGAAGAGTTAAAGCTTCTGTTTTTTAGTGCTGTAATGTTCTATGATTCTTCAGAGACAGCACTGAATGTCAGGATCAAATCTGTGTGACTGCCTGTTAATGACAAACCAGCAAGGCTTAGCAACTTTGCTCATGGAATATTTGAATATTTTCTCCTTTTTTTCATCAGAATTTGTAGTGCTGATTTCTCTTGCCATCACGTCCCATTCTCTCTCTGGCTGACAGTGAGCTAATTGAGTCACTGCCTTACAGTGGCAGCGACTGAGGTTCACTCCTGACTTCGGAGCAGTCTGAGCAGAGTTAGCATATTCCCTCTGACTTGGGTATTCTCCAAGTGCTTCAGTTTCCTTCTTATCCTGAAGACAGACAGCTTAGTTGGTTATTTGGCCACTCTGCATTGCCTCAAGTTTGTGGTAGAGTAGACATACTGAAGTATGGCAGAGTCTAAAGTCCTTCCATTCCAGGCATTGAGGGGCTTCCCCTTCATCTCAGCCCCTCAAATAACAGAGAGGGAAGTAACGACATGATGCTGCAGATGTGGCTATGATGTAAATAGAAATCAATAAACAGTCATGGAAATTTATGGATATAAAATTAAGGGTGGGAAGAGATTTTGAACAGTTTTCATTTTGTAAACTATTTATTATGAATAAAGTCTATTTTTGAGTAAATATTGGCAGATTTCTGTGGGCAAAAGGGCCTGTTCCTCAGTTGTATGAATCTATCACTCTTATGCACTGATGCACTTTGTGTTACAACTATTTCATTTAGTTAGAAACTCTTTGAGAGGCTTGTAGAGGATGGAAAGGTGAATTCAATAAAGTTGAATCTCTTCATAAATGGTTTATGCCTTGATATCATATGGTTGTACAAATCATCCCTAATTGTAACTCATATACTGTTTTGTCGAACAAACGTTAGTTTCAAACTTTAATTGCATATAATTATGGAGGGAAGCAAGAAAGCTGCCAGGGGATTAGTGCAGAACATAAAATTGCTGGAGAAACGCAGCAAGTCATGGAGCATCCATGGAAAGCAAAAGGTACCTGAAGAAGGGGTCGGGCCCGAAATGTCAACTGCCTATTCCCAAAGAATTCAACAGTGCACTTTTTTGTACAGAACATTCTTCTTTGATTTTCTTTTATAACTATCTTTTTTAATGTCTTTGAAAATTCCTAAATTTTAAAATTAGCTCTTTCATTTGTTCCTTTTCCTGGGGGTGCAGATGAGCCAACTTATCTAAATTCTGCAAAATATGTCAATTGGGCAGATGAACCGGAATAATGTTCTCTTTGAAGTGACCCTCACGAGTCAGCTTGTTTAATCTCGTGATCCATAACCTCCTCAGCTTTATCAATAACTACTGCTTCTTGCTAACATTCAAATTCTCAAAAAAAGGTTTTAACATTTAGACATGGCAACTCTGAATTTTACGTCTCCGATCGGGTGTTTTAACTACGTAGTTGCCTTCATTTACCTTGGACTCTATCTCATACGGTCCTGAAAATTTTGCCCTAAGAGGATTTGAATTGGTTGGGAACAGAATTAAGACTTTATCCTCTGGTTTAAAAATTTTCTTTCTCATGTTTTCAAATGCTTCTCAGCTATTTTACAGATTTTCTGCAAACTATCTTTAAACTTTGAAACATAATCTGACAAAATCCATATAAGACTGTGTCACCAATTTTCTCAAATTTGTGAATTTTTGTCTATAAGCTTTGGGAACCAATCCATATAACTTTAGCTCAGCTTCCTTAACAGTATCATAATTAGCACTTTGTTGAATTGTAAGGGCAGATTAAGCCTGCTGAATCTTCCTTTTGATTATACTCTGTAACATGAGGGACCAATGGTTTTTTGGCCATTTCAAATTCTTACCAACTTTCTCAAAATGCTAAAAATATTTATCAATTTCAGCATCATTAATTGGAGGAACTAACTTCACATCCTTACTAAACATAAAACTCTCATGAGAACCAAGAGATTGATCTCCTTTTCTTCATTTTCTTCTTCCAAACTCTTTGTTTTCAGCTACCTCAGCTTTACATGTTTTTAGCTCTTAAAAAAAAAACTGCCTTTGCCTTTAAGCTTCCTCTCTTTGGTTTTCTGCTTCTTCCCTTTGTTTTTTCTGCTTTCAGCACCTCTAATTTACTTTTTTCTAACTCCATCCTCAGTGTACATAACTCAAACTTTTTTTTCTCGGTTTCCTCCACCTCAAACCTTCTTTTCTCTCTGTCACTCTCAAATTGAAGTTTTTCTAACTCAACCTGTTTCAACTGCTGCTCATGGGATTTAGCCTGAAGAAATTGTTTTAACTCCACCTCTCCAAACTTCCCTTTTATTACATAATATTCACCTATAACTTTCTGGATCACTATTTGTTTTCATTGACTATTTTACCCACCATAAGTTCCAACTTTTGAGTGATAGTCAATAACTCCTGCTTTTTCACTCCCTGTAAATCCACATTGACCACCGCCAGTGGGCTGATATCGCCTCAAGCCGTGCATCTTGGCGCCTCACAGTTCGGCGGGCAGCAACCTCCTTTGAAGAAGACCGCAGAGCCCATCTCACTGACAAAAGACAAAGGAGGAAAAACCCAACACCCAACCCCAACCAACCAATTTTCCCCTGAAACCGCTGCAACCGTGTCTGCCTGTCCCGCATCAGCCACAAACGAGCCAGCAGCTGACATGGACATTTTACCCCCTCCATAAATCTTCGTCCGCGAAGCCAAGCCAAATAAATCTGCAAAGATTGGTGATTCCAAAAACTTATCGATATTCATTGCTGCTGCTTTTCATGCACACAATCCTTTTAATTGGCTTTCAAAAAGTAATTTAACCAAATAAATTGAAAATTAATTAATCAATAAGTTCCAATTTTGGTTAAATCCCAATGAGCCCCCCAATTATTATGACATAGTCCAGCAGCAATATAAATTCATCAAGACACCAAGAAATTCAAAACAATAATTTTAATTAATAACTATTAATAATATAATATTTCTAACTTAACTCTAAATTTATCTCCACTATGTGCCAATGTGTATATGTGTTTGGCAGATCCCAAACCATTACAGTTTAGGCACAATTCTGAAGAGTATTCAAATTTAAAATTCAGTCTTTTGTATTAAAACTCAAAGTCTTTAAATTGTTGTTCAAAAATTCTCAAAACTTACAAATTTTTGTAGAATTGCTTTTGGAGTAGTATTTTTTTCATACAAATGACTTTTTAACAATTTCCCTCTCTTTCATGGAGGTTATGGAACATGATTTCTATGCAAGGGGTTTAGACAAAATGACCATTCAAAATGGCCCCAGTAGCACTGCTCTCTCTTAACAAAGAAAGACAGTCGAAGTGGCCATTTTTCCTGAAGCCATTTTGATTCTGTTTTCCTCCCTTGACAAGAAGGATACAGTAGCAGTTCTTTTCTCACAGAATGTTAATGCATTTCTGATCTGGTTCATAATATTAAATATGCTTTTTGAAGTGTCTTTATCACATGAAATGACATCACTGGTGGCTTTGTTGGAAGTGTCATTTCTTCAGAAAGATGAGTCAACGAGCAAATTGTCTTCTGTTTGACCAGATGGTAAATGTCATTGTTCCATATTTTAATAATAATAATCAAACTTCTTAATGCTCTGAAGTAGCTGCCAAGCTGTCTCTTTGAGCAAACATGCTTCCACTTGAACAATCAACTTGAGGTTCACTATTCTGTTCACAGTTTTCAACTAATAAATGATAAGTTTTTTCATCTCCTATTTGATGGAGCCTTGGAGCCTGCTTTAAAATGACATAATGTGTGTCTTTCCCTATCTAAACCCAGTAACTTTACTAAGAAATATATATAAAATATAATCTAAAGATTAATAATGACATAATTCTGCCACAATACGGCAGATGAAATCTCCCAGAAATATATTCATACGTAGCTAATGACCCCATGAACAGTTTGAAAGTCAGTGTTGAATTTGCAAGCTACTTCATCTTTGCAGCAAGACCAAATGAAAGTGAAAGGTAAGCGAAAAAGATGCTTTATTTATTTTATCTTCAATGCTGATTTGAACTGTTTCATTGAACTTGATTATTGCCTATTATGGCAAAAGTGATTTGAAAATTGGTCATCTTATTTTACAAATCTGCAAGAGTCATTGATCCAAAGTGCTAGAGATGGCAAAAAGTCCACTGAGTCCCATTTAGGAAATCCAAGTTACTACACTTTTCCTGATAAAAACCACAATGGTTCTCACTCAGTGAGTTTGATGCAACACTCATTGTCAACCTTCTTCACTTTGAAAGAACATTCCATGGAGGTTCTCAAAGTTTAATGGGCAGAGTGAAGATGTAAAAACCATCAGACATGCTCCATTCTTCTTCCATACCAACATTCTTTTTTTGTTTTGGTGGATTTCAGCATATTTTCTAAGACATGGAGCTGTCATTTTCCTAAGAGAGAAAAAAAAAATTAAGAGCATCAAATTGATAGTCATTTCGGCAAAATGGATCAGGTGTAAACTTTTACTGATTTTTTTATTGGAAATAGGAACACGAGTGGCCATACAACCTTGGAGTGCGCTCAGAAATTGAGAAAGATTATGGTATATTTGATCCCTCCCATCTACTTTACTTTCCTCCATAGTCCAATGTCTGTTGATTTTGCAACAGTATAAATATCTATGTCTTAGCTTTGAATATATTCATTGATAACCTCTACAAGCCTCTGAGAAAGTAAATTCCTGTTCATTTTAATCTTAAATGATGATCTCTTAATTTAAAACAGTGTCCCCTGTTTCTTGACTCCTACTCTACCCCCCCCCCCCCCATTAAAGGAAAGATCCTTACAGTATTAACATGCCAGCAGTAATGCTATGGTTATGTCAGGGCACTCAAGGTAGGTGAGGCATGGACAAACCCATCAGTAAGTGTGAAACTCTTCAGGTATACCAGGCACTACTGCACCTCTCTTGTACGCAATGCATTTAGAATTACAGGATTTACATAGATTTGAACCCCTTCTCATGCATTTTCAAGTTCCAAGCATCCTCATAACTTTTCTACCTGTCTTTGTACCATTAGAAAGTTTGGAGTTGTGGAGTTCTGGTTGCAATATCATATGAGATCTGCTAAATGTGTCAGGAGAGACCTTTGTTCCTGCTCTCCTGCCTGGACTGCTATCTCCATTGGAAGCCCATTTCACACTGTGATTCTTCACCTTTTGCTATAGGAAATCACGAAAAAGATGAGGCATTTTGCTGCATCTTTTCTAATTTGTGGTTCACCCAAACACCAGGGAAGCACTTTTATCTACATGGTAATGCTTTGATTTCAGTGATTTTGAGGATTTGACTTTCTGCCTTAATTGTCTCTTATAAGGTGAACTTTGTAGATGAACTCGGGTGTTCTACAAGATTAAAGACACTATAAAAGTACAAGTTGCTGTTATTTAAATGCATTTATTTTTTGGATTTGGTTTGGCTTAATGAAGTGTGAATTCAAAGGTAAGCTCAGCTCTGTGTTTTGAATAGACAGCACTCTGTAGATAAATGGTAGGTGATCCTCTTTGGAAAGTGAAAGGGAGAGGTGTAATGAGACCTGATGTATCAGTTGGTGAAGAATGAATGCAGCTACGATAGCTTGTTGGCATTTATTGTGAGAGGTTTTGAATATAGAAGAGGTGTTATTGAAATTGTTTAGGGCATTGGTGAAGCACCATTTTGAGTATTCTGTGCAGTATTGATCTCTGAATCAGAGGAAGGACCTTCTTGCTATTGAAGGGGTGCAGCAAAGGTTCACCTGACTGATTCCTGGGAGAGCAGGATTGATGTATGAAGGACTTGAAAACTTGGGTTTTTTTAATAATGGAACTGAAAAGAAAAAGAGGGGATCTCATGAAGACGTATAAAATTCTGACAGAACTAGAATGGTTTGATGCAGGAAGAATGTTCCAGATATTGGGGAAGTCCAGAACAATGGGTAGTCTCAGGATAAAGGGTGGGCCATTTAGGATTGAGATGAAGAGAAACTTTTTTCCACTCAGTGTTATGAACGCATACAACAAAAAGTTATTGAAGTCAGTTCACTAGATATAAATGCAGATCAAGGGTTACGGAGTGAATGCAAGAAAAGGGTGCTAAATTTATATGATCAGCCATGTTCATATTGAATGTTGGAGCAGGCTCCATGGGCTAGGTTTAACAGAGTGATGAAGACATTATTATTGGAAGTTTTTAACTTCAGAAATTAATGTCGCTTTATGACAAGTCCAAGGAGTAGGTTCCAATATTTTAACTTCTGGAGAATGCATTAGAAAACTGTTTTTGCTCATTTGGTACAGGATAGATTGAGTTGAGAGTTGTGTCAGGTGTAACAGAATACATCCTTTTAATCATGAAAGATGGCATTTCTGGTGCTTCTCATTAATTCTGTAGAAATTAATTCCTTACCTCAATAACACTGTATATCCATTCTCGGAATTCTGACACCTTTGCATAAACTCCTGGATGATTAGCTTCAGCGCAGCCAATACCCCAACTCACTACCCCAGTCAAATGCCAGGCACTGATATCCTCACACACCAAAGGACCACCACTGTCACCCTGCAATGTACATATATACACAGTTGAATTGTGTGCATTAGATGTTAGATCAAATATTAGATCCATCTACCTGTGAGCTGGTCTCACCTGACATGCATCAACTTTGCCCTCCTTGTATCCAGCACACAGCATTCTGGGAGTCAGGGCACCATTGTACATGCAGCTGCTGTTACATCTCTCAGTGCTGATGAGAGGGACAACAGCCTCCTTTAAAATATTTTCTGTATCATCTGAAAGAAGCAAAGTCTGAATGGATTATGTCCATCTATTCCTCTGCTCTATTAACTCCTCTACCCCATAGTGTCTCATACTTACAGGCATCTTCACTTGCATGGCCCCAACCTGATATCCAACACTTTTTACCTGGAATGATCTGCTGGTTGTATCTTGGCAAACAGACTGCCCTCACTGTATCTGTAAAATCAATGATTTGAAGATGCTTATGAATGCTGGGAGCAAGAAATTAAAAGAAGAAAGGAATAAAGAAATTTGGTGGCATCATTTTATTTGCAACCTAAACATGAACTTTTCTCCTTTTACTGATGCGGCCAGTTCTCCCAATACCCCAATCATTTTCTTATGAAAGAAAATAGTCTGCACTGAAGTAACAGTTTATACTTCTACTCATTTGTGTCAAAATTATACTGAAGTATGAACAATTGTTACTCAGACCAATTGAATGGTCATCTCATGCTCAGATTATTTGTTTCGTTGAAAAGATTGAACATTGGGACCATGTATCAGTTAAGAGAAGAATGTTGTCTAAGATATGATGTCCCTCTAAAGCAGCCATTCTCAGTGGGAGCCATATCCTCACCCTGGGGGCCACAGCACATTTAAGGGAAAGCCATGGAACATTGGAAGGGGGGGGCACAGCATATTCAAGGGGTGCATGAACTAAAATCCTTAATGTGTTTTATGTTTTTTTTAAATTTAATCTGTAGGATAGAAGTAAGGAAAAGAAGAACTAAACTGGACTGGTTCACAGGGGAAGGGGGGGGGGGCCCAAAAACTTTGAGCAGGGTCCTAAGGGGGCCATAAATGGTTGGTCTAAAGGGCTGGTCAAAGCTTAAATGTAATGAGCATCTGAGGAACATGCTCATTCCTGTCATTTGTTTAGATTATGACCAATTAGCACCTCAGCTTTGTTGAAGAATCCATTATGTTTTTTAGACTGCAATGTTGGGAAAATTGCTGAAAAAATTAACATAATTGCTGTCCATGTGGTCATTCACACTGGGTGCCTTTTTAGAACTGCAAGTCCCTGAATGCAACAGTCCCGGTGGTTGGACGTGCAGGAGAGTGGATGATCATCAACAAATTTTTCCGGTTCGATTTATGCTGCAGGCTTCCTCCAAAATGTTGTAGGGGTTCTGCAGGATAAATCGCGGTGCAGGAATTAACTCAAAATCCCTGCACATTCCTTTTTAGACTGCCCGTGTAGAGGCAAAGTTCCTTGATTGTGCCGTTACATGCCTGCAGTCTAAAAACTATACTTGATTTAAAGCAGAACTCTGTTTCTTTCCACTGATGCTGTCTGATCAGCTGAGTGTTTCAAGCATTTCCTGCCCTTGTTTTGGATTTGTAGCATCTGGAACATTTTGCTCTGGGTGAATTAACTCTGTTGCTTTAACCCTTCTTCCACCCAAAGTGCTTGTAGAACAAAAATGTAGCATCCTTGGTGAGAAAATGTTAATGACCTTCTATTCACTGAATCCAGTGCGGTGTACTTCTGAACTTGAGATTCTTGGTATATCAAGCACATAAACTACTCATCACGTATACAGTATAGTACTTGTTCAAACAATGTTCATACTTGAAAATGTAATTGGTTTTTTCAGCTTCATTAGCGCAATGTCATGGTCGTGCGTGTCATCATTATATTCACTGCTGTAGATAATTTTCTCCACTATATAGGTGGGAAGGCTGGTGAATAGAATGAGTTCTCTGTCCAAAATCCCAGCATACACTCGCCAGTTGTGAGCGATTGATAACCTGCAATAGAAAGAAACTGTTAGTAGAATAAGGAATTGACTCAGAAGGAGGCTCTATAGTTTGTTCACTGCTTATTAACATAATTGGGGTGGTACTGTGACAGAGTATATAAATATGTTTTTGGGAGATAAATTGGGAAAGGTTTGTTACTGTAGGTCACATACAAACACTTTAAAACACATCTTATTTGAAATACTGGAGTTCTGCTAATGCTAGACATATCGGCTCCACAGCCTTTGCAAGAGTTTTGGAGAGTGCCCAAGAGACTTCACCAATGGATTGTTGTTTACAAAAAGGCAACAGATGAAAGAGCTTGCCAGAGCTGCTTATTGTCTGGAAGGGAACTTGCTGTTCTAAGAGGGTCATGTGGTTTTGCAAGCAGAGATAGTCCAACAGGGTTTCTGTGTGTTTGTGTGTGTGTGTGTGTGTGTGTGTGTGTGTGTGTGTGTGTGTGTGTGTGTGTGTGTGAGAAGGAGAGAGAGACAAAGAGATCACTTCTGCAGTGTTTACAGTGTTACAGTCAGCAACAACAGCTGGGACTGGAACAGGACAAGCTTGTGGAAAACCCCATTTGGCTGATGGGTTGCAAGTTCTTATCAAAGCCCTTGTGGTTCATGCAACAGGAGAGGACTGGTTGTCTAATATTTCACTTGGAATAAGAGAAACAAGATAGAAATTTGTGGTGACCTGAAAGAAAGAGGTTATCATCTGGACAACCCAAAAGGGGCAGGTTTCTTCAGCAAGATATGGAAGTGGCTGGGTGTCCAGTGTACAACAAATTTCTCTCTGAAAACCGACAAGAACCTTCCTGAGTGGTAACCATTTACCTTTCAAGCACCAAAGCCTGGTGAACTTTATAAATTTTAAATTCTGTGCACCATATAAGAATTGTCTGCAGCCAATGAACTTGGAGGAATGAGAAGTGAGATTGGACTGTGAATCAAATAACTTTTCTGAACTTACACACACATTACATACACGTTTGCTTAGAATTAGAAGGGGGGGGTTAAGTTAGGTTAGTTAAGTTAGTGATGAATTAAAGTGTGATTCTGTTTTCATGTTTAAAGATAATTAAAAGTAACATTTGTTTAAGTAACCATGTGTCTTGTTGAATATCTATTGCTGCTGGGTTTATAGGTCCTCTGGGCTCATAACATTTTATGGGGGGGTTGTCCTTTCTGATTGAAAATTAGAGTTTTTGTGATTTATTAGTTAATTGGTATTTTTTCAAGCTAATTTTAAGCTTGTGTGTGGAAAAACAGCTGCAATGGATGTTGATACATTTTTGTCACAACCATCACCTGCAGAGCTGCAGAACAAGAGAAAAGAGAAACTGATAGTTATTTCTAAGTCATTAAAGCTGACTGAAGTCAAGCATTGGATGAGGAAAATACATATAGAAGATTATAGTGAAATATTACATAGTTGAGGGAAAATTTGTTGAGAAAGACAGATAATTTTCCAGTGGATAGATCTTTTGAATTGGAATTGGAGAAAATGAGGGTGGAAGAAGAAAGAGAAAAAAAGGAGAGTGGAAGAAAAGAGCAATGGAGGTGTTGGAGGCTGAAAAACAGAGACAATATGAGGGAGAGGAAATATGAGGTAGCTGAAAGACGGAGCGAGGAAATTGAAAGGGACAGACCATTTCAATTAAAGAAATTAAAAATTGAGATGGAGGGAAGTAAGAGAATTGAGGCTGTAACTCCTGGGGAGAGGTTTTTGGCTAGTAGAGAGGTAAATCTGGTGCCTCCTTTTGATGAGAGAGATATAGATACACATTTTCAGCTCTTTGAAAAGGTTGCTGAGAGCTCAAGATGGTCAAAAGAAAAATGGTCTCTTATGCTCCAAAGTGTATTGAAAGGAAAAGCACAAATTGCATTCTCTAGTTTGACTACAGAGCAAGTGGCAAATTATGATACTGTTAAACAAGCAGTATTGAAAGCTTATGAATTGGTTCCAGAGGCATATAGACAAACATTTAGGAGTTTAGTGAAAAAATGGAATCAATCTTATATGGATTTTGCTTTGAAAAAATCTGTATGTTTTGACCGTTGGTCAAAAGGAATATTTATTCAAAACGAATAAATAATGATTTTGACAGATTGAGAGAATTGATATTAATTGAGGAGATTAAAAGGTGTGTTCCAAATGAGATTAAAATTATACCTGGATGAGAGAGACTGGGGACATGGCAGCAAACGACAAGATTAGCGGACAAATTTGCCCTAATTCACAAAAATACATTTCAGAATACTGAGCATTTTCAGAGAGTTAATGTGGAACAGGTTAGTCAGCCTGTTCGGAAGGTTAATGTGGAGCAGACTAGTAAACCTGAAATTAAGTCTGGGGAGAATGTTAAGAGAAAAGATAAAGGTAAGGTGGGAAAGGACAGAACCTTTGAATTTGTATGTCATTTTTGTAAGAAACCTGGTCATGTTATTGCAAATTATCTAGTATTGAAAAAGAGACGAGAAAAGGAAGTTTAACCTGAAGCATGTATTTAGATAGTTGAATTTAAAGAGAGCAGATGTTCCAAACCTGGTAAGTATTCAGATAGTTGAATTTAAAGAGAGCAGATGTTCCAAACCTGGTAAGAGTGTCATGGATGTTTTTAAACCTTTTGTGTCAGAGGGTTTGGTTTTAGTAAAGGAGGGAAAATCACAGGCTCCAGTTAAAATTCTTAGAGATACTGGAGTTGCTCAGTCTCTATTGTTGGAGACAACTTTGATTAAAGGTGACCTGGTAACTCCTCCCTGTAGATGCCCAATAAAGGATGAGAGCCCTAGTCTCTTCCCTCAACTCCAGCCTTTGGTTTGGGTAGAGTCCAAGAAAATGATGAGAGCTGAGGAAGATCCAGTTGATAGAGACTTGCCCAGTGCTTCTGAAATAGTTTTGAAAGAGAAGGGTAACCGTCAGAGTGAGGATTTCGCTTTGTCAAGGAAAGAGTGAATTCAGCAATAGAAAATAGACACAGATCTTGTTGACTTAAGGGACAAAGCAGTAACTGAACAGGAGATTAAAGAAATGACTTGTGGAGATGACTCCAAGGGTGAATTGTTGATGAAGGAATGGAGTCCTCTTGATATTCCTGCTAATGAGGAGTGAGGGGTGATTCATCAGGTGGTCATTCCTAGAAATTACTGGAATGAAATTTTGAATCTAGCCCATAGTACAGCTTTGAGGGGTCATCTTAGTGTAAAGAAAATAATGAATAAGATTTTGAGACAATTTTTCTGGCCTGGTTTGAGGAAGGATGTTGGAAATTGGTGCTGGACATGTCACATTTGTCAGGTTGTGGGGAAATTAGCACAATGCAATTGCAGTGCCTGTGACTTGGGTTCAAATCCAGCACTGTCTGTAAGGAGTCTGTACATTCTTCCTGTAATCAAATGGATTTTCTATCACATTCCAAAGATGGACAGGTTCACATTGATGCATTTGGGAGGCACAGACTCTAGAGCCGGTAAGGCCTGTGTGGTGGAACACGGTAATTCAGATGGGGGACCTCACTGGTCTGCTCAGGCTGGCCCGTCTCTGACCTAGTAACTCCTCCCTGTAGTTGCCCAATAAAGGCTGAGAGCCCTAGTCTCCTCCCTCAATTCCAGCCTTTGATCTGGGCCAGAAGCATGTAGTTATATGCTGGCTGTTTCAAGACATTAAAGCCTTTAACCACATGCTTCGTGTCTACATATGATTATTGATCATGCTACATACAGCCTGTTACCATTCTGTATCTCTAAAATGTAAAAGAAAACTTCACTCTATAACCCCCACCTCCATATCCACTGATTCCATAACTCTATCAGTATTACTCTTGAATATGCTACAACATCAAAATCAAATGTCAATAAGATTGAAAGAGTGCAGAGAATATTTATTAGGATGTTGCTGGGTCTTGAATAACTGAGTTACAGGGAAATGTTAAACCGGTTAGGACTTCATTCACTGTAGTGTAGAGGAATGAGGGTAAATTTGATAGAGGTATAGATAGGTCACATACAAACACTTTAAAACACATCTTATTTGAAATACTGGAGTTCTGCTAATGCTAGACATATAGATAGAATAAATGCAAGTAAGCTTTTTCCACTGAGGTTAGGTGAGATACAAACCAGAGGACATGGGTTAAGTTTGAAAGAAGAAAAGTTGGGAGTGTGGAAGGAGCTGCCAACTGAAATTGTGAATGCAGGTTCAACTTTCACATTGAAGAAAAATTTGGATAGGTACATGGATGGGGAGGGTATGGAAGACTATGGATAGGGTACAGGTCAATGGGACAAGGCAGAATAATCATTCAACACATACAAGAAGGGCCAAAGGGCCTGTTTTCTTTGCTGTAATGTTCTATGGTTCTACAATCATGATCTTTGTCCCAAATGGAATTACTGAGAAAGGTAAAGCAATTTTTACCCTAAAAGTACATGGGATCATTCCTGGTTATAATTTGGCATGAAAAGTCCCCTTTCACAGCAGTGTGGTCTCCAGAAGTGAATTACCCAATCACTTTCATGCTGGCTGGAATTTTGTAAGGTTAAATATCAAAACACTAAATCATCAGATTTGCTCGAGAATACATAGGAAAAAATAAACTCATGGATCAAATCTTAACTCACCTGTGGACACAATGTGCTGCGGTGATGATCCAATACTGGTCGAGGATGGATCCTCCACAGATATGTTTGTAGTTATTGTACAGGGTGACTTGCCAGGGCCAGCTCCCCTCCGTAGCTTCTTGTCCACCAATAATCATGGAGAAGTCGTGCTTCTCCCCACAAGCTTTATATATGGAAAGAGAGCAAAGTAAAAGTGAGGGGGCCTTACTAATGATCGGTTGTAAATGAAGCGAGATGCAGGGTCTTTATACTGAGAGTATGAGAACAATACTGATGACTCTTGATTGACAAAAAAGCCAATATTACTCCAGTACCTTAATGAAAGCATGCAGTTATTGTTTCTGTGTCTTTTCTTGATCAAGACTATGAGTATTTAAATTTGCTTTGGAAAGTTGTTTTTAAGGAATCCCTGATGCCATGTTTAACTCCAGTTTTGTGAGTGCTGTGTATGGACGAGGAGGTAAACGTGGTCCTCCTGTCTACGTCACCAATGGGTAGAAAGTAACCTATGATTGGGATGTCTGATTTATCCCTTCCACCAGTCACCAGTTTCCTCGGGCAATTGTGAACTCCCCATGATGGATGAGGCTGTCCTTCAACAGAACACTCCACCTCCATTTTGGATGGTCACTGGTTTAGTTTCTTATGAATGACTGGGGATGCTATAATTTTTTTTAAAGAAGCATTGAGAACACCCATGAATCATTCCTTCTATCTACTGTAAAGAGCTCAGTTGTTCATGGGGTTGTGCATATGATGTGGCCTGCTCACTAGAGCTGCCTGAATAAAATTATAGCTGTTGCAGAGGATGTTGGCCTGAGAGAGGATATTGAGTGTTTGCTTATCCCATCAATGCCCTTGGAGGAAAAGTATTTGCTCTAGATAAATCACATCAGATGGATAGGGAACAATAGTCAATAGGATTTTGCTGGGTTTGAGAACTTGGTCTTTTGCAGTGATGGGACAGTGGGGGAGATTCATAGAGGGCATTAAAAGTAAGACCTATTGTCCTGAATGCTTTGGTGGAAATGTCAAGGATGAGTTGGATTTTGGTCTCTGAATGCGTTGCAAGAATGCAACACAATGCATGCAAATGGAAACCCAAACATGCGCAAAAATAAAGGTCAATCTGTGAGTCATCCTTTACATTTTTTACTGATTTTGAAGTGGAGGTGACATTAGATGAAGTTTCCCATTGGTCCTGTTGACTTGTTGGAGCTGAGAAAGATTCAGAAAACTAATGGGGCAGTAACACACCCTTGGTCAGAGCAACAGACCTGCTATGTTGTGCACTGTTGGTTGAGATGTTTCCCTGTGTGATGTCACATATCTGTTAAAATGGAGGTAACATTTTGTTTTGCAGGCAGCCAAATTTTAAAAGGGAGGTTCATAACTCTTTTAAATGTATTTTTTTTATTTTAAATTTTTTAAATGGTAACATGACATTTTGGTTCAATTAACCCGCAACCCCGTACGTATTGAATAGTGGAAGGAAACTGGAGCCTTCCAGGGAGAATATGCAAATTCCTTACAGACAATGCAGGATTCGAACCCTGGTCCCGATCCCTGGTGCTGTAACAACGTTGCTCTAACCACTATGCTCACTTTGCCCATTGCAAAATCCTCTTCTATTCAGCATCCATTAATTTCATTTACCTCCCTGATTAAAAAATGTGTCCACTGGTTCGATCAAATTTCAAATAATTTATTGAATCTCCCCTTAACCTTCTTAGTGCTGAAAACATTCAGTTATTCCAGCTCCATGTGAGCCCATGTGAAGACACTAATAAACACGATTGAAATTCTTGATCTAAATATGCTTTTGCTGCTGTGACCATTGGCTTTTTCACTGACTCAATCCACAACCAGGTGGAGAGGCTCAGAGTCACTGCTGCAATATACGAAAGTGCTGGGCAAACTCTGCATCCATCCATCTTCCCAGCGCTTTTGGATATTGCACTCAACCCCAGCGTCTGCCATTTTCCTTGTTTAACTCAGAGTAACACCTGAGGGTCCACAACCACCAGTGACTCTTCAAAAACTTTTCAGAACTTTCAAAGAGTTGCAAATGTGCAGATTGGGTAAAGTGAAGAAGGCTGATTGCGTCGACCATTAATAGTGACTGCCTGAGCTGTAAATTCTGCCTTATTCCATCCATGCTAACCAAGGCAGCACAGTTAAATTTCTGATTTCAAATTTATTCTCAGAGTACATACATGACATCACATACAACCCTGAGATTTTTTTTCCTGTGGGCCAGACAGAACGACCACTTATTGGTAGTGCAAGAAAAAAAAAACTGTACAGTGTTAGCGTAGAGGTTAGGGCAACGCTGCTACAATGCCAATGATCAGGGTTCAAACCTGCGCTGTCTGTAAGGAGTCTGTGCGCTCTCCCCGTGTCTGTATTGGTTTCCTCCAGGTGCTCCAGTTTCCTCCCACCCTTCAAAATGTACCGGGGTTGTAGGTGAATTGGGTGTAATTGGACAGCATAGACTTGCGAGCCAGAAGGGCCTGTTACTGTCTATCTATTTACAAAAAGTTCAGTTTTGTAAAATCAGTCTGAATGAGGAAAATCTCTCAATGAATATAGAATCAGCTAATAGGCAGACTGTCTCTTTTATGCAACTCGGAATCACTTTTCTTTAAAATCTGATCGCTTGGTTTTCAACAGTTCGGAAAATACTTTTACTGGTTCCTGGTATTATCTGTAGGGCTCTTAATGAGACTGCAACAAGGGTAAATGAAATTAATGAATTGAAGAGGTTTTGCAATGCAAGGTCTCTCCACTGAAACGTGACTTTATCTGCATTCTAACCTGCTTGTTTCTTAGATTGGATCACCAAACCAAAACAATGACTATAAAACATTCTGTACTTACTCGAGCATTTCAATTTTATTACTTTTCCAGATGTACAGCTGGACCTGGCAAGAAAAAAAAACAAGGGACTATTTTCACTAAGATGCCACGAGGAATGGAATGTCTTGCACCTAAGACAGCAAAGGTGTAAGTCAACAGTTTTATATCTTCTTGTTCTGGAGATTGAGGAAAGAAGAAAGATGTGCATTTATAAACTACATCCACTATTGTGTGCTTTCTCAAAATACTTGACTAGTTAGTTGGACTCTTCAGATGCACAGTCATTGCTGCAAAGAGGGCCAAATGGCAGCGCAAGTGCAGAGGTGTGTTCAGATCCTTATGAATCTGTTTTGGTGATGTAGCCCAGGGGTAAATATTTGGAAAGAACTCTATTGCTCCCATTCAATTGCATGGGACCTTTTACCTCTGTTTGAGAGAGCAGATGAGTGACAGCTTCGCATCTAATTCCATGAACAGTTAAACAAAAGATTTAATTAACAGTGCAGTGTCACTAAGTAGAACATTGATTGACTTCACTGGAACTGATAACAGTGGTGGAGGAGTACAAATGATAGGTACTTCTGTTGTGCCAGATTTAGCTTGAGGCATTGAAGAATAACTTCACCCTCAAGCAGCTTAATAGGTGGCTCCTGTACTCGACTATTCTGTTTTTTTTTCCATTGGAAATTTTAATTGACAGTGCTACAAACTGATTTACAGTTGTGTATAAAACTGGAAAATGGTAAACTTTCCTGCTGAGTCTGAGAAGCCTGACTTGACTTCATTGCATTTGCACCTCTGTTTTCAAACCAAATGCAGATCACTTGCCTATGGAATGTAGTGTGAGGTGATTCAAGTGCACTTAAAGTATTGAATTTTAAATTGAAGCTCAAAGTGGCTTTGCTCAATGGGAGTGTGTAGTTTAGCAATGCATAATCTGCAGAAAATAGCCCTTTCCCTCCCTCTCCCACATCCAAATTTACTAAGCTCTTGCTTTTTCTTTGCTATAGTTTTATTTACCGGTAGATCATTTAAATGTTTTTGAACTTTGTATCAGACTGTTGGTTTGAATGAGTCCAGAAAAATTGGCTGTTTTATTCTGGACATTACAGCATAATAAATGTAATAGTATTTGTTAAATAAAATTAGTATGTGCATCAATCGTTCACTCATTTTATTTTGATTTGAGAATTCTGGGAAATGGAGATTTTCTGTTGTGGGACCTCAAAGCAAGATGTTCTGTTCTGTTTTCATCAGTGACATGTGTTGACATGGTTAAAGTGAATATAGTGGTGATGAATGCCAGTCAGAAGGGAATGTCAGAATGTTTAGGAAAAGGCAGCCTGCTTTTAAAGGTGAACGTTCAACAATTGGATTTCTGGACATTCCTTATAATTCCCTTTTTCTGCAAACCTGTAGCTCCAGATGTTCTCTAAATCATTCCCCTGCTCATTAGTAATTTCAGCGAATCCTTGTGTGTAATTGCGTTCAATCTCACTCACGCTAATTACATTGGAACTCAAGTATCTGTGGAATAAAACAAGAATGATAAGATACAAGTGTCACCATTGCATTTTGCCAATGTATGAACCATCAGGAGTGCCACCATTGTGTTTCATGTGCATCAATGTGTGCAAGTTTTCGTTTTGGATTCAACATCTGGTAACAAACTGGGCGAGGAACACAGGACCACAGGCAGGAAATAATAGGTGGATAAGGGAAAGTGGGCACACCAGCAAACAAGGGGAAGGGGATGGCTCCCTGAATGGAGAAGGAAGGGGGTGGAGAGCTGGAGGAAAGAAGTCAGAGGTATAGGAAAGGGAGAACGGGGGCTCGCAGAAACTGCCCTCTGCTATCCCGCTCCTCGTTCTCCCTCTCTTCCCTGCCCTTCTGTCTTCTTTCCCCCAGTTCTTCACTCCCTTTCCTCTCTATTCACAGAACTTTCCCTCTTCCCCTGTTTGCTGGTGCGCCCTACCACCTTACCCACATTACCTCTTGCCTATGGGATTGTGCTCCGCCCCAGTCCCTCGCCCGCCCCACCCATTTTGTTCAGGAGCATGCCTATATCTTGTTCAATCTTTGATGAAGGGTTCAAGCCCAAAATATTAGTTGTGTGCCTTTATGTAACGTACATTGTATGACCTGCTGACTTTCCCCAGCACTGTGTTTTTACTTCAGTCACGACGTCAACAGACTTTTGTCTTTTGCTCTTGGAAAGTGATGCTATTTGAAGCTCTCCCATGAGCGTTTGAAATGTCCGCTGTGAGATTGTGAGACTGTGCACAACATCTGGGATTCCTCACTAGCTAGCTGAACAAAGTCTCTCACTTTGGATAGTGTTCACTTACTGTTGGCAAGCTAACATTTAACTACCCTCAGGAAGGTGGCAGTGAACTGGCTTTATGATCTATTGCAATTATTACAATGAAAGAAATCTCATGGCATTGTTGGGTACAGCATTTTAGGATGATGAAGGGATGGTGTTATGTTTCCTTGATAGGATGAAATGTTATTTAGATGGGAAATTGCTGATGGTGTCATCTTCATGCACCCTTTGTCTTTGCTCTCAGGGTGACAGAGTTGCATGGTTGGGAAATATTGTTGAAGAAGCATTGGTGAGCGAGTGCAGTATTTCTAGTAACAGTGCACTGCAACCACTATGTTCCAATGGGAGAGAAAGAAAATCTTTAAACTGGTGGATGGGGTGGCAGAAATCTACTTTGCGCTCTCTCTGACCATCTCCAGCTTCTTAAGTGTTGATAAAGCCACATTCTGCTGAAAATAAGCAAAGTATTTCAGGCTGCTTCTAAATAATTTTCTCTTCTAATTCTTTTTTTTTGTCATTTCCGTAAAGCTTTGAAGCTACATGGTATGCACCATGCTGTATATTCAACCTCATAGACTGTGCATTATAATTTTATACCATCTTCCGGGCTTGCACTTCTGGTTGATGTTTTCTTTTTATGATGGCCATCAGTGTTTAGTCCTGAGTATAATATCACCCAAAGCAGACTATTCTGTGCATAACAAACTACAAACTATTGATGGTCCTTTTTAAAATAGCTCTCTGTAACTGAATAGTATCCAAAAAAACTTACTACAGATTTGTGCAGTTCTCTTTAAGCCACAGCCATATTACTAGAAGAGCCAGAAACAAGGCTGGATAGATTATCCAATAACTGGTGGTTTGATTCTCATGAATACTCTGCGTTAACCTCTAAAAGCAGTAATTCAAATTGCAAAGGCAACTTAAATCTGGCCAAAACAAACAATGGGTTGATTTCCAAAGTGATGAAAGTGTACACAAGAATTTAGGTCAAACCTATAGAGAAGATTGGTTAACCCACATGGTGTAGCTGTGAATTATATGGATGAAAACAGAATAGAGAATTTAGAAGAGCTAGAAAGACTGAGAAGCCTTGGACACCTGGAGATCTTAAATCAGGTAGGGTTTTAATAAGCTCAGGCCTGAAATGCCGGCAATGTACCTTTACCTCCTATGGACGCTGAAAAGGCCGGCTGAGTTCCTCCAGCATTTCAGTGTGTTTTTAACTCCAATCACAGTGTCTGCAGACTTTTATGTTTTACTCAGTGCTTTAATAGGGTAGAAAAATTGTTATCTGGCCCCTGAAAAGGCTTAGCAAACTTTTTAGTTCAAAAATAATTTGGCTTGTCTGAGACCTTAATGCTTGAAAAAAACACACAAATATATATCTGGGGAAACAGGTCTGAAAAGAATAAGAGAGCACCTAAAAACCCTGATAGAAAATAGTTGAACCAAAAATTGTTTTCTCTGTTGAAATTTCCCTGTAATTGATATGGAGACATCTCCTGATGAGATAATAAAACATTCTCAGTAAGCACAAAGTGAGGAATGTGCAGCATACTTGATATGTCCCATGTATCTGCACATCAGTTTACCCAGCGAGGAGTTCCACTTTGTGTCACATGCAGGGAGCCAGGCTTGCCTTGATTGGTTATGTATCTCCAATAGCAAGTTCTCTGAATTAATTCTGAAAGAAACTGAATACCACATATTTACAAAACCAAGCATACATCCCCTTCTCAGTTAGGATACAAGTTGTTTCACTTAATCAATCCTCTAAAATGAAGCATTGAAGGAACATTCCCACTAACACAGGCACTTTCGAACACAGGTTATTTGCAATTGTACAATTCCCAGGGCAGACTGCCTATAGGGTAAATTGATTCCAGATGCAGACTAACACTTGTATTACCAGATGTAAGATTTTATGGACAAATTAACTTTGCATGTTGTAGAGCTCGTCGAAAGAACCAAAGACTTGTTGATCCAAACCAAGGCTTTTATTAGCAAAAGACAGGAGCTCTTCACAGGTGGCTGACCAGTCCGGAATGATCCGACCTGGCTAGGGACACAACCCTTTAAGGCCCAGACAGTAGGCATGGCTAAGCTCTCAGCCAATAGCTGTAAGCACAGTCATTACACTCTAGATACTGTAACTATATACATTGGTGATAGGTCTGTACTATCACACGTGTAGACTAGCATTGCTCTGCAACTACAGAAAAAGGTTAACAGAAGAATTAATGTAACTGTAGGAATAGATAATACCTGGAGTATGACTATAGGATCAGAATATTTGGAAAAAACTTTTGATGCTGATTACAAGTTGAATCCAGAACATCAGACAACAGGCATTGACCAAAACAATAGGTTATCTCCAGATGTTAATGTCAAATTCCTGGGTGTCAGCATCTCTGAAGATTTATCCTGAGGCTATCATGTCAATGGAATAATAAAGAAGGCTTGCCAGTTTTGTTAAAAGTTGGAGCAGATTTGGAATGTCATCAAAGACTCATGTAAATTTCTACAGGTGATGTACAATGGAGAGCATTCTGATTGGTTATATCACTGTTTGTATGGAGGTGCCAATAAACAGGACATGAAAAGGCTATAAATATGGGAATTCAGCCAGGACCATCATGGACATTAAGGACATCTACAAGAGGTGGTGTCTAAATAAAGCACCCTCTAGTTATCATCAATGATCCTCACCACCCAGGCCATGCCCTCTTCCTACTGCTACCATCAGAAAGGAGGTCCTTGACCTGGAGATGTACACCCAACAGTACTAAAGCAGCTTCTTCCCCTCAGCCATCAGGTTTCTGAATGGACATTGAACCACCTACCTCACTTTTTTTTCTCTTTTGCACTAATCTATTTTTTTTTAAATAGCGTATTTACAAAAACTTAATTTATAACCATTTTTGCATCTGTAATGCACAATAATGCTGCTGTAACACAACAAATTGTGTGACACATGTTCATGATAATAAAACGATTTTGATTCTAAGACCAGGAGTCATCTAACTCTAGGAGTAGACTCTTATTATAGCCCTTCCTGAGATCAATATAGATCAAGTATTGGTTAAGTAATGCCTTGACAATATGTTTGCAAATTAAGCTAGTTTTTCCAAACAGTTGTGCGATATAACACTGACCTGTGTTTGGAGCTGTGCTGTTGAAGGGTTGGTCAGTTGAATTGCAATCAGTTGTGGGTGGGTTGCCTCCAATTGGTATCAAGGCTTTGTTGTCAATGGGCCTCTCCAAATGCCTCACTAATATAAAAGAAATAGTTGAAGTGAAAGAGCCTTTTACTGAACACTTCACCAGACTGGGATCTCAATGTCTTTTCAAGAGCACGTACCTATTGCTGAAAGGTTGGGAATATAACATATACCCAGAAAACCAATTCAAAAACACATAAATACTATCTTTGGGATTCTGTGAGAGTGATCTTGAGTGCCCATCATATTTCTGGTAGTTATCCTCAGAAAATTACCAATGGCTGAAAATTAGGGTCCTCCTATTTCCGAAGTGAAATACAAAAGTCTGCAGACACCATGATTGGAGTAAAAACTCAATGCTCGGGAAACTCACAGATCAAACAACGTAGTTTATATAGCAAAGATAAAATAAATAACCAACGTTTCGGGCTTGAGGTGTGATCAAAATGTAGGCAGGTGTCTGAACAAAATGGTGGGGGAGGGGGTGGCAGGAGGAGGAGAACAGGCTCACAGGCAAAAGGCGATGGGTGGATAAGGGAAGGAGGCACACCAGCAAACGGGGGAGGGGAAGGTGGCTCTGTGAAGGGATGGAGCTCTGGAGGAAAGAAGACAAAGGAAATGGAAGAGGAGGAGAACGGAGAGTGGGCCAGCAGAAATTGAAGAAGTCGATGTTAATGCCATCTGGTTGGAGAGTGCCCAGATGGAATATTAGGTGTTGCTCCTCCAATTTACAGGTGGGCTTGGTTTGTCAATGGATGAGGCCATGGACAGACATGTCAGCTCAGGGGCACAGAATTGAAATGATGGGCAACTGGAAGATCCCTGTCATTGATGTGGACAGAATGACGATGCTCATTGAAGCGATCTCCCATTCTGTATCCAGTCCCTCTGATGTAGAAATTGCCACAACAGGAACACCAGATGTCATAGATGACTCTGGCACATTCACAAGTGAAATGTTGCTTCATCTGGAAGGATTGTTCGGGGCCCAAATTTCCGACTGGAATTACAACAGAGAAATTTCAAGGGAGAGAGATATTTAATAGTTTGCATGCTATCATCCATCCATCCATTTATACATTCAAACTTTTTTTTTAAACAGCTTGGATTACATTTTATGTCATGTTGAGGTGAGTTGTGTTGCTCACAACCCAACCCAAGCTGGACTGCCACAGCCTCAATATTGGATTCAGAAAACATAAGCAGAATGCAATATTTCCAAAGCCAAAAATTCCTGGCCTTAACTCTTTTAAAAGCCAATCTTAACCCTGACAGTACTCTCTTTCCCAAATTTCCTAATTCCAAAACCTTTGGAATTAAATAATCACACATCTCAGGGAAGAAATTTCGAATGATATAACCTAATACAGAACTAGATTAATCATACAATCATGATTCCAGGTGGAATAGTAACATCCAGATGCAAGTGAAACAGGATAAATAATGGAAAGATGTGTCATCTAGCAGCGGTTGGCTCCAAAGCACAGGAAAACCTATCAGTAAATGCTGGAGGAACTCAGCAGGTCAGGTAGCATCTATGGAAAGCAATAGACAGCCAATGTTAGGCTGCAAACCCATCATTAAGAATCAAAAAATCTATTGGCCTTGGGGAATGTGACCATTGCATTTCTATCTGCACTTCTATTTCTTAAGTGCTGGATCCATATATCCTGTGTTTAATACAAATTTTATTGACGACATAGACTATAGACACTCAATGGACTGTAACTCCCTGATGAATCATAGTAATTAGCAAACACTTAGCCACAAAGAAAGAATATGCATTTATATTGCTCTGTTCAAAACCTTAGGAAATGTTCAAGCCCTCCAAAACTAATAATGTATTTGTGAACTGTGGTGACCTGTTGAAATGTAAGAAATCCAAAGCTATTTTCATTGAGCAAGGTCCCACAAACATGAATGCAGTGATGGCAAGATAATTGGCAAGACATTCAGCCCCCATTGGTTGCACTAAACTTAATATGAAGTAGCGTCTGTATGTTCTACTCTGCTTCTGAAGTTCATTCAGGAGTTAATGAAAAGAATTTCTGATGTAGAGTCAAATACATAATTGATAGACTATGAACCATGGGGAATGAATTTTCAACTAAATCCATTTTGGTGATATTTACTGAGATATAAATAATGGTTGAGACACTGGGGGACCTCTTTTTTTTAAAGTAGTGCAAGATGGTTCTTGACACACATCTCAGGGAGCAGCTGGGGTCTTGACCGTGGCCACTTGACTTGTCTCTTCCTGGCAGCTAAAGATTCATAATGATTTCCCTTCATTCTTCTCTGAGAGTAAAATGTCAGGCAGGATATGTCTTTGAACCAATCACTAATGAATATCTTTTGCTGGGAAGTTGACATGTAACATTTGGGTAAGACATGATTGAGGTCGAAGGATAGATTCTTGAATGGTGCCCACTGGGAAATCCAGGCTAAATCATCATTCTTGATTGGAATCCTGTCCAACAGCCTTAAGTATTCAGTCCTTCCACCAGCACATACAGTGGCTGTGCATTTTATCAAGAAAGTTCACTGCTAACTTGTCAAGCCTTCCTCAACAATGTTCCTCAGCCTATATATCATCCAGGTGAGGAGCAGCAGATACTTGACTCCAAGTACTCTTCAAAGTCACACAACATCCTAAGTTATAAATGTAAGGATGTTCCTTTACGGTTACTGGGTTAAAAGTTTTGAACTCAACCAAAAAGCATTCCTCACAGTTGTGGTTCAAGAAAATGTTTTCTCTCCACCTTAACAAAGGCAGTTGAGGACAGGAAGTAACTGCTGTCCTTTCTAATGACACCACAAGACTGGAATTCATACTAAAAATTAAATAAGCCATTGAGAGAATGTTGCACTATTTGAGAGGGAATATTGCACAATTCTCCTCCCTGACATTACTCATCCCAATGAATATAGATTATGATGAACAGAATTGCACTGAGTTAGCATTTTGTTTGTTTTACTCAAGGGTGGAATATTGAATTGTTTTGTCAGTCACTTGTGAAATATTAAATCTTGGCAGTCTTGAATTAGATAATTGAAGACTTTTGCTGAATGATGAAATTTTTTTCTTGAATGGACATTACTCAAATTCAATGCCACTTAAAATTGCAGGAAGCAATTTCATTCTGAAGTTGCTAATCCTAGCAACTTAATGCTGGGTAATATATATTAACTTATTTCTTTAGGAAGCACAAGAATTAACCTACCAATTTACAAAATTCTTCAAAGATTGAATCTTAGACTATCCTGTGTATTCTGCAGGGTCTTGCAGTCCGAGGTGGTACAGCTTTTCAAACCAGCTGATGATATAGTTGCACAGGATGCTCTCAATACATCCTCTGTAGGATGTAGTGATGATGGAGGGTGGGAGACGGACGTTACTTAGCCTCTCAGAAAGTAGAGGCGCTGCTGGGCTTTCTTGGCTATGGAGTTAGTGTTAAAGGACTAGGAGAGATTCTCTGCCAGGTGCGGGCACAAAAGTATTTGTTCTGGTACCTTTTCCCCTATTTTATCTAGCTCTATCTTAGTCCAATCTGGTTTTTCTCTTGTCTGATAAAAAAATCTGATAAATACCTTATTTGTGCTGCTTTATAATAATTTTTAAAGTTTGGTAACTGCAAACCACCTTGGTTGTACCTCTCTGTTAATAAGATTCCACCTGCATTGAATTTGCCCATCGTTATTGAATGAAGATCTACCGGGACCAATGCCTGAAGAGGGTGCACAAAATCAGTGAACCGGTGCGGACTCGAAAGGACAACATGGCCTGTTTCCGCTCCGTAAATGGTTATATGGTTATGGTTATATGGTTATAAAGGTCGAGTGTATACAAACCAATAAAAAGAAAGTTCCTCGTTTGTTTCAATGTTGACAGGTCATGAATATTCCCAAGTTATTATCCACAGTGGTGTTTGACACTGTTTCAGATACCATTGTTCCTTGCGAGGTAAAGGTAAAAAGTTAACATCACATTCTGAGTGTACAATCTCCACAACAGTAAAAATACATGGGTAGATATTAAAGGAACTAACTTCATTCTGATGTAGAGTGGTGAATATTGTATTAAGGCTGCAAATGAAATTTATTGCAATTATTAACTGGTTAAACCAGTTTTTGGACTTCAAGCTGAGTTTCTTGTCAGTGCTTTAAACCCCCCCAAATCAATAATTGTCGTCTTTTTTTTTCCATTTGAAATCTGTAATTCATCGGTTAAAGGGATTTGGGAAATTTGTTAAAAAGTATTAGAGTAACTTTCATAGCTTGAAGCAATGGTGCAGAACAGTCATTCTCAATACGGGTCCTATGCTGCCCCCACCCAGGGCCACAGCACATTTATGTTTACCTTTCGCCTCACGTAACATATAATAAATATTGTAAATATGTTAAATATAAATAATTACATCGCTTTTTTTCATGTAATCAGTAGAAGTATGGAAGAATCTAAAACAACAGCTTTGCAGGGGGGGGCTGTAAACTCTGAGCAGTGGGGTGGGGGGAGGAAAGAGGGGAAATAGTCAAAAAAGGTTGAGTATGGCTGGTCTGGGATCATTTATGTTTTTTCTGTCAAGAATGATCATACTTGTCTTCTGGAGTGGTCGTTCACACTGGAACGACCAGAACACTAAAAATTCAGATCTTATCGCACGTTTACATTAAAAACCTAAGGTGCTGTATTTTCAGTCAACATGGAGTGCCTCTGCGTCACTGTCAACTGTGACGTACAACCTACATGTGACATACAGCGTGGTGTGTCACCAATAACGTCTCATTGTTGCTGTTGAATGACCGCAGGTGTTCCGTGAAATTCCTGAGGGATCCAGGAGTTAAAATATTGGAATGATATTTTACCTCCCAGACCTTTTTACACAGACTGCATTCTGGAACTTTGGGAACAATTTTCTGGAATGCAGCGGCTGTGTAAAAAAAATTCATAATTGTTTTTATCTACTCACATCTAGAGAAACAACACTAAAGAACATAGGCTATTCATGGAGCTGTAATTTATCACTGAGAGAGAAGTCAAGTGCCTTCCCACAGTTTGTCTTTCCTTTGTATTGAATAATCTTTTAATATGTTTTTGACAGATGATTTAGAACCAGATTGATCGTTAATGACGGGGATGCTTGCCGTTAATTGCTCAACCTATTGAGAACTGCATTCTGAAATGCCTCACACAATTGTGGCCTCTACTACAAATGTATTTACAGTTATAGAGCCAAAGTCATAAAACGTGGAGCAGGCCATTCAGCCCAACTTGTGCATGCTGACCATGATGGCATTCTGAGTTAATCCCATTTGTTCGGCTTTAGTACATATCCTTTTAAGGCCTGATTTTTTTTTTGTCCAAATATCTTCTGAATAGTGTAATTGTGCCGACTTCTTCAGCATCCTCTGGCAGCTTGTTCCAATATGGAAAACCCTTTGAGTGAAAAGGTGCTTCTCCGGTCCCTCTTAAATCTTTCCTTTCTCACCATAAATCTGTGCCTTCTGGAATAATCTAGCCTAGGGAATGGCATTCATTTCCTTTATTCCTATCTTGATTTCATTAACCTGTGTAATTACCCCCCCCCACCCACCTCCAATCAGGGAACCTAATCAAATCTCTCCCTATTGTTCCCAAGCCCTCCAGTCCTGGCAATATCCTGATGAATTCCCTCTGGAGCCCTTCCAACCTATTGAATTCATTCCTACAGCTGGGCCAATCAGAAGAGCACGCAGTGTTGCTTTGTGAAACTACACAGGATTTTGGTGGTGGAAATGATTGGCTGGATGGGCAGTACAAGAGGAAGAGACTGTCCAACCAGATGGCATTAACATCAAACCTCCGGTTTCCATTAGCATTCTCTCCTTCCCCCTTTCTCACTCTCCTTCCCCCTTTCCCTCTCTCTCTCTCCCCCTCAACCCCTCTCTCTTTTTTTCCTCCAGCTCCCACCCCCTTCCTGGGTTTCAGACCCAATGAACATGAAAGAAGTAGTGATTTGATTGCTGCCGCTGGTGTGGACCCGTAGAGAGCAGGACCGACCACATGGTGCTCCCCCTTTGGATCCAACTGCCCAGTCTGACTTCTGTCAGCTCTGTAGAGGGTTTAAACAGACTGTTACAGGAGCTGATGGTAGCTTCATTTAAAATCCCGCGGCCGCAGGGTCTGCGCCCAAGGTGGCAACATCTATAATCGGCAGCAGTCACAAGACACTGGGAAAGCAAAGGACTGGGGCAGGGCACCATAAAATGGGGTGAGCACCAACCCCCCCCCCCCCCCCACCCTCCATTTGAGAAGGAGCAGCAGAAGAGCTGAGCTAGTGACCACAATGGGGCTCAGTGTCTTGAAGTGAGGATCCTATGCAGGCTGCTGGAGACTGCTGTCAAAGGATTCACACCAGGCGGTGGACAGCTTGGGACTGGCTGAAGGGGTACCAGGTATCAGAGCCGGGATATGAGAAGGTGCCGAGACTACTGTTTGTTGCTCAGTCTTTGACAAAGGACTCCGGCTCAAAACGCTGGTAATGTAGCTTTGCCATAAAGAACACTGTGATACCTACTCAGTTTCTCCAGCACTTTGCATTGAACAGGAGGAAGAGCTGCCCATTGCTTGTTGATGAAAGACTGTAATAATTCACATTCTTACAAATTGCAAAAAAATTAGAGATAGTCCTGTTTTTTTTAAAAATCCCCAGTTTATGCAGGATATTTGCAGAGAAATATTTTAGTTGTCTTACCGATAAAATAAATTGCAACTACGAACATAGAAACGATGGTCACTGCACACAGGAGTGCCAAGATCCTCTTGGTAGCACGGGGTGGACGCCTGCGGGGTCCTGTAGACCAGAAGCTGAAATTGATTACTGGTTCTATTCCCCTCTTGCTCAATAAAACAAAAGGCTGCGGATGTGTGGTGCTGCGTTAACCTGATGAAGGGCTCCAGCCTGAATCACCAACCAGTCTTTCTCTCCCACTGATGTTTCTCCAGCAAATTGTTTTTGTTTGCTCCAGATTCCAGCACCTGTAGTGGCTTGTGTGTCTCTTACATTATTAGATTAAAATTGGCACCAGATCACATAAGCAGATCTTAGGATGTGATCAAATGCTTGGTGAAAGAAGAATATGTTAAAGGAAGGGAATGAGGGAGAAAAGTCCAGAGGTTTTGAGTCAAGATCCAAAAACTGAGGTTTGGGGTCAAAGATATAGTTACCACACTAGGGCAGCAAAGAAGACTGGTTGCAGACGTAGTGTGTTTGGGAGAAATTTGGACCTTTAGTTCCCTTCACTCCAAAGGATTACTTCATGTCCTGTCTAGGTCCATGTCAATTTCATTATCATTGTTTCAGTGGGGTCCCAGGATGAATGATGTTTTCAATGAGCTTGCTTCCTCTTGTTTGTGCTTTATATACAAGGAACATGGGGACATTTTGTTCCATTTATTAGTCTTAATGAAGAAAATAGACTAAAGTAATGTGGAAAGATGGCTCCTCAGGTTTTTCAAGCTGTTGTAAAATTACCAGCCCATCAGTATAAGGGAGCATGAGTATACTGTGGCCCATCACCAGGTGCATGCCGTACACAAGTAGGATCAGTTGTATTATACTTACTGTTTCGGCGACGCCAGCGCCTGCGCCGGACTGCTTCTGTGGGAAACTCATATGCCATTCGTGGTCGCTCTTCAGATGTTGTTACAGTTAGTAAGGGCTCATCCACAGCAGGTTTAATGGTACAGAGAACATTGTCCTTTGAATTCAACAATACTATTTCAGAGTCCTGAATGGTGCTTTCTGAACAAATCTCAGGGGATGCCTCCAATCTTGTCCCTTCTGATTTAGGCAATTCCCCCCCTTCAGTCTTGGTGGGTTTGGCAGTGTGGGAACAATCATCTTTTGAATCTAACAATATTAATTCAGAACCCTGGGTGGGGTTTTCTGCAGATGGTGTGGATGATCCGTCATTTTTTGTTAGTTCTAGTAAAGGTACGTCCTCCTGCTGTGTTTCCACTGGCTTCGATGTTTCAGAGAACTCAGGGTTCGAATCCTGCAGTGATGATTAAGAATTTTAGAAACTAATAGATGCATTTGAATTTACCCAATATATATTTTGTTAGAAATACTTCAACACATCTTGTATTAAAAACATATCTGTCAAGGTCCAAGGCATTTTCAAGGAGTGATTACAGTCATATGGTTGTGGCATCATGTAATACAAAGCTAAAACTTGGCTCACCTTGTCCATGCTGATGCTGATGTTCCCATCTATGCATTCTTATACCAGTACTTGGCCTTTTATTCCCTGGAAATTCCAATGCTACTTAAATGTTGAGAGTATACTTGCCTCCATCATCCTTTCAGGTAGTTATTTCCAAATTTCAACTAACCTCCGATCTCCTCTAAACTACCTTGCTGTCGTGCTAATCTGCGCTTTCTAGTTTTAGGCATCTCAGCTTTTGAACACACTTTCCTATTATCTCTCCTATCCACACCCCTCATTACTGTTTATCTCTATCAGGTTCCCCTTCAATCTCCTCCACTCCATGGTAAACAAAACCAATGTATCCGGTCTCTGAACTGAAATATTCCATCCCATAAATATTCCATATTTATCTCCATTTGGAACAGGAACTGCACTGCCTGAGCCCATAAGCAAGAGTTGCAAATAAACTAGCAACTCGGTTTATACTTCCTGCCACCTTAGGGAAGCTGCCATTTTGTGGTGTCAAACTCTATTCTTCCTCCTTTGGTGGGCAGAAGATACATGAAGTTGAAAATGTGACCCCCAAGATTTAAAGACAGTTTCTTTCCTGCTGTTATCAGACTCTTGTATTGACCCCTTTGGTAAAAGATGATATAGCTGCACTGTTTAACTGTACTTTTCTCTGTGCTCTGCACTCTTTACCATACTGTACATAAGAATGGTTGGACTTTCCTGGCTAGCATGATAAACAAAGCTATATCTTGGCAAAAGCTACAGTGAACAAATCATTTCCATCCCATTGTATTCCATTTAATCTAATTACATTATTCTGTTACAAACTAACAACTCTTTTCAATTTTGTTTGGGATTAAAAGGACTTTGTTAATACTAACGCGGGAACAGCAATAGTAAACTCACCAGACATTGGTAAATTCAAAATGATAGTTTTTATTAAACTAACAATAACAACATTTCTTACTTATCTCCAAAATTAACTCTAAATTTAACCCCCACTACACGCAAATGTAAATGTGTGTGTGTGTGTGTGTGTGTGTGTGTGTGTGTGTGTGTGTGTGTGTGTGTGTGTGTGTGTGTGTGTGTGTGTGTGTGTGTGTGTGTAATTAAAGTCCCATTCTGAAAATTCAATCTTTAAAAGTTCAGCATCATTTTAGTCTTGCTTGAAGGTCTTAAATTTTCAGTTCACAAATAATTATAAATTGCTTTTAAACATCATGTCTTCAGGCCTCTTTACTCACAATGTGGCTATTTTCTTCCACGATGAAGTCACAAACCAGACAAGGGTTAAAGGAAGTGGCCAAACAGAAATAGACCCAGTAGAAATCTGTCCTCTTTTCTAAAGAAAAAATGAAATGGTCTTCCTTATTTCAAAAGCCACTGACCCTGTGTACCCCTTTCCCCAGAAGTAATACACACAACAGTACCAATTCTAGTTACTGTAACTCAACCCTGTCTTTCACAAGGTTTCAATCCCTGTGTCACAGGGTTTTGACTTCTGTACTCTCCAAACTGAACTGATCTCTTTGTCTCTCAATTCAATAATATATTTTCCCATTTCTCATGTCACATGGCATGTGACATCGTTTCTGTTTTTGAAGCTCACAAGGTATTTTGACACGAATGTGCTAAAAGCATTTAAGTCCACTTATGTGTCCAAGAAGTCTGCTTTCCTCAAAACTAAAGTGGTCATGTGTTTATACAGGTGCTTCTGAAATAACACCTATGGTTTCCAATATCTCAAGAACCATCATAAATCCTTTTCATCTTCTTGACTCTAACTTCAATCAGCATCCATTGGCTTCTCTCTTCTATCTCATTTGTGTTTAAAGTGCTAATGAGCTGTCTTTGGGCCCCTCTAACCACCCCACCTAACTTTACTAAGAATATATCTACTAAGACATTTATATACTTAATGTTAAATTAAAGATTAGCATAAATCCTTTACACTTCCCATAGATTGTGACCAGAACTGCAACCAGCCTTGGCCTCATCAAATATACTGTAGCCTCTTTGCTCAAATATTCTGTGTCCTGGCTAATGAAAGCATCTCATATGTAGTCTGAGACCTTCAAGAATCCTTAAACTTGTACACTGAAGTCCCTCTGTATTTCACTACTACCCTCCCACTTCTTAAGAAAGCCTGACCATTATTTGTCTTTCAAAAGTGCACCACCTCACATGCATTGACACCTGGCCTCAAAAGGCCATGGGGAGATGAATGTCCAAAAATGAAACATTCTCAACAATCCACATTTAAAAGGGGAAATTTAAGAACTGACTCTTGTGGATTATAAATCAAACTTTAAGATATGTATGAGATTGTGAGACACATAAAATTCCCACATCAGATAGCGCTGTCTTTGTTTTAGGTAATGTCCAATGCTACACACGAATCAACTCTCACAACTGCAAACCTAAATGAAAAAAGAAAGTACCAGAAACATCCAACTACTCCATTAGCATCTGGGATGGAGAAACTGAATCAAAATTTCAGGTTCACAAGATTCCAACATATCTAAGATGAAAAGTTATTAATTTTAATTATTTCTCTTCGCATAGATTCTGCCTGACCTGTTGGGTCTCTGTTCTATTTTAAGTTTTCTAGGGTTTATTTTGGCTTTAAATTGACAATCTTGTTTTCTAGTCTTCATTCCAGGACACTGAGGTCTATTATTAAACCCTTCAATTATTGTCTGGACAAAATTTAATGAAAGAGTAAAAAAATCAAATGATCCTTTATGAAAACATAGCCACTTCACAGGGTTTAATTGATTTACTGCAAGGTTGTCACATTGAGTCCAGAAGGAGCAGAGGTAGGTCATTTGGCCCATTGACGCTGTCAGACACTTCACAAAATTTACATCTTCTTTCCCATTAATCAAGATGCTGATACACATTCATTATTTTGAGTCGTCGCTCAATATTATTTCTCGCAACTTTGATGGCCCATGAAGTCAAATGGTATAAATTAGCAATACAAGTTCTTAAGCTAGGTGATGCAGGAGGGACGAGAGGACGAGAGTGAAGTTAGGGAGAAAAAGGGGCTGCTGGAAAAGAGAGAAAGGGGTGTATGGGAGAAAAGGATTTTGCAAGTGAAAAAATAATGGGTTTATGAAAGCCCATTGTGGGTAGATGGGACAGGATCAAATGGATGAGAAGCATAGGGGTGAAAGAGAGGTGGTCAAAAGAAGTGGCCTAGCAGAGAGCAGATGGACAAGAGAGGAGGAACTAAGGAGTGTTGTTGAAATAACAAAAGAAACCAGAGGAGCAGATGGACACTCCCATGATAAAACATTCTAATTCAGAATGGAATTATTTATCAGAGTGAATATTCTCAAGCAGTTCTACCATTCATTTTCACAGACCACTATCCTGCAGGGCCACACCAATCATTTCTAACCTCATAAATTCACTCATAAATCCCTCTTAATGCATGTTTTCTCTAATTTTGTTAATTGTTAAGTTTCGACAATTGGCTGTAGCTCTGAATGACGCATTAAATTAAAAGGATTGAATCTTTTGCTTCAGGCAAGTGACAGAGCATTGATAATTTGCAAATGGGGAGTGCCTGCTATTCAAGTTAAATATTTGCTGTATATTGTACAACATGAGAAATCCTGGACTTGTGCATACCTTTATCCAGATAAGTAAAGCTCATATTCTACAATAACCACCTTTATTTATTTAGCATCTTTAATGTCGTGAAACATCCCAACTTACTTGTGGCACTCTCCGTGTTATTTGAAAGACATAGGTTTATGAACAACTCTTTATAATCAGTCATTCTGTGGTACTGGTCTATACGAGTGTTATAATGTAACATAATCCTCCACCCACACCTTCCCTCCCGGCACTCCATCAACTCAACATCTCCTGCCTTGTGTTGTTTTCCATCAAGTGACAGCATGGTTAATATAAGGTAGAGACATATAAGGCAATTGAACAAATGAAAAGTGGCAAAGCAGCAGGTATGGATGGAATCCCCCCCAGAGGTCTGGAAGGCTGGTGGCAAAACTCTGCATGCCAAACTGCATGAGTTTTTCAAGCTCTGCTGAGACCAAGGAAAGCTGCCTCAGGACCTTCGTGATGCCATCATCATCACCCTGTACAAAAACAAAGGCGAGAAATCAGACTGCTCAAACTACAGGGGAATCACGCTGCTCTCCATTGCAGGCAAAATCTTCGCTAGGATTCTCCTAAATAGAATAATACCTAGTGTCGCCGAGAATCTTCTCCCAGAATCACAGTGCGGCTTTCGCGCAAACAGAGGAACTACTGACATGGTCTTTGCCCTCAGACAGCTCCAAGAAAAGTGCAGAGAACAAAACAAAGGACTCTACATCACCTTTGTTGACCTCACCAAAGCCTTAGACATCGTGAGCAGGAAAGGGCTTTGGCAAATACTAGAGCGCCTCGGATGCCCCCCCGAGTTCCTCAACATGGTTATCCAACTGCACAAAAACCAACAAGGTCGGGTCAGCTCTCTGAACCCTTCTCCATTAACAATGGCGTGAAGCAAGGCTGCGTTCTCGCACCAACACTCTTTTCAATCTTCTTCAGCATCATGCTGAAGCAAGCCATGAAAGACCTCAACAATGAAGACGCTGTTTACATCCGGTACCACACGGATGGCAGTCTCTTCAATCTGAGACGCCTGCAAGTTCACACCAAGACACAACAGCAACTTGTCCGTGAACTACTCTTTGCAGACGATGCCGCTTTAGTTGCCCATTCATAGTCAGCTCTTCAGCGCTTGACGTCCTGTTTTGCGGAAACTGCCAAAATGTTTGGCCTGGAAGTCAACCTGAAGAAAACTGAGGTCCTCCATCAGCCAGCTCCCCACCATGACTACCACAAAACTCAAAACGGTCAACCAGTTTACCTATCTCGGCTGCACCATTTCATCGGATGCAAGGATCGACAATGAGATAAACAACAGACTCGCCAAGGCAAATAGTGCCTTTGGAAGACTACACAAAAGAGTCTGGAAAAACAACCAACTGAAAAACCTCACAAAGATTAGCGTATACAGAGCTGTTTTCATACCCACGCTCCTGTTCGGCTCCGAATCATGGGTCCTTTACCGGCATCACCTACGGCTCCTAGAACGCTTCCACCAGCGTTGTCTCCACTCCATCCTCAACATTCATTGGAGCGAGATGGCAGAGGCCAACAGCATCGAGTCCATGCTGCTGAAGATCCAACTGCGCTGGGTAGGTCACGTCTCCAGAATGGAGGACCATCGCCTTCCCAAGATCGTGTTATATGGTGAGCTCTCCACTGGCCACCGAGACAGTGGTGCACCAAAGAAGAGGTACAAGGACTGCCTAAAGAAATCTCTTGGTGCCTGCCACATTGACCACTGCCAGTGGGCTGATATCGCCTCAAACCGTGCATCTTGGCGCCTCACAGTTTGGCGGGCACAACCTCCTTTGAAGAAGACCGCAGAGCCCACCTCACTGACAAAAGACAAAGGAGGAAAAACCCAACACCCAACCCCAACCAACCAATTTTCCCCTGCAACCATTGCAACCATGTCTGCCTGTCCCTCATCGGACTTGTCAGCCACAAACGAGCCTGCAGCTGACGTGGACATTTACCCCTCCATAAATCTTCGTCCACGAAGCCGAGCCAAAGAAAAGTGGAACGTTGTGACAGCGGCAGTGATTAGGGTTAGAATCCGGCACTGTCTGTAAGGAGTTTGTATATTCTCCCCATGTCTGCGTGGGTTTCCTCTGAATGCTCTGGTTTCCTCTACCGTTCAAAATATACCCAGGGTTGTCCACCAGTTGGGTGTAATTGGGCAGAATGGGCTCATGGGCCAAAAGGTCCTGTTGCCGGGCTCTGTCTAAAAAAGAGAGTATCTATGGTCTCCTCTGAGTTACTCCTAATGAGCTTTAACCAGAAATTCCAGAAATATCAGGCTTATCAACTGCCAATTGCAATAATTTTTTTTTAAGTTATGTAACTTATATTTGAAAATATTAGATTCTCCACCACATTTCTAAATGAATTTTTAAACCATATTTGAAATGTATTCAAATAAACCCATAGGATGTTAATGGTGTGGGGGTACATGAAAAATACCAACAAGATGGCTGGGTGTCGAGTTCAGCTTCGGGATCTGCATCAATTACAGTCATGTTCATACAAAGCTGAACTTTTATTAAAAACATATATGGTAAACCACATACTTGCACTGTAAAAACAAATTCCACTTGTCAAGCACTTGTCATGTTTCCAGGCTGCACCAAGTATTTAAAAAAAAATATCATTTAAGTACTTCTATACTCACAGAGTTTTAGAGTTATTCAGCAGGGAACAAACCCTTTGGCCCAACTCTTCCATTCTACCAAGTAGGCACTCTGGGCCTGGGTAGTCCCATTTGTCTGCATTTGGACCATATCATTCTAAGTTCCTATCCATATCTTTGTGCAAACACCTTTTAAAAGTTGAAATTGTACCTGCTTCTATAGTTTCCTCAAGCAGCTCTTTGATGCAATGTAGGACATACACTAGAAGAATGCAGATAATCTGCTTTAGTGATTGATGCCAAGGCATCATATATGGCCACTGGAAGTAAAAGAAGCCTTGGTTTAACATTTATCAAAATGTCTCTCACACATTGTACCAAAAGCATGTGTTTAGATTTTGCCCTTAACTCTTTAGAGGGGGCAGGGAACAGAGCTTGAACCCACAACTTCCCAATACATATCAATGCGATCAACTTGAAGCAAGATCACAATGCAACTTAGAAGTAAAACATATAACAACCAATCGGGGCAGCTTAACGCTCAGACATCATTCAAAATGAAGAATCACATCCGACTGAAAACATAGCTCGTCTGCTCCCTTTCTGAAGCTATTCTGCAAATCCACCATTTTGTATTTAAAACCCCAAACGAAGGATAGTATTTTTGCAAAGTTTTGTAATTAACATTTCAGTAACAGACCAATTAATTTTCTTACCATCACTGAAGGTTTTCAGGACACGCAGTTCAGCAGCTGAGGTTGATGAATGTATTTTGGTTTGCAAATATGAACAAGGTGTCTACTCTTGTGTCAACCTGAGAGATAATGATATCAGCATTATAATATAGGGTTGGTTTTGCTTTTACAGAGCTGGTAAAACTAGTTTTCAAATAACATGTTGTGGGCACATTCAATGCAAACACACCTTAGCTACTGCAAGGCAGCCACTTTCCTTTACTTCTAGTATCCTGCATGATACACACAATTAATTTCAAAAGCAGTTGTCCCAGACAAAGAGACTGGTAGAAATACCAAACGATCCCAGTGTTTATATCTTAGTGTTTTCCCTTTCCTTCAAGATGACAGAACACTCCAAAGCACATGACAACCAATGATATGCCACTGCTATAATGTAAGATGAAATGATCGCCCTCAGACCATGTCAATGAAATCTGGGCACTGACTGCAACCTCCAGTTCACAGGTATAATCATATCATCTGTCAGAAGTTACAGGAAATGTTCTGGGAAACAGGACTCGATGTAACGTAATTAAGAGAAGGATTGGATGCAAAACGTAGTAAAAAAAATATATTCAGTGAATTATCATCTGAAATTTTCTACAATGTGGTTATTTGGAAATAAATTTGATATTTTTGTATGAGAATAGTAAAGTGCTTAGTGGATGAAATTATAGAGCTACAGGAAGTAGCAATAGGTGAGCAGGTGGAGGAGAGGGTGTTAGTTGTTTCAGAGTGCTGGCCAAAAGCCTTCTATCATTTTGCAGCCTGCAGTAGGGGCCCACACAGCAGGGGAAGACATAATGTAATTGCCAAGAAGCTGGAACTGCTGCCAGTTATGAGAACTAATGAGTACAGTTGCTGCAGGGGTTCGTGCAAAGATGAAGTAGCTCAAAGTCTGAACAGTGTCTCCTTTGTAGTCCAGGTCCTGAGGGCAAGAACAAAGTGATCATGAGAAGAGTGTGGAGATGTCAGAGATGAATTTGAGAGGATATTCATTGTTTCATAGATTTCTCATAGTTTTCTTACAAAAAGATTGTTTCAAGGAGCTACATGTTGGAATGTTTTTTTTAAAAAAGGAAATTGACAAAATTTTAGATACTTTATATAGTGATCAGACATTTTATCTCTAACAATGAGATGATCGCATCACTAGAAAGTGAAGTACTAATTGATAATTCTTCATTATTTATGAGAAAGTGATACTGAATTATCTTCTTTGAGAGCTGCAGTCTGTGCGATGCACTTACTCCAAAACTGCAATTCAGAATTTCAGCCGAGCATCTCTGTGAATTTTATTTCAATTTGTGTAAACACTTTGCTTTAAAATAACAGCATTCAAAGCTGACCTTTTGGAATAAATCTCTATCAGAAAAATAAATGACTGAAGAATTGGCATGCACTATCCTCCTTCAGACATTAGACATTATTACCAGCCAATTCCAGATCAAATGTAACAGAATGAAATGAAATGTAAACTTCATTTTCTGTCCCAGTAATCTGCTCTAGCTCTGACCCAAGTGAATGAATCTCTGTTTATAGAACAGGTCCTTAAGACGACAATTTCTGCGCTGAAATATCTTTTCCCTCACACAGTCTCTCTGAATAAAATTGGAAACTTTATGCCAGTGAAAAGAGAGAATAACATTTTGGCTTTGAGCAAACAATTAAGAAGTGGGCTAATTGGAGGGCTCCCTCAAAAAGCTAACAGAAGCATTTAATCCTCACAGCCAATGAGACTCTCAGTGAGATTCTTGCTTTGCCGGTTTTGACATTTCTGTGAAAAGAGATTGATAATGCTCTCCAATGTCAATAATTGCTTCAGAATACTGACAAAATAATACTTGAAAATCTGTTGGTATTCTAGTTCTGTTATCATCTTTACATTTTATGACGTAAGTGGCAGTAGAATGCATCAAATCTAATTGTCTTCAAATCTCCAACCAAAGCTGCATTCATAGCTTGAAGCTTCTGGCAATCATATTTAATTAGTAGCATGAAAATGTGTGGCACGTTAAAGTAATGAAGATGAAAGGAAATTTTAGGGACATTTAAAAAAAAAACTTTATTCTCAATTCATGCTCCTTTAAACCCACAGAAAATCTAATGAATGTGCATCCTTGTGTCTGAGCCCAGGGTTGGAAAGGTGAAAGATATTTTAAATTCTAGTAAAAATTTTAGATTATTCCTCAAGATCAAGATTTAGAGCTATGCCGGCAGTCGGAGATTCAACATTCTCTCCAACGGATATCTCTGCAGTAGGAGATTCAACACTCTCTCCAACAGATATCTCTGCAGTCAGAGATTGCACACTCTCTCCAACGGATATCTCTGCAAACAGAGATTGCTCACTCTCTCCAATGGATATCTCTGCAGTCAGAGATTCAACACTCTCTCCAATGGATATCTCTGCAGTCGGAGATTCAACACTCTCTCCAACAGATATCTCTGCAGTCAGAGATTGCACACTCTCTCCAATGGATATCTCTGCAAACAGAGATTGCTCACTCTCTCCAACGGATATCTCTGCAGTTGGAGATTCAACACTCTAACGGATATCTCTGCAGTCAGAGATTGCACACTCTCTCCAACGGATATCTCTGCAGTCAGAGATTGCTCACTCTCTCCAATGGATATCTCTGCAGTTGGAGATTCAACACTCTAACGGATATCTCTGCAGTCAGAAATTGCACACTCTCTCCAATGGATATCTCTGGAGTCAGAGATTGCACAGTCTCTCCTGTGGATATCTCTGCAGTTAGAGATTCCACAACTCTCTCCTACAGATATCTTTGCAAAATCTTTTAAAATGGTCACCTTAATTTTCATTTGGGGTCTTTTCAGGTTGATTAAATATCAAATACCAGACCTTTAAGTTAATACATGGATGAATCAAGGGGAGGGGATGCCATGGTTAGTGCAACACTATCACAGTGCCAGCGACCTGGGGTTTGAATCTGCCACTGTCCTATATCTTCCCATGACCACATAAGCTTCAAGTTTCTTCATTCCAAGTTTATAGCATTTTAATTCTGTGTTTTACTTCCACTTTGATTAATCAATCCTCTGTCCACACTGGCTCACTGTATGTTTGACAAACACCATCATACTGCACACCACATCCACTGCATTAGCCTCTTTAATAACAACATTGAGTTTAACAATTACAGGTACTTTTCTCTCTTTCCTTACTTTTCCCTTTACAATGATATTAGCTCAGCTGATGGCCAATCTTCCCAAGGGAGCAAATAGCCTTCCCTTTTTGAAGTATGAGTTGATTAGCTTTGTACCCTTCCTATGCAAAATCAGAATTTTAATGATTCATGAAAGGTTTACTTCCACTGAAAAGTTCCCATCCTACTTTATGCCACGATTTCACATTGTACTAAATCCTACATTTAAGCATCTCTCTGGGTAAAGTAGGATATTGATTTTTCTGTCTTGAATTTATCATCTCAAGTATTGGATTTACCATGGGAATTTCTCTGCACCCTTCCTTTATTCTTTATGGGGGGAAAAAAAAAGTCCTGATTTACTCTGGTGATTTCATCCTCCCAGTTCTTAACTGTTTACGGCGTGGAAACAGGCCATGTCGGCCCTTCAAGTCCACTTGAACGACTCCACTAGCTTCTCCCTCCTGCTCTCCACCCATAACCCTCCAACCCCTCACATCCATGTACACAACCAACCTTCTCTTAAATGACAGAAGAGACCCTGCCGCAACTATCTCTTTTGGAAGATCATTCCATTCTGCCACTACTCACTGAGTGAAAAAGCATCCTAATATTTCACCTAAAGTTTTGCCCCTTTACCCTTAACTTATGCCCTCTTGTCCAACCTCCCCTGCCCTCAGGAAAAAGAGTCTATTTACGTCTACTCTATCTATTCCCTTCATAATTTTAAATACCTCTATCAAATCCCCTCTCAGCCATCTACATTCCAATGAATAAAGTCCCAGTCTCCTTAATCTTTCTCCGTAATCTAGATGCTGTAAGCCAGGCAACATCCTTGTAAATCTTCTCTGCACCGTCTCCACCTTATATAACCATCTAACTGTTTACAGCACGGAAACAGGCCATGTCGGCCCTTCAAGTCCGTACCGGTTCACTTGAACAACTCCACTAGCTCCTCCGCAAACTCCTGGGGAAGTAGAGGCTTTCTTCACGATGCCATTGGTGTGTTGGTTCCAGGAAAGATCTTCCAATATAGGAACTCCCAAGAACCTACATTTGCTCATCCTCCCCACCTCTGATCCCCCTCTTCTGATTCACGTGTATTCTTTCGCCTACCAGTCCCAATTGACTGGAGGTTGAGACTTTTCTTATCAGTGGCAAGAGAGCGAAATACTCTGCTCTGTGGTTGTTTGTGTGTTGTCTTTGTTTCCCTGACCACCCAAAATTAACCTATATCCTTTCTGTAATTTGGAGACCAGAACTGAACACAATACTCCAAACCTGGCTTCACCAATGCCTTAAACAGCTGCAGGATCACTTCCCAGCTCTTATACTCTATACTTGTAACAACATTCTCAAAACTATTTGCTTTTTGTACTATAAAAGCTGAATTGGAAGGGGGAGAATGCAAGTGGAGAGACTTCAGGCAGCTTGACTGGCATGGACAATGCTGCTGAAGGTTTATGTCTGAGCTGGGTCATTCCTTGACTCTGAGTGTCTCCAGCAGTCCACATTTTTACTTCAGATGTACAACATCTGCAGATTTTTGATTTTCATTAAACAAGGATGTGCTTTTTCCTGTGCAATTCTCATATTGGAAAAACACGAGACAGTTGGTCTATTACTCCTAACAGTCAGCAACTGACAACATAACATCACTTCTAACTGTAGATGCATTGACAAGTCTGTTGCCTCCAAAAGGAGGAATCTCATTTGGATTCCTTTTATTAATACAGCAACAAAATAAGGGGTTGGTCATTTTAAACCTGTGTGAATAGGAATTTCTTGTTTCGGAAGGTTTTAAAACTCTGGAAATCTCTGTACCAAATTGGTGGATGCCAGATTGTTAGATATTTAAACGTGGAAATTACAAATAATTGAGGAATTAACAATTATAAGGAACTGGCATAGAAGAGTTGAGGCCAGCAGAGATCAGCAATGATCAAACTAAACAATGGAGCAGGGTTGGGGGGCCTTCTGGTCAACTCCTATTTGCTTCTGTCCATGTGTTTTTGTGTCACCTGCTGGAGGTTGTTTGGTCAGGTTTGGATATGCTAATCAGTTTATTATATACATTGAAGAATATACATTGGTAGCAAAATTCTTTCTTGCTGCAACTGAACGGGTACTTTGTTGTTCTTTTAGTAGTTTATTTTTCAACAATGGTATGCTTAATTGAATTAAAAAGAGACCATAAATACAAAAAATAGATTATAAATATTTATAGTTATCCGAGTGACAAAAAAGAGACTTTCATCTCGTGCAGACAGTGCTCCTGTGGTGTTGGATCAGTCCCTCATCAGTGTAATAAGGGCCTGATAGCTGTTGGAAAGAAACTGTTTTTGAACCTGGAGGTTCCTATTGTAAAACATATGGGATGATTAGACTGAATGCAAATGATTCTCATGGCCACCAAGCAGTACAGATAATTTTTAAATTGTGAAATGAACCAATGCAAATGCAGTAATATCCTGGGTGTCAGATGCCAACTTACTGTAAATATACAGAATAGTTGTACTCACTGTTCAAGCAAACTGCATTGTAAGTAAATTTAATTGCATGAAAAAACTGTACAAGAGGCTCCAAGACCATCTTTGTCACTGTCTTAGAGTGCCTTCTGCAATGGCACTGACTTTCAGATCACAAGCTCTCTCCTTCCTGATGTGAGAACCTATTTCAGTCAGGAAATGGACACTTTTGGAATGGAAACGGGTAGACCTACAAAGTTCCATTCACTGTCTAACATTTGGATGGCTCAAATTGGAAACAAAAAACAGTTTCTAGTGTTCTTCCTTTGAAAGAAAATTATGAATTAGAGTCTGGCAGAAAAGAAGTAAGGATGACTTACAATGTTGACCAGACCTGTATTCTCTCCCCAAAGGCCTCATCTACCTGGTCATCCAGAATCCTTATTTATCCACAAAAAGGAATGGTCTTGAAGTCTTATGTCTGAGTGTCATGCTAGGAGTAGCCACTCCACAGTAATAGTGTGGCAATGAAAAAGAATATTGGTTTATACAGTATATGGGAGTTGGATTTACATTAGACTTGTCCATCTGATAAGAATGTGAAGGGTGTTTACAAAATCTCAAAGTGCTTTCTTCAGTCAATATGGAGGTTTAATATTTAACTTGGGATATATTTTTGTTTCAGCAAGTCTCCTTGTATTTAATCTCAAATATTGCCTTTAAATAATAAATTTTATCTACAAAACATTAAACTCCTGCAAAGTGTTTGTTCACATAGTATATTTGTTCCAGAATCCCCCATAACAACACAGTTCAGATTTTGGACGGCTCCAGTTAATACCACGTCACTGTTTTATACGTGCAACTCTCCTTTGCTGAAGGATTCTCAGATTCGTCATTATCTCTTTGAAAAAAAGTCTCTTTAAAACTTTATTTATTTAAAGAATCATTAAAAAACAACATGCAATCCAATAAGAACAATTTTGTATGAGTATATAAAAAAAAGCAAAAAACAAAAACCACACCCCACCCTCCCACCCCATCAGGCAGCTCTCTTAAGGAGAGCCAAAAATGTAAATAAAAGAAAAACTGAAAGTATTTACAATAAATCAGAGTATATCTAACTGCATATATTCCAAATAAGGAAACCACTTATTAACAAAAAAAGAATAATTATCATGCAAATTATATGTAATTTTTTTCATAACAATACAAGCTTTCGATTCATTCTGCCACCATATTATATTAATCTCTATATTATCTTTCCATGTACTAGCTACACATTTTCGTGCTACAGACAACACGAAATGTACAAATGCAATTTGAAACTTATCCAACCCTAATCCCCTTAAAGAAACCATATAATCCATTAAAAATGGATTATATTTAATATTATATAATTTTTCCAAAACTAACCTAATTCCTTCCCAAAATTGTTGTACTTTAACACAAGACCAAACTGCATGTAAAAAAGTTCCAGTCCATAAACCACATCTGAAACAAGAATCTGAGTTACTAAAACCATATTTTTTCAATTTCTCCAGAGTTAAATAACTGATGGAAAAAATTATAATTAACCATTCCATATCGTACATTCGTCAATTTAGTTACACTATCATAACACATATCCGCCCAATTATCTTCCAGAAAAATAAAGGTTAAATCACTTTCCCATTTAAGCCTAGATTTCTCCCATCCAGTTTATCCATATTATCTTGTAACACTTGATACATAACTGAAATATAACCGTTCTTTAGTATAGAGGAAAGTAAAGATTCAAATTTTGTAAATACAGGTAAAATCATCTCTTTACCATAAATATATTTTACCAAAGTTCTAAGCTGGTAATACACAAACAAAGAATTTTCAGATATATCAAATCATTCTCTCAAATGGTTAAAAGAAAGAAATTGTCCTTCCTCAAAACAATCCTACAATGTCTCTTTACCCTTAGAGTCCCAACTCTTTAAATGATTATTGAACATTGAAAAAGGAATAAGATGATTATTATATAATGGGGTTAAAATTGATAATTTACCTTTTGATCCTAAAATCTTATTTCTTTTAGTTCAAACCTTTAACAAATGTTTTAATACTGGCATATTACATTCCCACAACAAATTCCTATTCCATCGAAATATAAATTGATGCACCTCAACTTCAGAAATACAATCCATCTCCACTTTCACCTAACTTGGAGATTGATCCATGTCCACCAACCTGCTAACAAATTTCAACTGAGCTGCTTCATAATAATTTTGTAAATGAGGTAACTGAGGTCCACCTCATGCATATTTCCATGTGAGTTTATACAATGCTACTCGCGGTAATTTACCTTTCCATAAAAATTCCCTCATCATTTTATTTAAATCCTGGAAAAAACCCTTTGAAAGGGAATATGGTATTGACTGAAATCTGAAATAAATATTGAATTAGAGGAAAAATATTCATCTTAATACAGTTTACATGACCAATTAAGTTTAACGGAAGATCTTTCCATTTAATTAAATCCGCTTTAATCTTTTTTTAATACCAGCATATTACATTCCCACAACAAATTTAACTTGTATAAAGATTGATAATCAGCATTTACAATTACTCCTAAATATTTGAGTTTATCTGACCATTTTAATTTTATAATACTTTTGTATTCTCAATAGTCACCTTCTCCAACTGGCAAAATTTCACTCTTATCCCAATTAATTTTATATCCAGAAAGTTCTCCAAATTGTAATAAACATTCCTGCAATTGTGACAATGCCTGTTTTGGTTCTGTCAAATATATCAAGACATCATCTGCAAATAAATTAATCTTATATTCCCCATCCATAACTCTCGTCCCTCTTATCTTTTCATTTTGTCTTATCATCTGACCTAATGGTTCAATAACTAATGCAAACAAGGCTGGTGACAATAGACATCCTTGCTGAGTTGAACATAAATGGTAAAGAAACAACCATTTGTCATCACCCTGGCAATTGGGTTTGTATATAAAGCTTTAACCCAACCAATAAATAAAGGGCCAAATTTAAACTTCTCTAACACCTTAAATAAAAAATTCCATTCAACCCTTTCAAAGGATTTTTCTGCATCTAGCGCATCTAGCTGCATCTAGTGGTTGGGCTGTTTTTGATATGCATTGACCAAAGTTATCAACTGAAGGATATTATCTGATGCATTCCTATTCTTAATAAAACCTGTTTTATCAATATGTATCAACTTAGGTAGGTACTTAGCTAGCTGATTTGCTAACACTTTTGCTATAATTTTATAATCTACATTCAATAAAGAAATAGGTCTATACGAAGACACTTTTAACGGACTATCTTTTTTCAGAATTACAGTGATTAAAGCACTTGAACAAGATTCCAGTAACACCTGTTCTTCAGTTATTTGTTGTGATACATCCCCAAATACAGAAAATAAATCTTCATAAAAGATTTTATAAAATTCCACAGAAAATCCATCATCCCCTGGTGACTTTCCATTTGACATCTCCTGTATAGCCTCCTTAATCTCAAAATCTGTAAATGGAGATTCCAAATCCATAACATCTTCCTCCCCTAATACCGGTAACATTAATTTAGATAAATAAATAAAACCATTATCCTGCTTCCCCTCAGAAGTATATAATTTTTGATAGAATGAATAAAACTGGTCACTAATTTCCTGAGGTTTATAGGTAGCTATTGAATTCTTTTTAACAGCATTAATGGTCCACAATACCTGTTCCATTTTTAATTGCCACACAAGTACCTTATGTGCCCTCTCACCCAATTCATTATAACGCTGCTTAGATTGATTAATTAAATGCTCAAATTGATAGGTTTGTAATGTATTGTAATGTAATTTCAAATTTGCCAAAACCACTTTTTTATCTTTCTGTCACATCTTTCTGAAAATCCTTCTCTAACTCAGCAATTTATTTCTCCAACTCTAAACTTTCTGCCATATATTGTTTCTCAACTTTCGTAGTATAACTAAAAATCTGCCCTCTTAAATAAGCTTTCAAAGCATCCCATAAAACAAAACAACTATCTACAGAATTAACGTTCTCAGCCAAAAACAATCTGTTCTTTAAAAAAAGTAACAAATTCTGTTTTTTTGTATTAAACTTTCATCTGTAGGATGAACATATCACTTCCAAACTTACACAAGAAAAAACAGTAAAGAATGATCTGATATAACCCTACTTTTATACTCACCTTGTAATATTCTACCCTGTAAATGTGCCGATACCAAAAAAAGATCTATTCTGGAAAATAAATCATGTCAAAATGAATAAAAAGAAAAATCTTTCTCTGTAGGATTAACTCTTCTCCAAATATCCACCAAATTTAAATCTTTCATCGAAGGCCCAATTTGTATCGCCATCTTTGATTTCCTTATACTTTTTGGGGACCTATCCAATAAAGGATCCAGAACACAATTAAAATCTCCCCCGACTAGAATATTTTCATTAGTCTGATTTAACAACAAAAAAAGCTTCTGAAATAAAATGTTCATCATCTATATTAGGTGCATAAACATTAAGCAAAGTCCAAGCTTCAGCAAAAATTTTACAGTTCACCCTCAAAACTCCCAGCATTTCCCTCCAAAGATTGTAATTCAAATGGCAAACTCTTATAAATTAAAATTGCTATGCCTCTCACCTTAGAATTAAAAGAAGAAGAAAACACATGACCAACCTAATTTCTCTTCAATTTCAAGTGTTCTTTTTCAGTCAAATGTGTTTCTTGCAATAAAGCAATATCAACTTTCATTTTTTTTTAATATAAAAGCTTCCGCTTAATTGGATTATTCAACCCCTGAACATTAAAAGTTGCAAATTTCAAATTAGACATTTCGACCAACTAACAATATATTGACCCACTATAAAATATCGCTCCCCTTATAAATCCTTAAAATCATAAACCCTCCCCTAAAAACATCAAATAAAGAAAAATAAAGAAAAAAATTCACCCCTTAAAAAAAAACCACCCAAAGGTAGTAATGCCCTAAAAATCTGGGTTTGGTAAAACCCACTAGAAGCAGATGACTATCAAAGTCCATTTCTAGTCCCAGAACTGAATTCTCTCTCTCTCCCAGGCAAAAGCCTGTTTAATTCTCTCTGCTTTCAAAACCACATGACCCCCTTAGAAAAGCAACCTTCACTCGGACAGACTGCAGTTCTGAGTTCTTTCATCTGTCGCTTTTCAAAACAACAATCCATTAGTGAAGTCCCTTGGGCACTCCTCAAAGCTTTTTCAAAGGCATTTGGAGCTGGCCTGTCTAAACTAAAAAACCTTCCCCAATTTATCTCCCCAAATCATATCTATATACAATATAAAATACAACATATTCTGTCACAGAGGATAGATGGTGCATTTTTAGAGACCACCTCATGTAGATGTCCTCGATGGAGTGAAGTCCAGTGCCTGTGATGTCGCAGGCTGAGTTAACAACCCTCTGGAGTTTATTTTTGTCCTGAGAGTTGGCACCTCCATACCAGGCAGCGATTCAATCAGCCAGAATTGTACCTGTAGAGGTTTATGAGAGTCTTTGGTGATATACCGAATCTCTTCAGACACCTCACAAATTATAGCCGCTGGCGAGCCATCTTTGTGATTGCATCTACGTGGAGGCTCCAGGACAGATCATTGGAGATCTTGACACCCAGGAATTTGAAGTTCTTGACCCTCTCCATTACTGAGCCCTCAATAAGGACTGGGTTGTATTCCCCTGATTTTCTTCGAAGTCCACAATCATCTCCTTAGTTTTGCTGACATTGAGCACAAGGTTGTTGTCATTAGACCATTCAATGAGCTGTTCTGTCTTCCTCCTGTACGCTTCCTCAATGCCATTTGTGATTCTGCTGACAACTGTGGTGTTGTCGTCAAACTTGTAAATGGCATTGAAATTGTACCTGGCCACACAGTCATGGGTATATAATGAGTAGAGCAGTGGGCTAAGCACACATCCTTGGGGTACGATGATCAGTGAGGAGGAGATGTTGTTTAGAATTTGTACTGACTGTGGTCTTCCAATAAGAAAGTCAAGTCCAGTTGCAGAGGAGGAAACAGAAGCCCAGAGTTTGTAGCTTCTTAACCAGCACTAAGGAATAATGGTATTGAAGGCCGAGCTCTAGTCTTGGAAGAGCATATGTGTGAATTGCTGTTTTCAACGTGATACAGAATGAGTGGAGAGCCAACGATATTGCATCTGCTGTGGAGCGATTGTGACGATAGGCAAATTGCAATGGGTCCATATTTTTACTTAGGTACATACTAATTCTGGCTATGACCAGCCTCCCAAAGAATATCATCATGATAGAAGTTTGTGCTACTGGGCAGTAGTCATTGAGGCAGCCCAAGCTACTCTTCTAGGGCATCAGGATAATTGATGTCCTTTGAAGCTGGTGGGAACCTCTGACTTCAACAATGAGGGGTTGAAAATATCTGTGAACATTCCGGCTAGTTGGCTGGCGCAGATTTTCAGTACCGTGACAGGTACACTGTCAGGGTCTGATGCCTTGCGAGGATTCACCCTCTTCAATGATGTTCTGATGTCACCCTCGAAGTCAGATATAACAGGGTCCTTAGCCTTTTCAGGAATTCTAGAAGGCACAGTTTGGTTTTTATTCTAAAAGCAGGCATAGAAGGTGTTCAGCTCTTTGGGTAATGAAGCATCACAGCCATCTATAGTGTTCACCTCTGCTTTGTAGTCTATAAATGGCCTGTACACCCTGCCATAGCTGAGGTGTATCTGTCTCAAGCTTCCTCCGGAATTGTCACTTTGCTTCAGGGATGGCCTTCTGCAGATCGTACCTGGACTTCTTGTAAAGATCCTGATCCCTCCCTTAATCGGTCTTGTTCTCACCCACAGCAGGCTTCAGATTCTCTAATTCATCCAGGGCATCTGGTTGGGGAACACCAAGCATTGACACGTGGGCACACACTCACCCATGCAGGTCTTGATGAAGTCGGTGACACCTGCTGCATATTTATTCAAATCTATGAATGAGTTCTTGAATATGTTCCAGTCCACCGATTCAAGTCAGTCCTACAGATGCTCCTCCACCTCCCTCGACCATACCTTTGCCGTCTTCACCAAAGGTGCTGTGGTCTTCGTTCTCTGCTTGTACGCCAGGAGTACAAAAAACTCATTACCTTTGGAAGCAGCAGTACCACTTGGAGTTAATTTTCTTAGGGATTATACTCCAGCAGTGTTTCAGATGTTTGAACTGGTGGCACGATTGTCTCAGTAGAAGGCAGCTGCTCCACCAGTGCAGCACTCCATCACAAAGGTATCCCATGTTGATTCTGTTACGCTTTTGATTGACAATGCTTTATGAATGTAGATACCATGTTATGGCCATTTGAATTACAGAAAATTGTCCTTAGAGAATTTGCAAATCACTAACTGAAAATTTTAGAGTCAGAATAAAATTTAGTCTCGTGGGATTTGTGCGAAAGTGCATAAATCAACACCAATTTACATTTTTTCATCTCTCATTTTTTGACATATGCACAAATGACACAATTTTGCCTTATGGGGAATGGTGATGTGAACCATTTTCGAGGAACGCAGCATTCTGAAACATGGAGTTAAGCAGGAAGGTCTGCTGACATTGGGGTTGGAGTTTGATGCACAAAAGTGCTGGAGAAACTCAGCAGGTCACATAGCATCTAAAGGAAGTAAACAGTAACCCTGAGAGTTCTCATCAGTGATTCTCACCGGAGTTTCTATCCCTCTCGAGGCTGATTACAAACACACACTCGTGGAGCTGCATGATGTGGCCAGTAAACAAGAGACGGCCCAGCCCGATGTACTATAAATCTTAGTCTGTGACTTTAATTAGCCCTGCACCAAGAAAACCCTGCCCACCTACCACCAGCATGTAAACTGCTGTACCAGAGGTCCCAGCACACTCGATCACTGCTACATCAAGGTAAGGAAGGCCTACTGTTCTTTCTCGAGACTGCATTTTGGCAAGTCAGATCACCTGGCTTTGCTTATTCTGCCTTCATATAGACAGACCCTGAAAAGAGAGGCTCCGGAGATCAAGACAGCTAGAAGGTGGCCACAGGTTGCTGAAGAATGGTTACAGAACTTTCTCGAGTCAGTGGATTGGGCAATCATCAAGGATCTGAATGATTACACCAGGGCTGTCACAGACTTTATCAAAACAGTTGTATGTCGCCACCAAATCATTCAGGGTTTTCCCCAACCAGAAGCCATGGATGAACAATGAAATCTGGAACTGCTGAGGGCCAGATCACAGGCATTAAAGTTTGGAGATCCAGATCAATTTAGAAGAGTAGGTATGACCTGCAAAAGGTTATTTTCTGGGCGAAGTGGAGATTAAACATAAAACAATTGCAGCACAGAAACAGGCCAGTTCGGCCCTTCTAGTCGATGCTGAACACCTTCTCCCACTTTGTCCTATTGACCTGCTCTCGGTCCATATTCATGCACACTTCTCTTGTCCATATACCTATCCAACTTTTATTAAAATTGAAGCTGCCTCTATCACTTCAGTTGGATGCTCATTCCACACTCCCACCACCCTCTGAGTGAAGAAATCCCCCCTCATGCTTCCCCTAAACTTTTCCCCCTTCAATCTCAATCCATGTCCTCTTGTTTGAATCTCATCCACTCTCAATGGAAAAAACCTGCCCACATTGACTCTATCTGTCCTCCTCATAATTTTAAATATCTCTCTCAAATTACCTTTCAATCTTCTTCGCTCCAGGGAACAAAGTCCCAGCCTGCTCAACCTTTCCCTGTAACTCAATCCCTGAAACCCAAGGCAACATTCTTGTAAATCTCCTCCACACTCTCTCTATTCTGTTTCCTGCTGTAGCCTGTCACTATCCAGTTTGCAATTCACAATACATCCAGGTTTTGAGTCATCTACAGACTTAGAAAATATGAGCAAACAATGAGAAGCTGGAGGGACTCAACAGGCCAGGCAGAATCAGAGGAAAAAAATGAGCCATGTTTTGGGACACTTTTTCAAATCTCTCTTTTTAGACTTTAGAAATTGTGTCTTGCATCTCCAAGACTGAATTTGAATTGAATGTGAAAGCGATACCTCTCAACCAAACTGACTCGATCTCTCTGTTATTTAAGTAGCTTCCATTGACAGGTCTTCAATGGACAACTCGTGCAGGTGAATTTGACCAACTCCTTTGAGTAATTGTTTGAGTGTTGATTTTAACAGGTCGCAAACAAAGAAAATATACAAAGCAGGTGTGATGATTTTCTTTGTCCTTTATTCCACTCCTTTAGATCAGTTTTGCCTCCTTTCACATTTCTGACCAACTTTTTGATAACCTGAGAGTTTGTGTGGTTGACCATAGTTTGAAGTTTAAAAAAAAATTAATTAACTGAACAGTAGAATGCACTTCTTGCCCATGAATCCCGTGCCGCCCATAGCATCAAATTAACTTCCCAACTCAGTATGTTTTGGTTGGGGAACACTTGGTAGGTGGAAGGAAATTGGAGGACTCAAAGGAAACCCATACAATTCAAGGGGAGAATGTACAAGCTCCTTAGAGACAGTGCCCAATTCAAACCCGGGTCACTCGTGCTGCAACAACCCTGCGCTAACTGCTACACTAACCACACCAGTGTTTCGGAATATGTTGGGAAGAATATTCATCTTCATTTGGGCGTCTTAATTGTGCAGATTGAACTTTGAAACTCCAGTCTATTAAAGTCAATGAAAGCCAATTTGCTGCCACAGAGGGCAGGGTGCAAGTGTTACCATAGGATGTATTTGGTGCATGTGACTGAGACCATATTTAAAGCAAATGTGGGTGAGCATCAGGCACAGGAACATCTCAGGAAGGTGTCACTCAGCATCCCATTCCTCCTGGCCCACACCATCTAAAACCGTGCCTTAAACTGTATTGTCAGTATGAAGTGTCTGCAGGATTGCTTTGAATCAGTGGACTGGGACATATACAAGAACTCATCCATAGACTTGAATGAATATGCATCTGGTGTCACCAACTTCATCAAGACCTGTGTGGATGGGTGTGTGCCCACGCGTACATACTGAGTGTTCCCCAACCAGAAGCCCTGGATGAATCAGAGAATTCTCAACCTGCTGAAGGTTTTTAGCTCAAGCGCATTTTAGTCCAGAGATCGGGAACTTTTCAGGAAGTCCAGGTACAACCTGGAAGGCCATCTCTGAAACTAAGTGGCAATTCTGGAGGAAGCTAGAGACAGAGCTAGATACACAACAGCCTGCAGGGAGTGCAGGCCATTACAGCCTACAAAGCGAGGGCGATGGCTGTGATGCTTCATTACCCGATGAGCTGAACACCTTCTACACCCACTTTGAGAAGAAGAACCATACAATGCCAACTAGAATCTTGAAAAGGCTGAGGACCCTGTGATATCTGTCTCTGAGGGTGACATCAGAACATCATTCAAGAGGGTGAACCCTCCCAAGTTGTCCGGCCCTGACGCACACCTGGCAGTGTACTGAAAATTTGTGCCAACCCACTAGCTGGAGTTGTCATGAATATTTTCAACCTCTTATTGCTGCAGTCAGAGGTTTCCACCTGTTTCAAAAGGGAATCAATCATTCCGACACCCAAGACTACCGCTCACTTCTACCGCGATGAAAAGCTTTGAGAAGGTTGGTCAATAGCCAGAATTAACACGTATCTAAGCAAAGATCTGGACCCACTGCAATTCACCTATTGTCGCATTCACTCCATATCAAATGCAATATCACTGGCTCTCCACTCAACTGTGGATTACCTCAAAAACAGCAATTCATACACACGGCTACTCTTTATCGACTACAGCTTGGCCTTCAATACCATTATTCCCTTAGTGATGATCAAGAAGCAACAAACTCCGGGCCTCTATATCCCCCTCTGCAACTGGATCCTTGACTTTCTCATTGGAAGACCACAGTCAGTATGAATTGGAAACAATGTCTCCTCCTCATTGATTATGAACACAGGTGCATGCCAAGGATGTGTGCTTAGCCCACTACTCTACTCATTATACACCCAGGACTGTGTGGCCAGGCACAATACTAATGCTATCTACAACTTTGCCCATGACACCACAGTTGTCAGTAGAATCACAAACTCCAATGAGGAAATGGACAGGAGGGAGATAGATCAGCTCATTGAATTTTGTAACGACATAAACCTTACATTCAATGTAAGCAAGACCAAGGAGATGATTGTGGACTTTAGAAGGAAGTCAATGGAGCATAACCCAATCTTCATTGAGGGCTCAGAAGTGGAGAAATTCAAGAACTTTAAATTCCTGGGTGTCAACATCTCCGAGGATCTGTCCTGAAGCTTCTATGTTGATGCAAAGAAGCTCATCAGCGGCTAAACTTTGTGACGTGCCTGAATGTCACCAAAAACTTTCAAATACTTCTAAAGATGTTCCATGGAGTCCATTCTGGCAGGTTGCATCACTGTCTGGGTATGGAGGCTTCAACTCTCAGGACAAAAATAAACTCCAGAGGGTTGTTAACTCAACCTGTGACATCACAGCCACCAGACTTCACTCCACTGAGGACATCTACATGAGGTGGTCCCTTATAAAGGCAGCCTCTATCCTTAAAGACCCCCACCACCCAGGCCATGCCCCTTTCACTTTGCTACCATCAGGAAAAAATGTACAGGAGCCTAAAGACAAGCACTTAACGGTACAAAGACAGTTTCTTACCTACTGCCATCAGATTCCTGAATAATCAATGAACCAAAGACACTGCCTGACTTTTCGTGTATTATTTTAAAAATATTATTGTTGTAAGGTGGTTATAATTTGAAGGTTTACACTAAGATGCCGCTGCAAATCAACAAATTTCATGACTTGTTCATGACAATAAATTCTGATTCTGATAAGTGTGTTTGTTCTCTGGCTCTCTATCACCTGCTTTAATTAACATTTCCTGGAAACCATCAGAGACTGGACTTCCAGATCAAATTCTGAAGAAGCTGAGACTATTTCTATTACAGCAATTTAACTGAGGTTATAACAATTAAGGAAGGTTTTTGAATCCTAACTAATGAGAAGCTGCTTTGATGGGAGAATCAATAAATGAAAGATGAATTTAAGAGATAAGGAGAATTTGTCTGTAGCAGAAAACTATAGTGATCTGTAAAACAGAGTGAAAGCTGGTTAAAAAAAGTAACTTCCAAAAGGTAATTAGGGGAAAATACATTGTTCTGGGGAAGGAGCAGGGAGCTGGGACATAGGGTTGTTTTTACAAAGAACTTCCAGAGTAATGGATGAGCCAACCTGACCCCTTCAATAATATTAAATATAGCAATATGTTACCGGAATTCATGTCTATCCATGGTCTCATGCACTACCAGACTGAGACCACCTGCAAATTGGAAGAACAACACCTCATCTTCAGTCTGTGCATCCTCCAACTGGATGGCATTAACATCGACTTCTCTGGTTTCCTGTAAACCACCCCCAACCCCCCCTCTTCTTCCTCCTGTTGCCTTTCCCCCAGCTCACTCGTTCGAATTCTCTCTCTCTCTCCTTTCACAGAGCCATAATCAATTCTCAGCAATATATCTTTACCTACTGTGGGTGCTCCAAGAATGGCTGACCTTCCTGCAGCATTTCTGAATGTTTTACTAGAATGCACTGTTGCTCAATCAACATCAGTAACTGTGTAACTCTCAGTTATTTTTTTTTGAGGGGGGGCATTTGATTTCTATGATTTACAGTGTGTTTCCCGGCAGTAAACTGCACTACAAATATGCTGTTTCATAAAATCTCCCCACCACCCCCCCCCCCCCCCACCCCCCAACTCATTCTCCTTGCCCTGATGCATCTGGATTTTCTTTGCTTGTAAAACCAAGTAGAGTGATATTAATAAATAATAGATGAGTTTCGCCTCTGCACGTTTTCAATCCTTGTTTAACATGAGTGCGATACAGCTCTGCCCTACTGTAGATTTTCCATTTGTCACCACTAGTCTGCTGTAGAATAATGCACAGAGATTGATTATTTATAATTAGCCAACAGCAATAAACCAAATGAACATGAAATTTAATTGTTTAGAGAATTGAATAAAAATTTAACACACCTCCATCATTGATTTACAGTCAAGTAGTTTGTGTTTTGAGTGAGTTTCAGATGCAGGATTACCTGAACATGGAGATAACTATTGTAAGCCTTTCCATGTTCAAATAAGACAAGAAGGCCCAGAGGGGCGAGTACACTATGCTATAGTGTTCTCTGTGTTCTGGCATTTAACATAATGTCCATGTTTTGTCAAAGGCTACATTTGTAGCCAGTGTGCATATGATGGACTGAATAGCCTTTATATGTGCCTTAAATATGATACAAATGCCATAGAATTCTTCTTTAAAATATTGGATTATGTCAACCCTGCATGCTAAATTGAACCTTGCTTGGCAATGCAAAAAAGAGATAATGCTTATAGTTCATTATTCCAACAACAAATACTATTGCTGTCTCTTTCATGCCTGTGTTATCCTTTACTGCATTACTGCGCTCCAACCATGAAGTGACTCTTGGCAACTCCAGGACTCCAGTGAGAATGGCCGATGGATCGATGGATTAGATTTCACACTCTTGAAATTATTTAGACTGCCTCAAAGGATTACTTACCTGAAAGCAATCCATTTTTTTCCCTGCTGCAGATAACAGTTTAAGGACAGAGTTCCCAGTGAACTTTTTACATCTAGACCATCCAATCTCAATCTTTTTTTGGCTAGGACTTCCCCCCACCCTCCAGACACTTTACAAAGTTTTTGACCTCCTTCCCTGTGAAGTAATTAAGTTTTGGTTTCTTCCATACTTCTCTCCTACCAACTACACAAAAAAACTTTTACTTCAATGTTCTGCCCCCCCCCCTCCGGGGGGAAGTCGGACCATCGCTCCCCATTGAGAATGGCTGTTCCAATCAGTTCTTTTATTTCAATTCTCATTTCAATTCCACATCTAGTTCCCTTGCTGACATGTCTGTTGATGGTTTCGGGCATTGTAGACTGAAACTACCCACAGACTGGAGGGACATCACCTCGTCTTTGGTTTGGGCACCCTCCAACCGGATGGCATTAACATCAACTTCTCTGGTTTTGTTAAGAACCCCTCACCCTCCCCATCTTCCCTGTCTCCTCCTTTCAGTTCTGTCTCTCTTTCTCTTCCCTTTTCCTACTGCCAAAATCAATTCTCACCTTTCCTTTTATCATATCCAATTAATACCTTTTTGACTGTTGGTCTTGTTAGGTCTGCTTTGTTCATGAATGAGTGAGTCAAACACCAGACTGAGTCGAAATCAAGGTTCTTTGTTCTTTATTGCCGGATTGTAACACTTGCAACTAACAGTGTTAGTTGGAGAAGGCGCATTCTGCCGTTATCAGCAAGAGGTGTTTATTTTATACCTCAGGATACGTACTTAGTAAATTATCATACCATTACATTGTCCAAACAGGAGTGTGGGTATGACAACGGCTCTGTATACGCTTATCTTTGTGAGGTTTTTCAGTTGGTTGTTTTTCCAGACTCTTTTGTGTAGTCTTCCAAAGGCGCTATTTGCCTTGGCGAGTCTGTTGTCTATCTCATTGTCGATCCTTGCATCTGATGAAATGGTGCAGCCGAGATAGGTAAACTGGTTGACCGTTTTGAGTTTTGTGTGCCCGATGGAGATGTGGGGGGGCTGGTAGTCATGGTGGGGAGCTGGCTGATGGAGGACCTCAGTTTTCTTCAGGCTGACTTCCAGGCCAAACATTTTGGCAGTTTCCGCAAAGCAGGACGTCAAGCGCTGAAGAGCTGGCTCTGAATGGGCAACTAAAGCGGCATCATCTGCAAAGAGTAGTTCACGGACAAGTGGGTCCTCTACCGGCACCACCTACGGCTCCTAGAACGCTTCCACCAGCGTTGTCTCCGCTCCATCCTCAACATCCATTGGAGCGCTCACACCCCTAACGTCGAGGTACTCGAGATGGCAGAGGTCGACAGCATCGAGTCCACGCTGCTGAAGATCCAGCTGCGCTGGATGGGTCACGTCTCCAGAATGGAGGACCATCGCCTTCCCAAGATCGTATTATATGGCGAGCTCTCCACTGGCCACCGTGACAGAGGTGCACCAAAGAAAAGGTACAAGGACTGCCTAAAGAAATCTCTTGGTGCCTGCCACATTGACCACCGCCAGTGGGCTGATAACGCCTCAAACCGTGCATCTTGGCGCCTCACAGTTTGGCGGGCAGCAGCCTCCTTTGAAGAAGACCGCAGAGCCCACCTCACTGACAAAAGGCAAAGGAGGAAAAACCCAACACCCAACCCCAACCAACCAATTTTCCCTTGCAACCGCTGCAATCGTGTCTGCCTGTCCCGCATCGGACTGGTCAGCCACAAACGAGCCTGCAGCTGACGTGGACTTTTTACCCCCTCCATAAATCTTCGTCCGCGAAGCCAAGCCAAAGAAGACATTGTCCAATGAATAAACTGTTGCTATCCTTCTCTGTTAGTCTGCTGCACATCATTCTTGTTCGTGCAAAGCTTATCTTGAATGTACAAGGTCACATCTGCATTTTGTTACTCCTTAGTACTGGGTGACTCCTTCTCCGGTCCCATCTCATGATGTTTTTACCTTACAGTCTGGACTCTTCCCCCAACCCTACTCCTACCCCCATTCATTCTTACCCTTTGTCTCCCTAGTCGTTCTTTAGATGCCTGCCCGCTTTTTGCTTATACCTTGAAGAAGGGCTCAGGCCTGAAACATAGTGTTTGTTATTGTATACTGAATAACTAGGCGAGTCGGCAGATGAGGTGAACCAATCAACTTTACTGTACACAAAAAGAGAGAGAGAGAGAGCCCAGAGCATGTTGTCTGCTTTCTGATAGTACTCAATTCAACTAACGTGCTCTCGTGGAGCTTGCACATGCTTAGTGTGTTATTGCGAGTACAGTGGCTGCAATGCAATTGCGGCAGGTGCAGAGCAGCCAAAAGCAGTTGGTGTCTACATCCCCTTTCTTGGGCAAGCTCCACATATCACAGTATGAGCCAATTTTAACATTTTAAGCATTGTATGGGTAACATTCGAATATCATACATCCGACCCCATTCAGTCTCAATATTTTGGGTTGGCTTTACAGATGCTCCCACTGCAGGTCCTATGTGGATGTAGTGGTTTGGGGTGTCTCATCCTGAGCGTGTGCATTGTCCATTGTCTAAGGGGTACTGTCCATTGACCCCCGCCAATCTCAGGTTCATGTTCCAAGTCCAGGAACACAGCGTCATTGGGATTGGTTTGAGATGGGGGTGGCTCCCTTTCCGGGAGGATATGCTGTCTGTTTCTTCTGTACAATCTCCTTCTGAACGCACCAGGTATGACCTGGGTTCCTAGCAGCTCCTTTTGACTATGCCTATGCAGTCATAGCCCTTTTGAGTCTGCATTCTTAAGACTTACCCTTTTGCCATTGGCTCAAGCGGTCGGCTTGTTCTGTCATAACATTTATTTTGCACCAGCCTTCTGTTCAGCAGCTGAGCCTTGACTTCTTGTGGGTTTCTTGATTGAGGCTCCAGATGAGTTATCCTGGTCTGTCTTAACATTAACCATTGTGCCAGCAAGCCCAAAGTGGCATCACAAGGAAAATTCCTCAGGTTGAGTAGGTTGAAGAACACATCTGTCTTTTCCCTGTGAATCTTTTCCATGAGCTGTTTTGCTCTTCTTACAGCTCTCTCAGCCAACCTGTTTGAGTGAGGGTACTCTGGGCTGCTGGTAATATGGGTGAAGTCCAATGCTTCTGCAAAGTCTTTGAATCTCTTGCCGGTGAACAGTCTGCCATTGTCTGATAACATAGTGTGAGATTTCCCATGCACCAAGAAGTGTTGTTTCAGAGGAGGTTGCATCGCACAGCAGATCTATCTCTAACCATCTCGGTCTGGTATGGGGTGGGGCTGCAGTAGCTCTTTCTGTTGGTGTGGCTTAGTGCTGTTGCACACTGAGCAGGCCTGTATTCCTTGGTCTATGTTATCTGCCATGTCTGGCCAGAAAACAATGTTCCTCACCCTGTGTTTTGTCACTTCTGCACCCGGGTGCCCCCTGTGTAGGATTTTGATGTATGTATTCTGCAGTGAGCTCAGGATTACTGCTCTTTGGCCTTTTATCACGACCCCTTCATCAATGTGTAGCACATTGCGGTTGTACTGCTGGTCAGCTCATTGACACTGTACTCACAATCCGGCTCCAACTGGTTGATCGTCCTTCTGGGTCTGGTCCGTATGTTGGTCTGCTACCTGGATTTGCAGCAACTGCTGATATGCTTCCACTTCCCACAGGTTCTGCACTGCTGGCCGAATGCTGGGCACATTTCTCTTCTCAACATGTAATCACCTCTGCAGTTGCGGCACCCTACCATTGGCAAGTGTGTGGGATGGCCTGGCTGGCTCTTCCTCCTGGCCTTCAGCCACTATCTGTTCACCAGTACCGCCTGGATCGCGGCATTGCTCGTGGCTTTCTGTTGTGGAGAGGCCAGTTTTCCTCAGTAGTTTCATACGCCAGACAGGTAAAGATGGCCTTTGCTAGCATTAGCTTGCTGTCACACAGAAGCGTTTTCAACATACTGTTGTCATAAATACCACAAATCATCCTATCTTTAATTAATTCTTCACACAGCATTCCAAAGTTACAGGGCTTCGCCCTGATTTTCAAATTGCTGATGTATGAGTGGATTGACTCACCAGGCTTTTGGTCTCTTGCATTAAACTTGTGCCTTTCCATTATCACGTTTCTCTGTGGATCCTTGAATTTTTGTTTTAAACATTTAGGGTCATCTCTCGACTCAGCTGGGCTCGTAATGAGTTCCCCTTTAAACACTTCATCTGCATTCATGAGCAACCTCTCCTTTTCAATGGTTTCTGGGCCTGCCAATTTAACAAAATGTAAGCTCTGGTGTGGGCAGGTTTGTCACTATGCATCGTTGCAATATACATGTCATATTCTTGTTTAAAAATATGCCAGTTCTCCACTACATTTCATTCAACCACGAGTGGATCAGACCATCTAAATCCTTCCGCCTTTATGGTGACTATTGCAAACGTGATTCTGGTTACCCACTGCGACCGATTGGAAGGCCTTAGGCTTGGGTTGCTCTCGATCCTGATTCTGAAACCATGTTCATCATTGCGTGCTGAATAACTAGATGAGTCATAGATGAGGTGAGCCAAACAACTTTACTGTACACAATCAAAGAGAGAGGACAGAGAGAGCCCATAGCATGTCGTCTGCTCCCTGCTAGTACTCAATTCAACTAATGCAGTCTCGTGGAGATCGCATATGCATAGTGCACTGTTACGAGTCCGGTGGCTGCAATATGATTGCAGTGGGTGCAGAGCAGCCAATGGCAGTGACTATCTAAACACTGGTAATATATCTGAACCTCCTATAGACGTTGCAAGGCTGGTGGAGGTCCTCCAGCATTTCTGTGTATTTTTACAACAATCGTAGTATCTGCAGACTTTTGTGTTTCAGTCTTTCTTTTGGTCCTGGGAGTCATTCTCTGCCAAACCTGCAGTGACTATTCCTGAGAAAGAAAGGATCCATGAATTTATTGGATGAGCAGGTCAAGCAAAGGTAGTAGTTTGTGGTTTGATGGAGTTGAAAAGCATGGAATTTTCAAAAGGGAAGTGTGGTTATTTTCGACATTGGCAAATTTGTAACTGCCGTGCAATTTAAAATAAGCAGAAAGAAAGAACACCTTGCATATCGAGATGGTCTGTAACCCCGAAGTACTTTACAACCAAAAATATTGGGAAACTATTATCACTGAAGATATTATTAACACAGGGAAGTAATTTAAAGGAACAAATCAAGCTATATGTTGTTAAGCTATTAGAAGAATCAAAAACACTGGGAAATGAAGGTTCTACATGGAGAGCACCAGAGAACAGAATTGAACCCAAGTTGCTGGAGCTGTGAGAAAACTACACTAGTTGCAGCACTATTCTGCTGCCCAGTAGACCCCAAAACCAGGGTCCTGGACACTCTGAGGGCCACAGGTATTGGCCTCCATCCCTGTAGCAGGAAATTCTGGGAGTAGCTGGAATGTAAGTGATGATTTCAGGGTATGTGGGTGGTGACTGTGGAAATAATAACTGGATAAGAGAGTTCTGGCCCATTAATGGAAGTAACATCTATTGCTTTTTATTCTGAGCAGATTGCCACCCCTTCTAATGCCCTTAATGTGTAGAGTATTTCCAATCTTCCCTTGTGGATGTCCTCTCCCTGAGATTTCATATTAATTTTTCTTGTCTTTGACCCCTTCACTTTCCTCATCATCTAACTATCCCTGAGTAGATAGAACCTCGATCAAATGATCTTTTTCCATCGTATGAAACCTCCTAATTAAAGCAAGAAGGGAAATTTAGGAAAGGCACAACTGGTAGTTGCTAAAAGCAATAACTTCTAGAAGGGTGCAGGACAAATCAAAATTAGTATAAAATTGTGAGGTACAAGATATTAAATACCTCCACATTTCAGAAACTGGGCAAGATCAGCAAGCCAGTGATATTTTTGCTTAATTTCCCCGTTGTGTTTCAATTCTTGGTGTAATTTATCTGGAGCAGAAAAAGGAGTCTCTGGAGTATTTATCAATATTAATTACACAAGCCAAATGTGATAGCAATTTTTCCAAAAAGATGTCTTTTAATTAAATTCTAAAGCAAATGTAGGTTTTTTTTGTCATCTCGAGAAATCTGAAATTTAATGAATTTCCACAATGAATGAAGATTTGGTTAAGTTCTGTTTTTTTTTCTTACACTGTCTTTGCAAGGCAGACACTAATTCCAGGGACGTTGGCTAAAAGACTAAAGTTAAGATTTATCATTCTTCCACCTTGGAATTCCTTTACTTAAAGGTTTATCTCTAACTATTGACTGGAACGTAAATACATTTGAAGAAAGATGGATAGTATTTTAATGCAATGATGATGAGATGAAGGGGGTAAGAACACCTCATTAAATGCATCTTCAATGAGGACTCTAAACCATATTGAAATGTAAAGTGGGATACATTGTGACTAAGTTACAGGAGCAGTATTCAGAAGCCTGGTTGATTGATCTATAAACATGAATGAAATCCATTCAGCTTACTAGGAATTGGTGATAGTGGAACAATAGATCATTAAAAGTCTGCTTTGTGTGTACAATGAGTCCCACTAAGTAAGGATCTGTAAGAGTTTGTATGTTCTCTCCCTCCCTCTCATTGGCTTTCTCCAGGTGCTTGCATTTCTTTCCACCCTCCAAAGATGAGCACGGTTAGTATAGTGGTTAGTGCCACGCTGTTACAGCGCCAGCAATCAGGACCTGGGTTCGAATCCTGTGCTGTCTGTAAGGAGTTTGTATATTCTCCCCGTGTCTGTGTGGGTTTTCCCCAGGGGGTCCGGTTTCCTCCCACTGTTTGAAATATACCAGGGTTGTAGGTTAATTAGGTGTAATTGGGCTGAAATGGCCTGTTTCCATGTTGTATGTCTAAATTTTGAAAAATTAAAATGTATGGGATTGGCAGGTTAATTGGTTGTAATTAAGCAGCATTGATTTCATGGACCAGAAGGGACTTCTGCTGAGATGTATCATTAAACTCAAATTAAATTAATTAATTGGCTTTTAACCATTCTCTGAAATGGGCCAGTGAGTTCCTCAGTCCAAGTTATGAGTGTTTGGGATGGTGGATAAGGTGCCAACAAAGTGAGCTGCTTTGTCCTTGATTGTGCTGAGCTAGTTGAGTGGAATTGCATCTACAGTTAGGCAGGCAAAAAAAATGGTTTTTAATCAGCCTCCTGAGTAATGCCTTATAGTTGGTGAAAGAGCTTGATATAATAGGTGATGGGTCATTCACTTGTGGATACCCAGTTTCTGTCATGCACCTACAGCCACATTATTTTGCTATTGTAGTGCAACTAGCAGCAGATTTTCAGCCAGAAAATCCAGAGCGTACATGGTTCAGAACATTCCCCTTGGTCCTCCTGAGTCTCCACTGCTGTGGTTGTTCCTCATCCTCAAAGGATGAAGAAAAAGTTGCAGGAAATAGAATGAGGCTGAAATGGCAGGAAAACCTTGCAGAGGTTGATGGGGAAGCAAAGAGGTCTCCAAAAGGGGAAGGAGACATAAAACTACAATAGGCTGCTGCGTATTTGCATGCAATTAGAATTTTATATGTATGAACACTGGTGTGTAAAGCTCAAAAACTCAACTGCAAGATCTTGCCATTGTACAATTGAATGTTTGAAGTTGCATTTTGATACTATGAATCCATAAATTGAATTGGCAAATTATCAGTGTGCTATAATAATCTCTTCCACACATCCTTTTGGTTCTGCACGTAGATGCCAGGCTTGTATTGAATTGGAATTGTGCAATGCAGGAACTGAACTATCGAGATCCAACATGATTATTCTCTGGATTGCCTTCAGATTGTTCATTTGAAGTTGGTGTCTGTTTGGAAATTCTTAATACTTTGGCTGAGCTTAGTTTTATATCAGTCCCATTCTTTCAAAATAGTGTAAACAGGCTCATTTGATAGAAGTATTGAAAACTGCAAAAGAGATAAGGTAGAGATGATTGAAGCAGATTTGACCCAATCACAATGAGGTCCAAGTGGGAGATATATAGTGAGAAGATGGAAAGTAAATTTTATAAGCAAGAAAAAGAAGGTGAAATGTTGTTCCACGGTGATGCATATTTATGAAATTCTGGCATTCAATTGCAATATTGTAATGTTATAGAGAAGGTTTAGATATAGAAGAACTGGGATAAGGGACATTGGGAGCAAGCAAAACAGCATAAAATAAGGCCTGTCCTCATTTGGAAGATAAACATAGGTTTTGATTAAATTGAATGTAACTCCCTTCAAATGAAAGAGAAAAGAGAAAATTGAAAAAATAGTTTCAAGTTAGAAATTGAATTTGTGAAGCATTATAGGCATTATCAATCTCTTAAGGTATTCTGTTATTTCTTACCAACTTTAAAGAGTAGTTCAATTTTGTGGACTTTATCAGATTGAATATAACTTAAATTGATTGACCAATTCTGGTCTTTTCTGTGGAGTGAATAGAAATCATTTTAAAATTCCAATAACAGGCAGCTTGGACATTGCAATGAATTTATTTGTGAAGAACGTTATTAAATTATCTCGGCTTTCCGAAAACCAGAGAAGAAAGTTTTTCAGCCTTTCCAGTGGCCCCTGAGAGTTGATGCTATTTTCATTTATTTTTTAACTTTATTTATTCATTCAAAAAACAAATAATATATGACATATACAATTAACCATAAACATGAACTTTTTTATAGATATAGAAAAAAAAGAGAAAAAAAAGGAAAAGAAAAGAACCCCCCCCCCCTTCAGCCAACTCTCCTAAGGAGAGCCATAAAGAAAGAAAAAAGAAAGAATATTAAATATCTAATCAATATAAATTGAAATGTAAATATTCTGAATATAACAACCACTTATTAATAAAAAAATATAATTATCACGTGAAACATACGTAATTTTTTTCCATTATTAAACAATATTTCATCTCATTATGCCATTATTAATATCAATCATATTTGCATCTTTCCACGTACTAGCAATACATTTTTTTGCTATGGATAAAGCTAAATATACAAAAGCAAGCTGAAACTTATCTAATCCCAAGCCTTTCAGAGGTTGCAAACTACCTAATAAAAGTACTGTTGGATCTAAAACAATGCTTGAACCTGAACTGTCATCTTGAATTTCTTAACTTTCTTCGGAGATTTATCTAATGAACGTTCCAAAACACAATTAAAATCACCACCAACTAAAATATTATCATTAGCCTGACCCATACATAAAAATGCATCTGAAATAAATATTTCATCATCCGCATTTGGGGCATAAATATTAAGTAAAGTCCAAAATACACTAAAAATCTTACAATTCAATTTAAGAATACATCCTGCCTTTTCCTCCATTGATTGTAATTCAAAAGATAAATTTTTATGTATCAAAATTGCTACACCTTTAGCCCTAGAATTAAATGAAGAATATACAACCCAGTCCCTCTTTAATTTCATGCTTTCCTTCACATTCAAATGTGTTTCTTGTAAAAAGCAATATCAATTTTCATTTTCTTAATATATGCCAAGACTCACTTACGCTTAATCAGACTGTTTAATCCTCGAACATTAAAAGTAGCAAACCTCAACTTTGACATACTTGCTATTATTACTAAATACCATTAATATCTTTATATAAAAACTCAAATCAATGTATATAGGCCCTCAAATAGAAAAAAAATCACAAATTAAAAATTAACTAAAATAAGAATTAAAAAAAAAAGAAAAAAAAGAAAATCCCCCCCCTGCAAAAAAACTACCAAATGATAGTAATCCCCTAAACAAAAATTGGGTGTGGGTCACCCACCAGTGGCTGATGACTAGTAAAGAACTTAGAGCAAATCTCTCCCTCCCCAGCCAAACAATCAATAACATCAAAATATCATAATAACAAAAAAATTGAGTAAGAAAAATAAAATTCTTCTTTTCATCCAAAAAATTCCAATCTCAAAGATTCCATTTCAGAAGGAGTTGGACTCTTTCCATTCCCATTTTTCCCATTTCTGCCATTTCTTCCGTTTCCAGAACAACCAGATTTTTCTTTAGGAGATAATGGTGGACCAAGTCTTTGTCCTCTTATATCTGACAATGAATCAGCAAAAATCATTGCTTCACGATCATTTTCAAAAAACCGAAATTGATAGCCTCCATAAAACATCTTCAACACTGCAGGGTAGCAAAAAGTAGACTTATAACCTTTATGCCACAACACTTCTTTAACTGGATTAAATCGACGTCAACGTTGAATGACCTTTTGACTCAAATGAGGATTAAAAAAAACTCTGTTATTCTGAATCAATAACGGAGTTCGTCATTGTCTCGCATTTTGCACTGCTAGTCGATGTATTGCTTCTCTGTTCAAATAACTTAAACATCGAATTATTACCAGTCTCGATGGTTGACCAGCTGAGGGTGTTCTTCTTAAAGCTCTATGGCCTCTTTCCAGTACCAATCCCCCAGAAAAAAAATTCTTGCCCTAATACTTGCGGGATCCAGTCTTTAAAGAAATGAAGAGGATCTTGTCCTTCTATACCTTCTGGCAAGCCAACAATTTTCACATTATTCCTTCTGCTTTGATTCTCCAAGTAGTCTATTTTCATCTCTAGCTCCTTCTTACATTCTCCCAATTCTATGACTGATTTTTCAACATTCAACACTTTTTCTGTGTTAGAAGTCACTTGTTGTTCACAGTCCAAAAAAGCAGTCTGAAATTTTTTAAATTCTTCATAAGATGCAACCACACGTGCTTTAACTGTATTCAATTCTGAACTTATACTAGCATTCATTTGAACCATCTCATTCATTAGAGGTTGAATGATTGCATTTAATTGCATAAACTGTAAGTCAGAAAAGCTCAGCCCTGCTCTCGCTGACATACAAGGTAACTGCAGCTCCTGCTGCAACTCAACAGAAGGGATTTTTAAAGTTTTACTGTGAGTCCGGAATCCCAGCGACGGCACCCCGACTTCCTCAGGGGGTCGCCGCTGGTCTCTCCCCGCATCTTGTTGTTTTTTCAAGAAATCACGAAGGTAAGCAATTTCTTCAGATTGAAGTGCTTCCTGATGCACTTCCAACAATGGAGTCATCTTCCTGTGTGCTCCCTCTGTTGAAATCAAAAGGCTTTCCAAATCGGAATCCACTTCTTGGGAACATGCACCTTCTTCCAGAGAATGGGTAGTTCCAGTGCCATCCTTCACTTGGTGAGTAATAGACTTTTTTTTTACAGCTCCCACAGGCAGTACTTGAGGTTTAGACACTGAAGAGATTAAGCCTGGGCCTGTATCAAGTCATCTAGGCCCCAAATCTTCAGCACTTCGAAAATGTAACTTCTTCTGCACTTGAGGTTTAATATTTTTACCATTAGTGGCCATAATAGTTCCTTGATACTTTAAACTAAAATTTAAAAAGTTTAAATTTGAAAACAAAGAGTTAAAAAACAGGTACTTAAAAGTCTGGCCAGAGAGGTTGAGATTACACATCTAGACTCTACGCCATCTTGCCACGCCCCCCGTTGATGCTGTTTTCATGACAACAGAAGATAGCACAACATGATGAGAAAACATTTGAGAAATGGCGATTAAGGCCAATAACGGAAACCCAATCCTATCTCTAGAACCATTACTTCCATTATATTTAATAGTATGGTGATCTCTCCTTCTTCCACAGGGCCAAATTCATCGCTTTTGGAGAATCAACTGCAACATAAATGATTTCCTCATTTGTAATTCTAGTGAATTTTGCCAGGAGAGGTTGCATGCAGAATGTAATTCTGACCTCGCCAAGCAAGAGAGAAATACAAAAAGCTGTAGGCACTGGAATCTTGAGTGAACACAACAGTGCCCTTGGTCCCGGTCTCCTGATGAATTTTGACTGGTGTTGGGAATGCTTCAGCCCACAGACAACTTACCCAATCAACTTTGCCAATACTCTTCAGAAATGTCATTTTGAAGAAATCTGGTAAGGGTTTTGAAGAAATCTGCAGATCCTGTGATTGTCATCAAAACACAGAAATGCTGGAGGAACTCAGCTGGTCTCGCAGCAGGTAAAAATATATTTCTCACTTTTCCTCTTATCATGTCCAATTAACACCTTTGTCTGTTGGTCTGTGCTCTTCTCCCTCCTATTTTTCCTCCTTTCTTTCCCCAGCCTTTTATTCAGATGCTTGCTTAAGTTCATTCACACCTTAAGGAAGGGCAATACATCTTTACCTCCTACGGATGCTGTGAGACTGGCTGAGTTCCTTGTACTAAGTAGTCAGAACCTCTTCTTTATGATCTCAATTATTGTTTTATTCGAATCTCTTTGATGTTGGCCAATCTTGTAAAACAGGAAGATTTTTCCAATATTGTTATTTTAATTCTCTTGTAAAATTTAATTTTGTTGAGTTCAGGACAGATGGTGAAATGTATTTTATTAAGGATGATAGTGCAACATTGTTGCCCTGTTTCATGTGATGTTAAAAGTCCATTGGCATCAGTTCAAAGAAGACCAGGAGAATTGTCGATGGTATATTTGCCAACACTCATTCCCTCAGTTAATATTTCTCAAGTGGATTTCCAGTTTCAGTTTTTGTCGATCTCCGAAGTTCTGCAGAAAGTTGTAGGGAGATGTGAATACAGCTCAATCATACAAACCCTCTGCCCTACCTCCAACTCTATTTACACTTCGTACTGCCTTAGGAAAGCAGGCAACGTATTAAAGAACTCATCTCATTCAACCGTACTTCTTTTCCCTCCTCCCATCAGGAAGAAGTTTCACTAGTGGAATGATGTTGCCTTTGTTCAAACTGATCTCGCTCTGTCACTCTGCATTTTTTAACTGTATTTTATTACTGTACTAAGTATGGGCGTATGTATTACATACAAAATGAACTTTCTCACTGTACCTTGGTGCATGTGACAATAAATGAATTTGAACCTAATATTTTTGATCTCAGAAGTCTTGTCAAATATATCTTTTGAGATTGGAACAATATTGTGCCTATTGTACAGGCACAGTATTTATTGAATGTTACAGAGCCTCGTAATTATCAGTGATGTGATTCAACTGGACCTCCTTTCTTGATCACAAAATGATTACACACCATCATTCAGATTAGACTTTAGACATGAGGCGAAGGGGAATCGATGGATGTGACATCAATACAGGAATGTGGCACTAAGATTAAATATTAAACCTGATTCTATTAATTTGGCAGAATAGGTTCAAGGGGCTGAATTACCACCTAGTGTTTTTGTTTCTTCTGCCCCTTTGTTTGCAACTTTCACAATATTAAGTGCTTTGGGTTGTCCTCAAGACCTGAACATTTTTCTCACTTTGCACAGGACTACTGCCTGATGGAATTTCCTCATTTCAGATTACGAAGGCCCTCTCCCTTCTTCTGTACCTCTTCTGCATTCCCCTCCCATCCTTCATTGTTTCCTTTCCCAGTCACCCCCATGCAGCCCTACCACCAATTCTAATCACCCATCCCTCTTCAGACCATCTCCCTGCTGTTTTTTCAGCCCTCTCTCTCCTCTTCCCCCTTCCCCTTTGTCTGGATCCATCTGTTCTCTCTACGTACCACCTTTCTCTTCTTCTCTACTTTTCAAATTCCATCACTGGCAGTCTTTGTCTTCTAATACCTACCTTTAGACCTTGGTGGACTCAGAGAACAGTTACATGGCACAATCTTTAAAGGACGATAGTCACCAAAAAACATGATAATTCTTCACAACCAATGTGTATATAAACCACTGCTTCCACCTTATTTGAAAACATTCAATATGTATATAAATGTTGTCAGTTTATCCAAGTCACTGGTCTTTGTAATGGTACGGATGTCACTTGCAGGTTCACCAGATATTTTTAGAGCATGTGCTATCTCTGGACTCCTTGGCTTTTAGAGGAAAAAATACCTGCTGGTTCTTCTTACGTTATTGGATTCATAACACAAACATTTTTGATCTCACCTTCTCTATACTTATGGGCATTGTTCACTAAGAGTGAGTGGTCAGTGTAGATGCTTCTGTTACCCACTAACCTCACAATAGAACTATAATTTTTTCAAAGTCCAGCTTTTTCCACCTAAACTTTTGGGAGGTCCTTGCACATGAATTCTATCGAGTAAACTGAGCCTTTGAGGCTTATGTTGTAATGCTCGCTCTATTAGAACTGTCTTTCTTCCATTTCTCAACCCCAAAAAAATGATTTAAAGATTTGTCTGACTTTGTAAAGTACTTTTAAAGTTGTTGAGATCCTACTCTTTTCCTCCATCTAGTGGTTGGATGATAATACAACAAATACAAGGGTCTGGTGCAGGCAAAGCACATTGTGAAATACTGAAATTACATTTACTGAGAAATTTTACTTGATGTTTACAAATTCTGAAAGATACTGTGAATGAAAATGTATTCCATCTTCCAGATGGAGCCACTGGAATTGTCACTCTGGCCACATCCGCACCTGTGGGGTGCTTTAAAGGGTCACTTGTGTTTATTAGCTTTTTTTTCTTCATATTCATTAGAACCATACAACATTGTGTCCATGTTTTCAGCATGGAACTCATCCTTGATTATATTTTGCAGCTCTTCAGTATCATTACCCTGCACTCTCGTTAGATGTCATCTTGGCTGGCACATCTATCATAACTTTGCAATGAAGTGTTCTTATGTCTTCATTTAGATCTTTATCCATACACCCAGTACTGTGGAAGGGAAATCATCTCCCATCTGCAAATTTTAAATTGAAGGTTCTATGTTCTTTCTGGTTCCTCCCACACAAAGATTTGACAGGCAACAGTGTCAAACACAGAGAGAGACTCATTAGTTGCCTCCTCTCCTGTCTGAGACACGCTTAATACCTTCAGATGCCTGGATTTAGAAACTCGAGACAGGAGAGACTGGAATCTGAAGCAAAACGCAAATGGCTGGAGAAACTTGAGTTTTGAGCTTCTTTAGCAGTTTGTTTTCCTGTAATTGGAATCCATCTTTCTCTCATTATTCCACCATAATGTGGTGTTCCCATTTTACTCTCACTGCGCTCATCTGCTTCGGACAACCTGTTTTTCCCTAGGAGTGAGGTGTCAACATGCTCTTGTCCTCCCTCTTCTCCAACTTGCGCACTGCTGCTTTCCCCTTGGCCTTGTCTAACACACCCAATGACAGCATTAGTCTGTAGTCTTGCTGATGACATTAAATAGAAGGTGATCTTTCAACAGGGGAAATTAACATGATTAAGGATGAGGGTGAAAATTCTCAGACCGTGGCCATACGAGCAACTGAGTTTTGGATGATTTTTAAGCCTGGATCAACTTGAACCTGGTCCCTTAGAGGTAAAAAAATTAAACTGCAGCTAAATATCACTGCTTGTAGGAATTGTATTTTGTGATGGAGCAAACCTAAATGTGAAATCCAAATTGCTTTGTAATTGAAGGTGACAAATTCAGCTCAAGATGGGGTCAATACTCAAGATTCTGGCCTATAAATCCTAACACTTACTGTATGCCAAACCCTCTGGTGGAGTTGACCTGAAGAAATTCTGATTTTCAGATTTCATATTCATTGTCAGAGTACATCAACCACTCCAGGTCCTATTGTCGATTGTCTATTGTTTATCACTCCAACCCTGAGATTCTTTTTCCTGTGGGCGCAACAGAATTATCACTAATTGCTAATTGGTAGTACACAAAAAACTGTATTTTAACCTATTATTTTATTCTTACTTATTTTAATTTTCCTAAATTTATTTTTCTCATACACACACACATATAAGTAAAGAACTGTAAATGGATAATGAATGTAAATAAAATGACTCTGCAACAGAGAATGAAAAAGAAAATCAATAAAGTTAAAAGTTCAGATTTATTGTCAGAGTACATTTAAGGCATCACATACAACTCTGAGATTTTTTTCTCCTCAGGCCAGGCAGAATTTTCTACTTAATGATAGTGCAAGAAAAAAAAAAATGTGCTCAAAAAACGGTATGTATACAAAAGAGTGAAATTTAAATAAGAAGAAAATGCAAACAAACTGCAATGCTGAAAATCAATATTCAATAATAATGAGCGAAGTTATCATCTTTAAATGAGCCTGATTAATTTTGTTGTTTAGGAAGTGTAGCAACTATTCCTGAACCTGGTGGCATGAGTCTTGTGGCACCTGCACCTCTTTTCTGATGGCAGAAGTACAATATTCCAACAGTTAAATGATGAAATAGTGCAGGACATCTTTTGCACTCATTCAAATCCCATCCCTGATAGATGCACACTTCATCCATGGCAGGAACAACAAGAACAATACTACTCAATGAATTTAATTCAGTAAGTTCAAAACATTAATTTTTTGTCCAACAAGGAGGAGAAGATTGCTTGTTCAGTGGTTGATAGCTTTGAGATTGCTTGAAGCCATCTAATCGTTGTAAGCCAGCTAACTCTTCACTGATCCACTTAAATAATATTTGAGTTGATTCTACAGGCTTTAGATAAGGAGGCAACCCAGAAAACCCAGTCATGACAAAATGAAAATGATAGATGAATGAAAGCAATCTAAAAATACAAAAACACATTTTTAAAAACTTGTTCAACTTGTTCCCAGAATAATCTAATCAAAAGGAGGCTATTCTTCCAACCATTAGTAATGAGACACAACCACATGTCACTCATCTTCAGTGAACTCAAGCAGAAATTGTCTATGTAATTGAATCACTGCTGTTCAGTAGTTAGAGTTTATTTTTCAGAAAGCAGAGGTTCATTTTTACAGTGGGAATTGGAGGAGAGGTGACGCCATCTTACATGGGTCAATTTTCTTTTCTTGTCTTTCACTTAATCGTAGAGTCATGGAGAATTACATCAATCTGTCTTCTCCATATTGGTCAAGAAATAACTTGGTGAACTCAACTCCCTTCCATCTGAGCACCAATCCTTCTTCCTCTCCAGAAGCAGCGCTTCAATTACCGACCAGAAATTGTGAGGAAGGGACCCAGACTCGGTCTCTCTTTCTGCAGATACTGCCTGATTGAGTTGGTATTTGACTTCCTTGTCATTTTGTCCTTTCTAACACATCTCTTCTTGTCCATCACAATACTGCCAAAAACCTTCTCCTTTGATATGATCCTATCTTCCCCTGTTTAGAAAATGTAAGGAAAGGAGTCTCCTCCTCATGAAACATTCATGACGTGATGGCTATTTTGATATATCATCTTCTTTCATGTGTCAGGAGCTGCAGTGGATTTCAGGAGCCCATATCGCACATGGACGATCCTTTGACTACCTCAAAAAGAGATCAATTTCCCATATATACATCGGCCCTCAAGGGTGGTGGGGGTCAGATTATTAGATCTATTTAATGTGAAGATGGATAAACATTTTGAAAGATTGCAGGTCACAAAGAATTGATACAGAAGAGAGTTGAGGCCAGCATGGATCAGCCATGATCCATGATTGAGTGGCAGGGCAGGTTTGTAGGGTGTGGTAAGCAACTCCTGATCCTGTTTTATTATGATGTAAATGGCCTGCTGTCTTATTAGTTCATCTGAAATCTTCACACTTGAATTCATAATGTTACTTGATCAGTTTGTAACGATGGGAACAACTTTAATAGTAGACCTGACTTAAAGAAGAGAATGTTTTGAGTATCAATTTGCTGTTGAATATTCCTGTAGGATAAAGGTCGTCTTGTCCTGATATCTTAAACTTGAAACATTGATTCTGTTTCTCTTTATATAGATGCTACCTGGCCTGCAAAGTTTTTCCAACAATCCTTGTTGGTTGCCCAAGTAGTAATTCTGCCTCGCCTGCAGAAAGAATAACCTCAGGGTTATATGTGATGTCATTTATTTACTCTGACAATAAATCTGAAATAAACTCTGCCTCAGGTGGGGTTGGTAATGCATGGGTTACTTTGCTCTTCTTCCACTGTTTTTAAATGGTTTTTGCATGTTCTTCATTGCCTTCTTACAAGCTGCTTCTCCATTTCAACTGCTTACAAGCTAAGCATTCCCATGGACTAGCATAACTTCTTTGCTCTTAAATTCCATCCCTCTAGGAGACTAATTTAATTTAGACACACAGCATGGTAACATGCCCTTTCAGCCCACGAGCCCATGCCACCCAACTGACCTACAACCCCAGGTAGGTTTTGAACAGTGGGAGAAAACTAGAGCACCTGGAGGAAATCCATATAGACACGAGGAGAAGGTAGAAGTTCCTGACAGGCAACACAGAATTTGAACCTCAGTCCCACTCACTGGCACTGTAACAGCATTGTGCGAACTGCTGTGCTAACCACACCACACCTTTGGGCACATCCTTAAAATGTTTTGTCTATTCCCCCAGAAATATCCTCCTGTAAAGAGGGATACTTGTCTTAAGAGTTCTAGTATCAGGCAAATGGACAATGTGACAATGTTGGTTAAGCATCATCAAAGGGATCATGTTCAGGATGATGGTCTGAGATAAAACCCTGACATTGGTTTCCTTATCCTGCTTATTCACCTGCTACATATAGACCACAACTCCAAAAGCTTATAGGGGGCATGTAGTTTATTCATTGACCATGAGCTTGGTGCCGTGCTTGAAGTCTTTGAATATTGATTTCCTCATAAGCCAAAGCTTGTGGTTGTCCATTGGAGGTGATAGTGAATTGACCTTTGTCTTCTCTCTCATATGGCTCCCAAGGTAAGAACATAAGAAATAGAAGCAAGAGTCGGCCATCTGACCCATCGAGGCTGCTCTGCCTTTCAATGAGATCATGGCTGATCTGATGATAGGCTCCTCCCCACCTAACTACCTTTTCCCCATACCCCTTAATTCCCCTACTATGTAAAAATCTATCCAACCTTGTCTTAAATATATTTACTGAGGTCATCTCAACTGCTTCAATGGGCAGCGAATTCCACAGATTCACCACCCTCTGGGAAAAGCAGTTCCTCCTCATCTCTGTCCTAAATCTACTACCTTGAATCTTGAGGTTATGTCCCCTAGTTCTGGTCTCCTCTACCAATGGAAACAATTAACCTACCTCCATCTTATATATGCCTTTCATTTTTTTAATGTTTCTTCTAAATTCCACTGAGTACAGTCCCAGATGACTCAATCTCTCTTCAGAGGCTAACCCCTTCATCTCTGGAATCAACCTGGTGAATCTCCTCTGCACCACCTCCAAAGCCAGTACATCCTTACTCAAATAAGAAGACAAGAACTGCATGCAGTACTCCAGATGCAGCCTCACCAGCATCTTGTACAGTTTCAGCATAACTTCCCTGCTCTTAAATTCCATCCCTCTAGCAATGACGGCCAGCATTCCATTTGCCTTCTACTAAGTTAGTTGTTCATGATTTCCAGGGTGTTGCTATGTTTCTTGATTGTTGGAGAAGCAGTGGAGGCAGGTGGGTAGAGGACTGTTGTCATTTGGATGTTTTGTGGAAGGCCGATTCTCCAGTAGGCCTCTGTAAAGCAGTCAACAGTGACTATCTCAGAACTTTCTAGTAGAGAAAGCAAGAGAGGTTGAGATGATGAGAGTTTACTGGCAATGTAAAGATGTGCTGAAATTCCCACTTGGTGCAGGCAAACAGATACCTAAGATACACCAGCAATGACATTTCCACATATCCCAAGGCATATTAAATATAAAAGTGACAGATAAATAAATATTCATGGTTGCAATTAGTGCAAGAAAAATGTGATGTTTCTTTACAGGAGCTGATTTTTTCTTCTTCACCAGCTACAGCTCTGAAATTCTGAGCATTCTGACTGGTTGTGGAAGTGCCAATGCTCAGGGCAAGAAAAATACTCCAAAGGGTTGTTAACTTGGCCTGTGACATCACGGGCTGACTTCACTCTGTCAAGGACATCTTCAAGAGGTGGTATCTTAAGAAAGCAGCCTCTTTCTTCAAGGACCCTCACCACCCAGGCCACGCCCTCTGCAGTCTGTTACCATTGGGAAAAAAGTACAGGAGCCTCAAGACAAGCACTCAACAGCACAAGGACAGCTTCTTCCCCACTGCCATCAGATTCCTGAATGATCTATGAAACAAAGACACTGCCTTAATTTGGCTTTTCGTCCATTTTTTAATTGATTTTCCTAAAGTGGTGATGAAAAACAATGAATTTCATGACTTGTTGATGACAATAAATTTTGATTCTGAAACTAAGTAAGCTCTGATAGGGATGAAAGATTGAACCACCAGCTCTCCAGTAAACAGCCCCCATTTGACAAATGAGTTGTGCCAGGATCCAATCCAGTTCTCCATTCTGCGGCTGTTGAGATCAATCCCATCTTCTGACTTTAATCCATATACCTCGTGACCTTGTGGCACTTTGTGAACTGCAGGGAACCAGAGCGAGACTCTTGCCGACAAGCTCACACTCTTAGCTACTGAAATACCAAACATGACAGCACCTCACAGCTTCTGTTTGCTCGACTTTCTGCCATCTGTTCACCTGCCATAAAATATTCCCATTTTGATAAATCACATGATAGTTAATTATTGGCAGAGACTCAGGAGGAATTTATCATTTCATTCTCTTCTTTGAATGTATTCACTTTGCCTTACAATAATTTCTGGAGGACCTGCCAGGTTACCTGAGGAGAAAGAGCATCTTTCAGAAACTGGCATTCTCAGTGATATTCTAATATCTCAGTTGAAAAATACTCAATCTCAAGAAATGTTGTGAAGGAAACATGCTGAGGGTCTGATGTCATCAATCATGATTTAATAGTGATGGATAAAAACATTGAAATAAACAACATTAAGAAGAGACTTGCTTGAAGATGCCTTGGGCATCCTCTTTAACTAAAGACATAGCAAGCTTCATATGCACCCAAGCATTCTACATTCCAGAATTTTCTATTTGCATACTAAGCACATTTATATTCTAAATGGTCAGGTTTAAGTTTTTTTTGTGTGTTTTATGGTCTCCATCAGTTGTGGTTAACCATGGGAACTGCACCTTTGGTAAGCAAAGAGCCCTCTCCAGAGCGCAAGCCAAGTTGATATTGGAGATCGGTTTGTTGCTTGTCCTCACTGCCACCCTTCAGTTTTGATAACCTTTAGATCTTTATGATCTTATGCCCTGTTAATGTGTGATGTAATATCACTTTTAGGCCACTTTAAAACCCTATGAGAGTCATGGAGGCTGTGAGACTTGCTGAATTCCTCCAACCTTTCTAAGTTTTTACTACAATCACAGACGTTTCACTCAAAGTCATGGACTTGGACAGCCAAGAAATAGATGCTTTGGCCCACTCTATTCACAACCACATGCAGGCCTCCCTAAGGTCCTGGAAAATGCAATCACATCTTTTCCCTCTTCCTCTCAATGGTAGCTTCACATTTCTGCTTTTATCCTTGGAAATAATGTTTGAATTATTTTCATAACCTTTGTGGTAGTGTGTCATTTGAAGAATATGATAACATAGTAGTTGTTACTGAATAAGAGACAGAGCTTTGGACCACTGATCAAGAATCGCAAGTTTGAATGCTACCATGGTAACTTTGGCATTTAAGAAATTAAATAAATCTCAGATTTTTTTCAGATTTATTGTCAAGGTACATGACAGGCAAGGCAGAATTACCACTTAGTGGTAGTGCAAAAAAAAAACTGTAGGCAAATCGAGAACTGTAAACAGATACTGAACGTAAACAAACGGTGCAATACAGAGAGAATAACAAAAATCAATAAAGTGCACAAGTAAGAGTCCTTAAATGAGGCCCTGATTGAGTTTGGTGTTGAAGAGTCTGATGGTGGAGGGGTAGCAGCTGTTCCTGAACCTGGTGGCACCTATATCTCTGGAATTGAATAAAAGAGACACCATCAGTAACAGCAACCATGAAACTACTGGAATGAAGCTAAAACTCGTCCTGGCTTAGTATTGTCCTTCAGGGAAGGAAACTGGTTACTTTCCCTCCATCTAGAGATACATACCCCAATGTTGTTATCTCGAGAGGCACTGAAGTGGTTGACTTGTCAGTTTCAAGTTAATTGGGGAGTTGGACAACTGTTAATATTCTTTTTTTTAAATTTTTTTTATTTTTCACACTATGAACCATACTGACCAAAATACACACAAACATTTCCCTCTTGAATATGCACAGTGTCATTTTCTCCCCTTTTCCCCCCTCCCTTCCCTCCCTCCTTCACCCCCCCTCCCCACCCACTCAACGTTCAACATATATGATACATTAAATCCATCAAATAATGTCATCACACAATGAAAACAAACAAGAAATTTGTTTCTTCTACTTTTACCCACTGGGTCAGTTCACTTCGTTCTCTTCTCCTTCTGTCATTTTTGGTGGTGGAGGTCTGCGGTAGGACTTCTCATGTTCTTGATGGGATCTGAGCTCTACACAATTCAGCACTTGTGATCCAACTAACGTTTAACATACATTCAGTATAACTCCTTACTTTCCAATTCCAGTCAACTTGAAGTAAACATTAGCATTTTATTTGTTCTTGCTGTGGCCTTACTAACCTGTATGACAACCATGAATGGGTTTACTTATTTTAATCTTAGATTTATTTGATACCAGGCCTAGTTAGATTTCTATCTTCCAAAGTAAAGTGTGAACTTATCAGCCTTACTGATGTTGAAATTAATTTTCCAATGATAAGACAATTCTTTCATTTCATTAACCTCTTCTGCCCGAACTTAATTTTCAGGTCAAAAATCAGATGCAGTCTGGAAAATTGAGAGGCAGAGGAGATCAAAGGTAAGAGAGAGAAATTATTAAACCTGTTATGTCTCATTCAGCTGAAGTGTAGCTGCTTTAGTTTGATTTGTAAGGGTAACATACTTTTATTTAATTCACAGTGAAACGAGATGAGGTTAGCAATCTGCCTCACTTTACTCATTATACATCCAACATTTCACAGTGTTAACAATTGTACAAGTGAGTCACAAAAACCTGCAACAGGGAACAGGAGGAAATAGACGGTCATCCAATTCGAATCGTTCAATTCTCTTGGTGAGGGAACCAGTGAGGTGGAAGGAAATGTTGTGTGATTAATTGTGTAAGTAAGATGAAACTTCTAGGAATTTGCCCAATTCCATGTGAAGAATGAAGAATTGAATAGGTGGAAAGGGGCAGCCTGGTTGGTGTAGCGGTTAGTGCGACGCCTTAACAGCTCCAGCAATCAGGACCGGGGTTTGAATCCCGGACTGTCTGTAAGGAGTTTGTGCGTTATCCCTGTGTCTGCGTGGGCTTTCCCCGGGGGCTCCGGTTTCCTCCTACCTTTCAAAACATACCGGGGGCTGTATGTTAATTGGGTGGCATGGACTCGTGGGCTGAAATGGCCTGTTACTGTGCTGTATGTCTAAATTTAATCTAAATTTGAAAGAGGGCAGGAATGGGCAATAAAGGAAAGTTGAAGAGGTTGCAATGACACCAGGGGCATGTGGGAAAGGAACATGAAATGAGGGCTCAAATATAAACGAGTCCTTGTTTCTATTTGATGCCATTAACTTTTTTAGTATAACCTTTACTTGCATCGATCCTTTTACATGGTGAAACATTCCGACATGTCTCACAGACAAAACTTGGCATCAAGTCACATAAGGAGATTTAAATTTAAATTTAGACATAGAGCACGCTAACAAGCTCTTCCCCTGAGCCTTTGCCACCCAATAAACCTACAACACGTGTGCGTTTTTGAAGGATGGGAGGAAACTAAAGCACTCAGAGTAAATTTACACAGATGTGGGGAGAACATACAAACTCCTTACAGACAGGATTGGATTTGAACCCACGTTGCTGACGCTGTAATAGTGTTGCACGACCTGTGCTGCTACAAGGGGGAGGTTGAACAAATTACTCCTTTCCCCAGATCAACAAATGAAAGAATGCAAGAGGACAGGAAACTACCATTGGTGTGGATGACACTTGAAACTTCAACAACCATTGCATATGTGGATTTAACTTGGGCCTCCTTGTTATCAGCTTGAGGTATATCTGAAGTCGGAATCAAACCTGCACAGCTCGACAATGGAAAATGATCCAAGTGCTTTGCCCAAACAAAGGGCTTTTAATCCTTAAACATAGAAGAGCACTGTGATAAACCAATTGAGCTAATGACTCTTAGGGTCAGTGATATGGGTTCAAACCTGACCTCTGCTGCTGTCCAGAAGGAGTTTGCACATATTCCCTGTAATTGCATGGGTTTCCTTTGGGTGCTCTGATTTTCTCCCACATCATAAAAACATGCTGGTTGGTAGATCAAATGATCACAATAGAATGCTCATGGTGGTTGATGAATTTGTCGGGGAGTTGACAGGAATGTGAGGAAAATAAAATGAATATGGACAAGATTAGTGAAAACTGGGTGTTTGCTGGTCAGTATGGATGGTGAACCGAATGACCTGTTTCCTTGCTATAGCCTTCTATCATGTTTTTTACATAGACTTTGTGGGATTTTACCATTAGGAAGAGTCTCATGACATCCTGGCCAAACAGCAAATCTCCATTTCTGACCGCGAGTTTAGTTAGATACCATACTGACAGTGCGATATATAAAGAGGCAGGACATCATCCACGATGTACTGCATACGTGGGACATACAGCACCACTGCGCCAATGTCAACAGTGACATGAATCATATGGGCCTGACATATCCTTCAAACAGAGGAAAGTGGCTGTTGACCCCAAGGTGCTTTTAATGATAGCAGCGACTATACATAGCACTATTCAAACGCTGGTTAATTTCATTCTTATCACATGACTTCTTGATGTGGCCAATGCTGATAACTTAATATTTTATGAAATGCACGTAACGAGCAGCAATAGGCAATGAACCAGACAGTTTTTAATTTTAAAACACTAATTTCATTTCTAACTCTTAAACTATAATCTTATCTTTTAAACTATCCTTAACACTAAATCTATCCCCAGCTATGCACAGGTGTCATGTGTGATATACCCAAACCATTACAGTCCAGGCCAAAATCCAGAAAGTTACTTCAAAGTTCAGTCTTTCAAATTCAGTGTTTTAGTACAGGTCTTTGAAATTTGACGGCCAGAATTAATGTTGAACTGATGGGAAGACTGGAGTTGTACCTGGTACAGACTCACAAATTCTTCTTGGATTGACTTTGAAGAAGTGTCCATCCACACAAGCTGTGGGTCATAACACTCCTGGTCCTTTTGCAGACAAGGCCCAAATGGGTGGCCTCCACAAAGTTTTCAAAACCAAGTAATTTCACTGCAAGTCACATTTAAAATGAAGCAGTTTCCCCAAGTGACCTCCACTGTTAATTACAATCGGTATGAAGCACTTTGCTTCCCAAAAAGACCCTTCTGGCTACAGGTCAATCCACCAAAAAGGCCCAGTCATTCATAGAGAAAGGTTTGCTCCAAATTCCACAAAAATGGTTGGCCACAAGAGCTGCTTCAAAAAGCTGCTTTCTCTCCAGTATGGTTCTCCCTTGCAAAATAAGTATCTGCAAATGTATCGAATTTTGGAACAGACTGTGACAAGCCTTCCCTCAGTTCTTCAAATGTATTGAATTATTGCTGGGCTGTGACTTGTGTTGTGTTTGTGTGAAATGTTAATTGTGACCATTCAGTTCCCCCTGTCTATACGATTCCTCCTATATATTCCTATATAATCCCATTTTACTAAAGCAGGAGCTCATAATATTCTATTTGTTGCAAATTTGAAAATCACGCACTGCAACATCACGCCCTTTATGTGTCATCGCTATATCATAATTCATTTGCCCCTTGGTCAGTTTAGACTGCAGGCATTGTGGGAAATTGACAAGGGGTCTAGGGGGAAATGGCACCGTCATTCCTGTTCTGAGATTTTTGCACAGCATGCATTCCGGGAAAGTGGGAATAATTTCATGGAACTCGACGGCTGTGTAAACAAAATCTTTGATAGTCTTAACATACCAGTGATTTTTGCATCATATCATTTCTGTAACTGAGATAATCAATTCATGAACAGTAGTACTAATAAGATTTCTTTCTTGCAGATTTACGTCGGTCAGACTTTGTTTAGAAATTAGATTTAAATCTATTTGACTTGAATGGAAACTCTTCACAAACATTCCACTTAAGATCCTTGAAGCTCGAGACTTTCAATCCATTAGTCCAAGTTGGATGCAAATCAAAGTATCGGAAATGTAAGGATGGACTTGTGGTTGACTCCACCAATCTGTCTGCTTGTTTGACAGCTCTGTTCAGTTTAATCAGCTCTGATGCAACACAGGCAGGTAAATAATGCTGAATTTTGAGGCTGGCTGTCAAGATTAATATCAGGAATTTATGAATTCTTCAATGGAGAAGCAGATGAGATGAAACTAAGTGCAAGGCACATAGAGAAGTGGTCTTGAAAAGGCAAGCTATCAAAAAGACATTACAAGAGAAGCAAGTAAATAAATTTATATTCAAATGATTCTTTACTCAGACTGACTGAGGATTTGCTGCTTAAGAAGCACATCTCAGCCGAATATAAGCTCTTTCTATCCCCAGTATACACGTTGTTTCGTGATTAATTCCTCAACACTACAGCTGCAGGTTAAAGTCTTTCTTGTAAAGTAAAAGACTTAACTCATTGAAAAGTGGCTAAAGTTACTGAATCAATAGTCTTTGTTTTTCACTTTGAAGTTTCTGCTAGCTGATAGGTCCAAAAAGGGGTCGTGGCCTCAAAATGAGGGTTTGGCCATTTGGGTGAAATCCTGCAAATGGGGCTGGATATTTGGAATTCACTACTAAGAAGGTTATGAGGTTATGGAGACACTGTTAAGCCAAAGGTTGATAGATTTTTTTTTAAGATACTCCAGGATATAGGTGAATATCAGAAAGTGGCTCTGGTAATGAAGTACAAGGGGTGCTGCATCTTTTGTTATCCTCATCTGACAGAAGCTTGGTGGGGGAAAATGAGATTGGAGAATGGGAAGTGCCCACATCTTGCAGTCCCTGCACAGAAGATGCCATTTGGCCCCATTTTGAAGTGGAAAGAGTAGATAGCTTCAATTTCGTAGGAGTAAACGCTCCAATGACCTGACATGGACCTATCGCATAGATGCAACAGTCAGGAAAGTGCACCAACACCTCTACTTTCTCAGAAGACTAAGGAAGTTTGGAATGCTCACTTGCCCCTAAGTAAGTGGTGATGGTTTGGACTGGACTCTGTGTGGCTGCGGCAGCCCTGGAAATGGTTCCACTGACACTCATTGATGCTGAGGGGACCCTCCTTTGCTTCCCTTTCTCTGACTGTAACAGGCGCTTCAGGCAATTTCTGCCGATGGTGAACCTGTCTGGCTTACGGCAGACAAAAGCAAATTTAGTGTAATATTGTACTTTTTTTAAGTTACGTGACAATAAATTGAATCTTTAATTTTGAATCGAGCTTCCTTAAGTGCAGCATTGAAAGCATACATATTGGATGCATCACAGTGTGGTACGGATGCTGCTCTGTTCAAGACTCGAAGAATCTGCAGCAGGTAATGAATGCAGCTTAGAGCATTCCACAAACTTTCCTTCCCTCCATGGACTCCATCATTTCTCCCTCTGCCCAAGAAAGGTAATCAACATGCTGAAGGACACATCACATTCCAGGCACACTCTCTTCTCCCTCCTCCCATTGGGGAGAAGGCTTCACAGTACGAACTTGCATGCCTAGGATCGAAAGGCAGATTCTTTCCTGCAGCCATTAGACGCCTGGACGAACCCCACAACTGTGCTCTCACGCTGCCCTTGCTTTTATTATTCACTAGACATTGCTAGTTATTTGATTTTTCATTGTAACTTTATACTCTGTAATTGTGCTCTTTTTCTTTTACATGGTATTATGAATGATCAAGTTGAGCTGTTCAGCTGCTCATGGAGGAACCCTCTTTACTGTACCAGGCATATTGTGACATTAAGCCATAAATGCAGTTTAGTTTATTCAAAAAATAGCTCAAAAAATTTATTTGTTGTAGCTTCTACAAATGTTTTGAGATGCAACTTGCCATAAGTGTCGACTTTAGCCTCAGATGCTTGAAACTCTTTACGGTCTGAATGAAAATGTTCTTCAGGGAAGCTCAGATTATTCATTAAGTTTGTCGCAGTTGCCTTCTTACCTTTGTCGGGAATGGTGACGGCCCCCACTGATGATGTAAGCGATGCGATATGTGGGTTAACAGTGTGGGTGTGTTAAGGCTCAGTATACGGGTGACGAATCTTAGTTGCAGGAGAAGCAGAGTGAGAGCATCAGAATCACCTGTGTGGCAGTGAGCCAAGAGAAGGTTAGAGGAGTTTAACTGATGGTATTACAAGCTCCCGTTTTAGTAAAATGGGATTAGCAGTGTGTAGCACTAATAAAAGCTCTCACGGAGGAGAACACTTTTATTAGCTTATTACAAAGGGTTTGGTCTTACAAGGGTCTTCAGTAGGGCTCTGGGTTTAGGCGGAAAACCTGGGTTATATATGGGTAGATGGGGAGGAGCCAGCCATCTGCACAACCCATCACCAGTGAATCTCAGTTCACTACATTCACCTCTTCCTGCAGAATTATGGCCTTGGATGAAGACAGAGAACACAGACTCAGCAAAAAAACCCAGAATATATACAATTATTTATCAATTTAAATGATCTGGGGGTCTGGAAATCCTGGAGGAGCACCTCAGCATCACTTGGCTTTGAGCTCCTTGGGTCTCCTGGTCCCTTCGGAGGGGAGGAAGGGTCTCCAGTTCTCTGACGGAGGGGGGATGAATCTTCCTCCTGAGCTGAATCTCCTGAGGCCCTGATTGAAGGTAGTGAGAAAAGGTGCTGAACACTTGGGTCACTTGAGGCAACAGATTTTCAGTTCCGGCAGGTGCCAGGTCCCTGATAGAGACCGTGTCTTCCCTGCCATCTGAGTACTCCACATAGACATACATGCGATTGGCATGGAGTAGTTTCACCCTCTCCACCAGGGTATTGGTTTTGCTTCTTGCATGCTTTCTTAGGAGGACCCAACCTGGTGTGGTGATCCAGGTTGGGATTGTGATTCCTGATGCTGATCTCCATTCAAAATTGAGGAAAAGCTTGCGATGAGTCACATTGGTCACTGTGCAGAGTAGCGACCGAATAGAGTGGAACACCATGGGTCAGACATCCTGTCAGCGTGAGTCTGGAAGGCTTTTCGACTTGAGGGCCAATTTGATGGCGTTCCAGATCATAGTGTTTTCTTTTTCAACCTGATCATTCCCTTGGGGGTTGTAGCTAGTGGTCCTGCTGGATGCGATGCCAGCAGGTACTGATGTAGTTCCTCGCCCCATAAATGATGAGCCCTGGTCTCAATGGATATAGCCGGGATACCCGAACAGGGTGAAATTAGAATCTAGGGCCTTGATAACCAAGGAGGTGTACGTGTCTGGACATGGGATAGAGAACGGGAAGCAGGATTACTCATCAACGATGGAGAGAAAGAATGTATTCCCATTCGTGAAGGGGAAAGGTCCCTTAAAATTGACCGAGTCATTTGAAGGGCTGGGATGACTTTATGAGGTGTGCCTTTGCGGTATGGTAGAAGTGTGGCTTGCACTCCATGCAAAACTGGCAGGATCTGGTCATTTTCCTGATATCTTCCATTGAGTCAGGCAGATTGCGCGCCTTGACAAAGTGAGCCATGCGGTTAACCCCCTGGATGACAGAGCTCATTATGTAGAGACTGCAGTTGGCCTATGTGTGCTGAGACACAGCTTCCTCTGGATAAGGCATCTGGAGGCTCATTAAGGGCACCTGGCCGATAGGCAATGTCATAATTGTAACTGGAGAGTTCGATCCTCTACCAAGCAATTTTGTCATTTTTAATTTTGCTCCTCTTGACGTTATTGAGCATAAATGAGATAGAACACTGGTCAGTGAGGAGTGTAAATTTCCTACCAGCCAGATAGTGCCTCCAGAGGATGATGGTCTCCACAATGGCTTGAGCCCCTTTCTCCACAGAGGGATTCTGGAGATCGTGGCCTTGCAGGGTCCAGGAGAAAAATGCCACCGGCCTGCCCTTGGAAAAGTACATTCTCATCCACCTTGTCCATGGACATAGGTAAAAGCCGTTTGGGCTTCAGCTGAGAGGGGAAAAGTAGTAGATTTGAAAAGGAGGCAAACCTCATCAGTGTATTGAGGGATCCACCTGGTGTAATAACCCCAGGCATCTCCTCAAAGCTTTCATGGTCCTTAGAATAGGGAGATATAACAGGGGGCATATCCTATCAGGTTCGGGGCCAATAATACCTTTCTCCACCATGTAGCCAAGGATAGCCAGTCGTTTTATCCTGAACACACACTTGCTGGAGTTATAAGTGAGGTTCAGGGGTTTCACCACAAGGAGAAAGCTTTGAAGGTTGGCATTATGATCCTCCAAGGTATGGCCACAGATGGTGACGTTATTGAGATAGGGAAAGGTAGCTTTCAACCTATACTCATCCACCATCCTGTCCATCTGCCTCTGGAAGATAGAAACCCCATTAGTGATACCAAAAGGGACCCTCCAGAATTATAAGAGTCAGCTGTTTGCCTCAAAAGCAGTATAAGGATGGTCCTCGGAACAGATTGGCAGCTAGTGATATGCAGCCTTCAGGTCAATGATCAAATAGACCGGATACTGTGCAATATCATTCACCATGTCTGAATTTCGAGGAAGGGGGTATGCATCCAGGAGTGTGAAATGATTAATTGTTTGGCTAGAGTCAATGACTCGCTGGGACTTATTTTCCCCTTGTACTACCACCTCTTCTGTTCCCATTGAGCAAGCGTTGAGTCTCTGACTTTATGAACTCCCGATCAGCAGCACTGTGCTGCCTGCTCTTTGTAGCAATCGACTTTCAATCCAGAGACAGGTTTGGGAAGAGGGGTTGGGGGGGGGGGTCAATATTAAGAGTGGAGAGGCTGCAAGTGGGTTCCGATTTTAATGGCCCTCCATTCTGAGCCGTTATGGGAGGGAGGGGACCAGAATACTCCAAGGTCACGGTTTTAAGATGTCACAAGAAGTCAAAAACCAACAGTACCGGAGCACACAAATTGTTAGGTGCATACAACTGAAGTTTATAAAATTTCCCCCCTTCAAAAGACAAATGTACAGTACGATGTTCTTGGATATAAGTAGGGTGCGAATGAAATGGTAGAAATATACAGTAATTAGAAGGATGCAGTTTAAGTTTGTATTCCCGAACAGTCTGAGAGTCTGTAGAGACAATATCAATTAAGCATTCAGTTGAGTGTGCATTCACCTTGACAGTCACTATAGAGTTACTGAGTTGATGTGGCTTGTCTTGGTCTAGGACCTTGGAGATTCTGTAGTCCTCCTCACCTGAGCAGCCCCCTCCCTCCTGATGCACTGGCAGGCAAGATAGCATTGACCTTGTGGTGCAGCAAAATGGCCCTCCTTCTTCCTCCTCTGACCTTGATGGTGCTATATTCAGATTCAAATCATTGAAAGATGGCCGCTGAGACTTTTTGCGCCATTTTCCCACTGCCACCCTCCTTCAGCAAGTAGTGCAGCAGGTAGGCTGGCTCTGGCAAGTTCAGAGCTAAGGGTGATGACTTGGGGCTGGAGTCGGAGTCGGGAGCTGTGCAGGCTGTGGATTTCCCAGGTGTTCCCTTCACGCGACAGACCCTCGCCCATTGTCCCCTCTTACCACAGCTGGAGCAGACAGATTCCTTTGCAGAGGATCAAGCACGAGGATGCTGGCTTCTACCACAGAGGAAGCATTCCCTATCATAGGAGGCAGCTGCCGTTAGGGCAGGGGCAACGGGTGATGTTGGTCTGGGAAGGGTTCGTGGGGGAGAGCGTTATCGTTGGCTTCAAGGTCGTCGGTCTCGAGCTGGCCTTGTACAAGGGACTTGGCCAGTTCAACTTGCCTGGCCAAGTCTTTCTTACCCAACTCAAGTGGTCACTGCCTCACATATCTCGAGTGGACCCCCAAAACTAGGGTGTCCCGGATCTACTTTTCCTCATGAGCACAGCCAGTAGTGTTTCATACTGGCACTTCTTGGCAAGAGTCCACAGGTCAAGCAGATATTCATCGATGGTCTCTTCAGGGCGCTGCTGATGTAGAGCAAGTCAACACCTTGGTAGGACCTTGTTTTGCAAATTCAGGTAGCATCATAGTTGCACATTCCCAAATGAATGCATACTCTTTAGTCCCTACCCTGGAAACGAGGGCCGACCTCTTGAGTTCATCAGTATTGAACACATCCCTGTTCGCGCACAGGTAGGCCTGGAAGTAGTCCAACCAGTAAGCAAACTACTTGGCAGCTTCTGGGGACAGAGGGTTGATCAGGAGCGTACTCGTCAAGATTCACTAGTGATGGGTTCTGCAGATAGCTGGCTCCTCCCTCAGGCTCCACCCCATCTACCCATATATAATCCTAGTTTCTCGCATAAACCCAGAACCCTAATGAAGACTCTTGTAAGACCCTACCCTTTATTATAAGCTAATAAAAATGTGTGTTCTCCCTCCAGTCGTGAGAGTTTTAATAAAATTGTAGTGCGAATAAAAGCTCTAATGACTGGAGGGAGAGCACACACTTTTGTTAACTTATAACAATGGGTAAGATCTTACAATGGTCTTCAGTAGGGGAGGAGCTTGCCATCAGCCCAATCCATCACCAATGAATCTCAGTTTGCTGCACACTGTGTGGGATAGTATAGACAGGAGAAATTGAATGGTCACAGTTAACATTTAACATTTCACACAAGCACCATCACAAGTCATAGCCCAGCGACCCTTCAATACATTTGAATGACTGACAGAAGGCTTGCCACAATCTGTTCCAGATATGATATAGTTGCAAAGACATTTTGCAAGAGAGAACCATTCTGGCTGCTGAAGAGAAAGCAGCTTTTTGAACCAGCTCTTGTGGCCAGCCATTTTTGTGGAATTCAGAGCAAAGCATGCTCTGTGAATGAATGGGCCATTTTGGTAGATTGATCTGTGCCAGGATAGTCTTTTAGGAAGCTTCATTTTGATTGTGACTAACAGTGAAAATCACTTAGAGAGACCGGTGCCAGAGTCTTGGAAGCTTTGTGGAGGCTGCCCAGTTTGAGTTTTGCCTACGAAAGGACCAGGAGTGTTATGACCACAGTTCGTGTGGATGGACATTTCTTCAAAGGCAAAACAAGGAGAATTCATGAGCCTGTAGCAGCCACGACTCCAGTCTCCCATCCGTTCAACATTCATTCTGGGCATCAAATTTCAAAGGTCTACATTTCAACACTGAATTTAAAAGACGGAATTTGAAGTAACTTTATAGATTTTGGCCTGCACACACACACACACACACACACACACACACACACACACACACACACACACACACACACACACAAAACGTATAAGTTGAGGATAGATTTAGTGTTAAGAATAGTTGAATAGTAAAGATTATAGTTTAAGAGTAAGAAATAAAATTAGTGTTGCGTGGTTTGTAAAAGTGGTGTTTGGAAAACTGAAGATTGTAATGTGTGAAGTGAATAATAAAAGAAAGTCAATTTCACGGTGTGCTGAAAGAAATTACTGAGTGCATTCTTTATTTGTTCATAAGCTGTGGTAAATCAGTGCAGTTACAAGTGGTGACCCCGTGAGTTCACAGAACCTTCTAATTTATAATGGATAATGAAGGGGATTAACCTCCTACAGGAGCAGTTGGGGAGGGGGCTCAAACTAAGGGTTCCCCTGCCCCCCTTCCTTTTTATTAATAATGCACCAGCATGGTTTATGATCCTCTTGGTGTGTTTCTCTGCCCTCAGTGTGATGGATCAACAGATTCCATATTAATAATTCAGGCTGTTTAGACGTGCTTCTTAAAGGGTTAATAAGAAAATTCCTCCAGGTATTCTTACTGCAAAATGATTCAATGATGAGC